>NC_072489.1:56494826-56805764 GCF_027574615.1 Eptesicus fuscus | reverse complement strand
GAGGACAGCTAGCTTAGGGCTGGGTGGGTGGGGGCCAGGAGAGAGGGGCCATGTTCCTTGGACAGATGCTCCGGAGGTGGTTCCAGTCCCAGGTTAACTTACAGAGTCCAGACGTGGACCGTCCTTCACAGCGCTCTCCTAGCGCGTGGGGAGTGGTGGACCTCAGAGGGCCTCCTCAGTGTGGCCGAGGCTCCCAAGAAGTCTTTGTTCTCGCCCCAGCCCGTTTGGCTCAGTGGATAGAGCATCGGCCTGCGGACTCAAGGGTCCCAGGTTCGATTCTGGTCAAGGGCATGTACCTTGGTTGCGGGCACATCCCCAGTAGGGGGTGTGCAGGAAGCAGCTGATCAATATTTCTCTCTCATCGAAGTTTCTAACTCTCTATCCTTCTCCCTTCCTCTCTACAAAAAAAATCAATAAAATATATAATTTTTTAAAAAGTCTTTGTTCTCAAGACTGAATTAGCTTGACCTTATATTTCATTTATTTGATCTGTTCATCCATCCCGGAAATTGCAGATTCTTAAGCAGCTTCATCGTATGTTTTAAAATCAGGTGGCGTGATCGTATGAAATTTAAAATAACTAGAGGGCCCACACTAATTTCAGGAAAGGAGAAAGCCTGGGAACTTTAAATGAATTGAGCTAGGTCAGCGAGTACCAGGCAGTCGTCCGCATCAGGCCCTTCAGTAGGCGAGGAGTCCCAGCCTCGGATGTGGATTGACGTTATGAAATGCATTTCTCACATAATATTGAGGTCACTTTAAAAAAAAGGTTTCTTTTAACATGGCAAATTAAATTGCATTCTGAGAATAATCACCACTCGATAATATGTTATTCTTTTATATATGGCTTGATTTGAATTGCTAATATGTAGCTAAATTTTTATATCTATATTCATGAGGAATATTGGTCCTCGCTTTCTTTTCTTGTGCACTTTCTTTTCATAAATGAGTTGGAAAGTGTTCCATCTTCTATTTTCTGAGGGAGCTTATGTAATATTGGTATTATGTCTTTCCTAAACTTTTGATAAAATTCACCATGAACGTCACCTGTGTCTGCAGTCTGCTTTGCGAGTGGGTTTTAATTATAAATCCAAATACATTAGGAGATAAGATATTTATTTTGTATGATTTTTGGAATGTTACTATTTTTAAGGAATTTGCCAGTTTTATCTATAATTTTATATTATTGGAATACTGTTGTTCCTACTAATGCCCTATTAATGTCTGTAGGGCTACCTAGTATAGC
This sequence comes from Eptesicus fuscus, assembly GCF_027574615.1. NCBI lineage: Eukaryota > Metazoa > Chordata > Mammalia > Chiroptera > Vespertilionidae > Eptesicus > Eptesicus fuscus. Next base: position 56,804,518 of record NC_072489.1, on the reverse strand, counting down.
GATGTCACCTCTTTCACTCCCAATATCTACATTTTTCCGGTTCTTAAAAATAAGTCTAGGTAGAGGCTCATCAATGCTATTGGTTTTTCAAAATATCACTTTTCATTTATTTCCTCTGTTTTTGTTCATTCTTTATTTCTTTTCATCTTTATTACTTCATTTCCTTTACATATTTTGTTTTTATATTGTTTCTCTTCTCATTTCTTAATGTAGAAGTTTTGATCATTTTAAAACTTTCTTATTCCCTGATATAAGCATTTAAAACTCTAAATTCCTCTCTATGTCAGCTTTATCTGTATCCCACAAATTTTGATATGCTCCGTTATCATTGAGTACAAAAGGTTTTTAATTTCCAAGTACTTGAGATTTTCTAGACATTTTTCTTATTTCTAATTTAATTTTCGTTTGTTCAGAGCAGATAACCTGTATGACTTCAATCTTTTTAAATTTATTTTTATTCATTTTGGCCCAGTGTACAGTATATTTTGGCAAAGTTTTATGTGTACTTGGCAAGAATGTGTGTTTTGCTATTGTTGGGTGGAGCATTCAATGAGAACTAAGTCAATTTGGCTGTTAGCACTGTTCAAGTCTCCTGTGTCCTTACTGATTTTATATCTACCTGTTCTTAGATAACTTAGAGAGAAATTGAGAAAAATCTAACTATAACTGTTGGTTTCTCTATTTCTCCATTACATTCTGAGTATTTACTCTCTCAGTATTTGGACTTTGATATTGGGTGCATACACACTTAAAATTGCTGTGTCTTCTTGATGAATCTATCATTTATTCTTGTGAAAGTTTATCTCTTATGATATTTCCTCCTTCTGTAATCTTTTATCTAGTAATTATATAGCCATTCCAGCTCTTGTATCAGTAAGAGTTTCATGACATAACTCATCATCTTTCTACTTTTTATATTTAAAATATACAAAAGGGGACATTAGTAATGCTTTTAATTGTAAAAAATTAATTTTAAAAATCCTATATAATAAAAAGGCTAATATGCAAATTGTCCCCTGGGGAGTTTGACCAACCGGGAGTTTGACCACTCACTATGACATGTGCTGACCACCAGGGGGCGGCGTGGAATGAAGGAAGGCCCCAGCTGGCAGCCAGCAGCAGGGAGAAGGATGGCCCCGATCGCCTGATTGCTGGCCAGGCCTAGGGACCCTACCCGTGCACGAATTTTGTGCACTGGGCCTTTAGTAATAAAATAAAATATGCCATGAAGACAGCATAGAGGTATGTTGCATTTTCCCAGTCTAATAATCTCTGCCTTTTCATTGCAATTTAGATAATTTACATTTAACGTACTCACTGATATGGTTAGGTTTACGTCCACCATTTTATCATTTCTTTTTCTTCCCCATCTCTTCTTACCTTATTTCTACCTTTCCTGTTTTTTACCATTATTTTGGGTTGATTGAGAAATTCTAGTGTTCATTTTCTCTCTCCCACTGGCTTATTAGCAAAACCTTTTCTTTTGTTTGTTTTTTAGTAGAGGCTATAGGGAATATGCATAATTAAAATGTCACAGTCAGCTTTCAAATAGTATACAGCTTTACACTTAATATAAAAAACATACAACAATGTACTCAGTTTTCACTTTTCACCCTTTCGTTATCTTCAGTCCTTTTACTCCATTACATGTTATGAACTCCACAACTGTTTGTGTTATTCTTCCTTATGACTTTGATGAATGGTCTGGAGTTAAATAAGGCCACTTTGGCCACTCAGAATTCAAACATCTTCCAGCTGTGTGAGCAGCAGAAATTGTTCATTTCACAGCCACACAGCAATACTCCCTCACTAACTTTATGGAGTTCCACATCGTGAATGCGCAGCTTAATCTTCAGTCAGATATGCAATGAGGATCCTGTGAAACTTTCTGGAGCCCTTTCTCTGCTTAGCTTCTTCCTCTCAGGTGAACTGCTCTGCAAATTCTGTCACCTCACCTTGCTCAACTCTGACCTGTGTCCTCAGTTCAGCAAGGCTGCCACGCACCACTGGGACCCACTGCTTGTGCCCCAGTCTGGGAAATACCTCCAGGAGGAAGGGGTGAGCTGGTCACCGGGCCACCTAATTTATTTCCTGCCTCTCAGGGACTGCAGTCTTGGATGGCCAGTTAACGAAAGACTCCAAAATTTTGTTTTATATATTTTATCCAGTTTTCTACTTAATGGAGTAAAGATGAGTCTATATCACCTGATCTGTCATGGATGGAAGTGGAATATAAATTACATAATATTTCTTATGCTTTTCTGTACCATCTCCTACTTTCTGTACCATTAGCCTACTTTTATTCAAATGTTTTATTTGACGTTGTCTACTATTATTTCTAACTAGTGGCCCGGTGCACGAAATTTGTGCATGAGTAGGGTCCCTAGGCCTGGCCGGCAATCAAGGCCGATCGGGGCCTTTCTTCCCCTGGCTGCCAGCTGCTGGCCAGAGCCTTCCTTCATTCCACGCCGCTCCCTGGTGGTCAGTGCACATCATAGTGAGCAGTCAAACTCCCAGTTGGTTGAACTCCTGAGGGGACAATTTGCATATTAGCCTTTTATTATATAGGATTATATATTTCAATTTTAAAGCCATAGCCCTCCAGTGTTTTTTGCACACTGTCTCTCACAAAGTTTTATTTATATATTCTTGCCTTTATTTTTAACTTTTCTCTAAAACCTGGCTTTCTGCATTTATGTTTTTTATTTTATTGTAGTTGGGTGAATAATATTTTTCTTTTGTTCCTTATTTATCTCACTTTAGCAACTGGTCATGGCATCTGTAGCTCACCCCACTTCCTGTTATTCTGCCATTCTACGGAAATCATTAAAGAGAAAAAGTCTTATCCAAATTACTTAAGGTAGGTAACGGACACAGCTCATCTACATCCGGATGCTGAAACTTGCATTTTCAGTGACTCCAGACAGAGCACACACAACTCTCACTTACTCAAACTTCTTCATACAAATGTTTGTTTCAAATTATCTTTTACTGGTTCGCTGACTTTAAAGTAGACACACATGGTGGAAAATATTTGCAAGGATCCAGACACATAAAGAAGAAAATGAAACTCAACTCTAATTCAACAATAACCTAGAGATAATTACTGTTAATTTTCTGGAGTATTTTTTTCTTTACTCCAAGTATATTACAGAAGACTGTTGGTTGTCTACCCAACGGCCAGTATTCCTCTGCTCACAGTCTTTGCTGACAAAATTCTTGACCCTGTTCAGATAGTAGGTGACTACGTGCTCAGGGAGCATAACTCCTCCTGACCTTCAGAAAGTGAGTGATAGCTTTGTCTTGTCCACTCCCATCACCCGTGCTTAGTTTTGGCGTGGACGTATTGGGCCATGGTCAATGGAAGGTAAGGGCCAGTCTACCAGCGACTTATTTATGAAGATGGATACATGGATGGATGGATGGATGGATATGGCTGGGTGTTGGGTTTTTGTTGTTTTTAACATCTTGTCAGAGCTGTGCGTCCATGACACTGGCAGTCACCTAGTGAGCAGCAGGTGGGATCAGGACAGTGAAATGGCAAAAAGGAAAGATGAGAGTGCTGAGTCCTTAAAAGGGTCTTGGACTAACTCTACAGCCACCTATGTCCACATGTCTTGTTACCGATGACAGTAAACTCCTTATCACATGAGACACCCGAAGTTCACACATTGGTGCTTACATCTGAAACCATGCTGCCTACGGCGTGCTTTCTGTGGCTATAACACTCAGAGGCACGGTTTTGTCATGTAAATGTTGCTTACACCATCACTACTTTTCCCTTTCACTGAACATTTCTTACAAACATGATTTTCAACGGCCCTGCAAGACCCTATATGGTGAGTATTCCATACCCCTCTATGGAACATTTAGGGCTCCCCAGTTTTGCTGATACACACAATACTGTATGACCACCTCTGCATATCCATCTTTATCTTCAGATTATTGAAGGCCAAAGGGATGGACCCCCCTAAAATCCCCATGGGCGCTGCTCCCCGGTGGTGTGGGAGTGCCTTCGGGGAGGTTATGGCTTCGCAGGCCTTTGACTGGCTGGCGGCAATAATCCCTCTCAGCAGTTTACTTTAACATCCGCGGGATTCCCACTGAGGCGGGATCCTCTGGGGAAAGGCGGTTGGCTGGTGTCCGTGTGTGCTGGCATGTCTCATATTGTGAATCACTGGCGGATGCCGCTTGCTCATTGTTCCAAGCCACCGAAGTCTTTTCCTCACGTGAACGCTGCCTGAGGAGGCTGCCCGCCCCCCACCCGCTTTTCCTCACATGCTCCAGGCCGCAATCCGACATCTCCACCTGAGGACAGCATTGCGTCACCTCCGGGCCGTTGCTAACCCACACCTTACTCTACTCCCGTGGCTCGTTGTATGTCTTGATTGCACTGCCGCATCTTCTTTTATGTTTCTCTCGAGAACACGAGTTCCATCTCATCTGTTTGTGCACAGCGCGCCTCAATAATGTGCCTGGATGGGTGGGTGGGTGGATGGGTGGATGGATGGGTGGGATGGATGGATGGATGGATGGATGGATGGATGGATGGATGGATTCGTGATGCTGCTCTGATAACGCCAAGGCTCCTGCCTCAGTGCTCATAGGTCTGAGGCAGGGACAACAGCAGGGGTACTTGGTTCTTCATTCGAGAAGGAGCTGGGGAAACTGGCCAATGTTCTTGGCGAATTTGAGGCCAAACGAGCAGACTGGCCCTATGCAAGGGTGGAGGCGGGACTATGGGCCCCGAGCACAGAGCACGGTTGGACGTGGACCCTGGCTGCTGCTCAGGCTGAGTCAGACGGGCGGCGGTAGGTAGTCGGGACTCCATCGCCGCTCCCGGCAAAGCCGCAGTCGGTGAGTCAGAGGACAGCGGGCAGGAAACACGGGCGAGGCGAGCCGCCCACCCCTCCGGCCTTCCTGGCCCTGGGGTGCCCTGTCTGTGCTGCAGGCTGAGTACCCAAGTCAGGAGCCTCGTTCCGGGGCCGCTCCACAGCCTGTTTGCGAGGAAGCACGCACAGGTCCTCCAGGAGGACGCGGACTCCGCGGCTCCGGCTCCTCTGTGGGGCCTCGCCCTCCCCCGCCGCTCTTCCTGATGGAGCCACGCGGGTGGGGACAGTGGCATGAGGGGGGTGGGGGCGTGGGCTTTTGGCTTTGTGCCCCCTGGACAGTGAGAAATGGACACTTGCTCCTGCTCTCGATGATGGGAAAGCAAGATTAATGGGCCATTTTTCTTGATTCTAAGAAGTACTTTCAAATGTCACCCACAGAAGAGGGAAATGGCACGTCCGGTGACACGGCGAGCAGCGTCTCACATAGAGCCAGGTTTCCTGCAAGGCCAACGGCGTACGGGAAGTTTGCTCAGCGAGCGTCATTGTCATGTTCTCCTCTGGCACCGAATAGTTAAGAGAAAGCTGTTTTCAATTGCCAGCTTGTCTCATTTTCAAGAGTAATCGAGATCCAGAAATAACTGGATGAAATCTTTTTAAAAAATGTTTACAGAAACGAATTTTTCTGTAGCTCAGATAATGGGAAAGCAGTGCCGCTTTCTGCTTCGGATTTTTGTTTAATTTCATCCCACCAATCCCGCTCTTCGAGGGCTCATCACTGTCCACATACATCATGTTATCGGCTTAGCGCTGATTATTGTATCGCCGTGCCGTGTGCGCACGTCAAGCCCCGCAGCTGCGCTGGTGGGAGAGGAGACACTGGGTTTCGGGAGGAAGGGGCAGCCTTGCCCTCCGCAGGTTCGTGACGATGATTCATTCCTCCCCGGGAAGGGAGCACTGCCAGGCTGGTCTCTCCCCCAGAGAGCACAAGCGCCATCATTCAAACCACGAAACAGGAGGAGGGGGCGTTTGTAACCGAAAGAGCTGGCAGGCAGCTTCCTGCCCGTTTCTACCATCAGCGGTGTCCTCCGAGCTTGGCCTGGGCAGGGGCGGAGGGCCAGGTGCCCTCCCGGCAGGTCTCGCTCCTCCCAGCTCTCCCGCCCCGGGGGCCTGTGTCTGCAGCTGCCTGCTCAGATCCCGCTGGTGTCTCAGTTCCCTTCCATGGTGTCCACTGCGTAACAAGCGAGCCCCACACTCAATGGCTTGACACCGTCAACGTTCATCTCCCTCACGAACCCACGGGCTGGCCAGCTGCCCCTTTGGGTCTTGTGTGCACTCACTCACTCGCAGGAGGCCGGGCGGCTGTAGTGGGTTTCCTCCGTCTGCCCCGTCCTCCCGCGGGCAGCAGGGACACGCTGCTACGGCCAAGGCTGACTGAGGACAGACCGACATGACCTTCCCAGGCCTCCGCGTGCCTCTGGTCTGCTTCTTACAGAGCGCGTCCTGGCTGGTGTGGAGTCAGCGTGGGAGGACGCCACGGGGAGGGCGATGGACCCAACCAGTGTTGGGAACCCTCACAGCAGCTTCCCCTCTGGTGACCGTGGGCCCACCCTGACGACGTCCTTCCCCTCCCGTGGGTGGGACTGGTCCGAGGCAGTCGGGCGTGGGAGAGAAAGCCCGCGTGGCACGGTCTCCGAGGCACCAAATGGCTCAGCAACCCAGAGCAGCCGCCCCTTACCCTCGGGGGGCCCCTCGCCTGGACCAGAAGGCCCAGCCTCGGCACGTGGCCACCACCTCCATGTTCAACAAGAGGGGGAGTGGGGGGAGTGGACCCTTGGCGGGAGTAGGGGTGAGGATAAGAAGATGGAAATATGGGATGAGAGGGGACAGCTAAGGAAGGGCATCTCAGAGTGGGAAGCCAACCCATAGGTGCCCGGTGGTGTGTCCTGAGACTGAGCCCCTACAGTGAGACAGGGACCTGGAGGGACCTGTCCCCTAGGCCCCACCCTGCTGTCCCGCTGGCATGGCAACCTCATGTGCCTGGCCAAGGCCCCTCTGCACGCCAGACTCTGGGAGAAGGGACACCATATCTGTCCTCCGACTGGTTTTCGGGGGACACGCCCTCTGGCACCTCAGGGAGAAGTTTCCTTTGGATTCGACTGCTGCTCTTTGCTATTCCAGTTCCGTGACCTGCGGCCCTCTTCCCATTGCCACATAGGTAACGTGTGCCTCCAGCCCTTTAGGATCACTGTGAGGAGTAGAGATCTTACATATACATTCATGCATGTTTCTGGGCACGTAGAGATGCACATGTATGTCCAGCATGTAGCATATAAAATGCCGTTGGCATCTTGTTAGAACAACAACACCACAGTGTCCTCGCGGCGCTGGGAAGCACGTGTCCTAGATTCGGGGTGATCCCCGTGCGTTACCTTTGCTGTCACTGTTTAATAATGTGGGTCCTGAGAGGTCCCAGGAGACCCACCTGTTCAGGCCGAGCACCGTGTCCTGAGACCGGCCTCGGCGTGACCTCGCTCTCCCACACCCGGCCCGCCCATGTCAGGGACTTCTGAAGGAGCATGGCCAGGGCCCCCCTCCCCCCCGCCGCACCCGGATGGGGTGACAGAAGCCTGCTGGCAAAGTCGGGGTCTTCTCATATTAAAGGAGCCTGGGTGCACGGCGGGCACCAGGCCCCTCAATGGGAGGTGGCACCAATGTGGGTTTTGTCCAGCGTCACAGGCCGGCAGCGGGTGCAGAGCTAAGCCGAGAAAAGTCAATGAATAAATATTTGCTAAACCATCCAAACTTGTTCATTCAACAGCAGCTGTTCTTTGAACACCAGCTGGACCCTCCCCCCCCTCCCCCCACAGGGTAGGTTAGAATCTTAGACCACTGAGATCCACGTTAGACTTGGAGGAGCTCGAAGAGCGTGGGTGTGACGACAATTAACTGACTTCCTCCCTCCCCTTCTCTCTTTCCTTCCCCCTCCGCTCCTTCCTCCCATCCCCCTCCCTCCTTCCTCTGACAAGGTTTTCCCAGGCCTTCGGGCAGCTCAGGAGTCACAGGCCTGTGAAGACAGACCCAGCTGGCAACTATGGCAGCAACTAGGAAAAACCGCATCTCTCTTTCTCTCTATTTTTATGATGATTTACAACTTATCGAACACTCCCCAGGCTGACGTCATGTGATAGAAGTATTTCTGACTGTTGTGGCTGGTTGGAACACATTAAGTCTCTAAAAATTAAACTGCTTTAACACTCAGAAGGCACCGGTGAGGCGGCAACCTGCAGGAATTCACGGTGCAGATGCAACGCCTGGCAGACAGCCGATCGTGGCACCTGATCCAGCGCCTTCCTCAAGGCAGACAGGTTGTGGCAAGCCGGTCCCACGGTCTAATCTCAGAGTGAGTTATACGGTCACCTTCCAGGGAGCCTTCGTGCTCCGTCTTCATTACCCAGGGTCAGTGGTGCTCCTGGGTGGGCTTGCGGCGTCCTGTTTACCCACGGGCGCTGGGCTATTGTCTTGTCAAGCCGGTTCCTCTCCAGAGCCCTCAGCTGTCCTCCGGCCAGGGCGCCCGGCTGAGGGATGATGCATTTACACTCTCACCGCTGATGCAGCAAGACACCCAGAGGTGCAGCGGCAGCTGGGCTGACAGAACGCGACTGGAGACGGTTCTCCCGCGCTGTGGTCGGCTGCTGGACGCACCGGGTGGCCGCTGTGAGCGTGTCTTTGCGTGCGTGAGGCTTTTTATTGACATAACTCTCGGCGGGCCGAGCTGCAGCCGTCCTTGCCGGGAGAGAAGGATCTCCTGACGACGTCTCGCCGTCTCTGCAGCAGCACCGGTTCCCAGAGGCGGGGCAGTGAGCCGGGGCTGTGCCCTGTGGAGGGCCGCCTTTCTGCCCGGGTCCTGCCCATCAGAGCCAGGTGGGAGCGTGTCCACCCGCTGTCAGGGAACCCTGGGGGCTCACAGGCCAACCAATGGCACCTGTCTTGCTCAGAGTGCAGCCACGGCCTTTGTGTGGGCCAACCAGCCCTGCTCAGCCGGCCCTTGTCCCTCCCTCCCTCCGTCACACTCCCACTAGCCCAGCTCCGTGCGGCCTCCTTGCTGTCCCTCTCCATCGCCAAGCCCTCACTCACTCACCTGGAGCGGAGCCCTCACTGCGCACAGGTACGCCCGGGCTCACCTCCTTCACATCTGCTTAGTGCTCCCCAGAGCATCTGCCACCTCAGGGGTCACAGCTTCCCATCATCTCCTGTCTACGGTTGTCTACGCCCTGGAACGAACGTGCTAAGGTCCAGGAGGACAGGGGCTTTGTGGTGGCTGTGTCCTCTGCCTTCCCACGTGACGCATTTATGACCTCCCTGAGTCCCAGGCTGTGGCCTGGGCCAGTCTGGCTGACTTTGGCTGGATTCCTTTGTGCCGCTCTTGGAAGGCAGAGGGTTTTTACTGTCTTTCCTCCCCTAGTGTGTCTTCAGCACCGGGGACAGCGCCAGGTGCGGGGTTGGGGGAGCTCAGGGACCACTTGCTGATGAGGGAACCCCAGGCTCGGAATGGGATCTGCACCTGGAGCTTTTCCACTGCGACCCAACTTGATGGCACCCCCCGAGGGACCAGAGCTTCCGTGAGCCACCTCACCACTTAATGCCGCAGAGCGCACGGGGACCGTCGGCACGGGGACGGGCGCGTCTCTGCTCGCCTCCCTGCGCTCGGCAGGACACGATCGCATTCCTTGCACCAATTTGGGGGCACATGGCAGGGCACCCCGGGCAGCATGTGTTGATAACTCAGAACCAAATGGGCCTAACATTTGGACCCATTTTGATGTCAGGGACTACCTGAAGGGACATTCCATTTTCTGGGCGATAAAGGAAATTGGGGGTTATTTTCAATGCCGCCTTGTGAAAGTCGGAGCGGACCGTGCCGTAAAGCCTCGCCAGGCAGTGAGCGTCCTGTTTACTGAGGCCTTTTCCCAGCAGGAGCCAACAGCCTCTCGCCCCCCCCCCCCCCCCCGCCCCCACCCCGCCACGTGGTGGACGATAGTCCCCCTGCCCAATTGGCTTATCTCAGTCCATGGCAGCTTCCAGCTCCGTGTCAGAAACAGCAGCCGGGCCCGTGAAAGTGGCTCAGCACAGAATGGAGAACGACAGCCTCAGCCAGTGGCGGATGCGCCTGTGCCCGCCACAGACCTCTCTGTGGGAGGGAAGGGCCAGGCCACACGCCGGGAGACAGCCTGTGACTCGCGCACTTCGTTTCCACCCGGCACCCAAGCGTCCACAGGACGTGCATCCCCAGAACTCCGTCCCCCAGGACCCCGGACCGGTCCACGTTCGCGCTGGGACCTGGGCCGGTCAGTTCTTCACTCGAGGTTTAGTGTTCTCACCCCAGAATGATTCGCTCAGAACAGAGAGGGTGCTGTGAGCTGCTGTGCGTGCCTTTCCCCAGGACCCGGCTTTGAGGAGTGGGGGTTTGATGAAGCTCTGGAGAGAGGAGACGGGGTCCCAGGAAGACGGGTAGCAGGATCCCAAGCCCTGGAAACCGACCCCACAGATCCTCCCGGCACTGGAATTACTGGGCAGCATTAAACATCTAAACCGAGAGGTTAACGCCAGCCACGCAGGGTTCACGTCCCTTCGGTGGGGATGCAAGTTCAACGAAAATGCGGGACTCACGTCTCCGGCGGGAGAAAGGCTGCTCTTCGGGCGTTAGCTCCCATGTTGGCAAAATCGGTTGTGACGGGTCCTCAGCCAACGTGGAGCTCCATGAGGTGCAGGCCCTGCCACGGGCCGCGTGGGCCTCGGTGGTCCCGGCGTTGACCTTGCTATCAGCTGGGTGCCACCCCCAGCCCAGATGACAGTTTCTAAAGGTGATGGTGACCTCACACTGCCCTCAGCTCGATAAGGGGACCCCTGGAATCACCCGAGTCCCACGGGCAGCTCGTTATAACCACAGGGTTTGACGGGGAATCCTGACGCCTCCTGAGAACACGCAGATTGTTCCAGATGCGAGATCCCAGATGACCTTGAAAAGTCCATGCACCACGTGTTGTCCTGTGAAGAGATGCTGGGCAAGCAGAGCAGATCCTCCGTCAGGGTTCTGACAGTCAGTGCTCTCACAAAGGTGGTCTGACTGCCCTGCAGCTGGGCCCGGGAGGCCCGTCGCGGGCACGGAGCGCGACCGAGCGACCGGTGATCGCTCAGAATTCTAAGCAGCGGGGTCAGGAATGTGCCCGAGAAGCTGCATTTTAACCACAAGCCGGGAAGGTCGCGTTTTCTCCAGGAGCTTTGAGAATCAATGGCTGCAGGTCTGCGGTGGGGAGCGCGCCTCCTCAGCATGCGGGGTGCACCCTCCACGCTCACAGGAAATCCCCGCCGGCTTCCAGGCTCCGCAGCTCCGCTCCCCTCACCCTGCCCGGCTTCGGGAGACCTTGTTTGCCCCCACAAGGGAGAGGGTGGAGGGCTATCCGCCCGCAGTACCCGGAGTCCAGCGCTTCCTTCTGAGGCTCCAGTCTAAATCCCGGCCCGTCGCTTTGTTCCGAGGGCTGCGGGTGTTGGGGGACAACACAAGGCAAACCTGTGGGACGAGGTGCTCAGCCACCTCCATGCCCTGCTGAGGCCCCTCCTGTCCGGTCCCCGGCGATCTCTGGCTTCGGTGGGAGGATGCAGGTCACCCTTTGGAACCGAGCGCGTGCTTGGAGCCCGCTGTGTCGTGTGCTCCAAATTCGAGGTTTCGCTGCCGTTTCTTGCAGTCTCTGCCAGGGACACTGATTTAGCGCCTCCTAATAGAGCTGTGTGAGCTGGTTCCCCTGAAAACATTTTCTGCAAACGAAGCGGAAGGCACCCTCCCTGGACTTCAAAAGCGAGGCTGCCGGCAGCGTCTGGGTTTTCACGTGAGGACAGCCGGGGGGCCGCGTGAGCGAGGTGTCTGGTCCGAGCCCGGGGGCCCGCGAGCCCCTTGGCACTCGCTTCTGGAAGGCGGCCGATTACCTGCTCACGTGCCCCCCACCTGCCTGCTCTTCCTTTTGAAGCTGAGAAGGAAACGCGTTTGGCAAAATCCCCCGAAGCAGAGGATGTCCTTCCGCGAAGGGATGAGTGCAGTGTTGGTGCTCAGGACACGTGTCCGCAGGCAGTCACTGCGCTCCTGCCGCCACTGAACCGCGGCCGTGGCCATGGCCGTGGCTGCACGTGGCCCCGGGGAGGTGATTGCAGGCAGGAATCCAGGCGGTGCTTCCGGCAGCAGCCCCGAGCCTTCCCAGCGCTCCCACCGCCACGGCCCCCGGACCTGGCAGCCCACGCCCTCCACCCCAGCTCTGAGTCTGAGCTGTGCGTGTGTGTATGTGTGAACACATATGTGTCTGTGCATGTGTCTGAGAGCCTCTGGGTGTGCCTGGGTGTGCATGCACATGTGTGTAGCTGTGTGTGCTCATGTGGGTTTGTGTGCACATGTGTGTGGTTGTGCATGTGTGTGCAGGTGTGTGTGTGTGTCCTGTGGGGTAGGGTTGCTGGTGGATGGGCTGAGCATATTGGGGAGCACAGAAGGACACTCGAAGCTCCGTGGTGACAAGGGCTGTGCCTTGCTCCTCATCGTCTCGGACGCCGGCCCAGACTGAGTTGAAAAGTGAATCAGCGAGTGAATACAGGGGTAAGAGAGGGTTAGGCCAGAGCGAGAGCCCGCCCAGCCCTGTCACATGCAGCTCGTCAGGGGAGAGGCCCCTGTCCCACCACCAGCACCCCAGCCCTCTCGCCCGTCTGGCCCCTGCGACGAGAACCGCCACTGAGACACATCTGCTCAGGGGAGCTCATGCCAGCCAACGCAGAGGCTGCCTGAGGAGTCAGGCTCTCTCCGCGTCCCCCGTCGCTGGAGGGAAAGTCACAACAGACTCGTTCATGAACAATGTGCAACATTAAAGGATTAAACCCCAAACAGCTTCACACAAGTGTCTGCTTAATTAAAAGTAATTCCCGCAGCAGTGCAACGTGTGTCCCGCTTAAAAGAAACCCCGATAAACTACCCCTGATTCACAGAAACCATAAATTAGCACGCGCTTATTTGCATGATGTGATTTTTCTTCCCTTTGCAAAGCGTTCCTTCATTCACTGGTTCAACAAACGCCCCTGAACCCACACTGGGCTATGACGATAAATAAGAACGACACGAGGCCTGTCCTCAGGGGCCCGTGCCAGAGCGCGGGAGGCAGGCGTGCACATGAGCAGTCGGAACAGCGTGTGACAAAGTGGCCCCGAGAGCCGGGCTCCAGGGACAGCAGGAGCCCAAGGGAGCAGGCGGGGGCTGGGCACGGGGGAGGGGAGAGCACCTCACGGAGGGACGGGGCCCGGTGCTGCTCAGCAGAGGGGGTGTAGGTGTCCAGAGCAGGTGTATTGGTCCCCGTGGGGGAGTTCATGCCACAGTAACACGTCTCCACACCTCTGGTCTTTGCAAACAGTGTTGAATCTCTTGCTCACTGGGTTCCGGGAACTGTCCAGGGCAAGGGTCCTTCAGGGGGTGACTCAGGAATCAGAGATCAAGGCCAGACCTGGAAGCCGCTTCCTCCCCCGCTGGGGGACTCACATTGAGGATGAAATGCTTGGGCCGGTGGTGATTGACGCATAGCAGTTCTGCCCCCACCCGCCCCGTGACTCCTCCCTCTCAGCAGGCGTGGTGGATGCTCTTCCTTTCCCGGGAAGGACCCAGGGACCGGGCCTTGGTGCTTCGGATGCCTCGTTGGGGTGGCGTTCCCACTGGGAGACCCAGGGGCACTGAACCGCCTCGCAGAGCCCGGCACGAGTTGCCGGGAGCCCCGTGGTGAGGAGACGTGGCTGGTTATGGCTCAGCCTTTAATTTCAGCCCCAGGACTGATGCTTCCGGAGGACCTGGAGAGCATTCCACAGGTTGCATCGCCATCACCTGGTCTGACGGGCCCCAGCCGAGCTCGCTCCTGGGCTCGTGACAGGTGGACTTTCCCCTGTCCATTTACATTGCCTCCACCCGGCCTGGCCGAGGCCCTGCCCTGGTCCTCTCCATTCTGGGCCCATGTCTGCAGGTTGTCCTCTTCTCCAACCTCAGCACGCCGCCGGGTCCCCAGCAGCCAGAGCTTCGCCCTCGGTGTGTCTCAGTCCCACCGCCCTTGCATTCCTTTCCCCTCGATGTATCCTCTCTGCGTGGCCTCAGCCACCTGCTACTGAAGCCCCCAAACAGCCGGTCTGGCCTCCACCTCCCAAACTCCAGGCCCCACAGATCTCCAGCTGCACAGCCCAGACCGCAGACGCCAGGTAAGACCCACGGCTCATTCTCTTTCCCAGACTCCCACGGGTCTGTCCCCTGCTCAGGTCAGGGTGCCCAGCCTCCCCAGCACCCCCGGCACACACCTCAGTGCCAGCTTGCTCCTCACTGCCCACCCTGACCCGTCCAGTCGGCCTCTGGTTCCTGCTCCATCCTCCATTATGTCAACAGAGAAGGTGATGGGAGGAGAGAGCCTGTGAGGAGTGGGGGCAAATCTCAACCGATGGGGCCCTGGAGGGCGGCGTCCAGGGAGAACCGTGGAAGGAGGTACAGAGGAGCTCGCGGGAGAGGAGGCGGCACCTGACCCTGAGGCGGGGCCACCGCTCCTGTGCCCGGGGCCAGCGCCCGCCTCTCGGTCAGCTCAGAGCTTCTTGCTCTCCCATGCTCGGGCGCTTTAGGAAGTCATGATTAACTTGTCAGAAAAATTACTCAGAAATAGACAACTCCAGGAGAAAGGACACATTCACGCGCTGCTGCCCGAGAAGGCGCACCCTGGATCCAAATCAGTGACGGGAATGCTGCTTCGCAGAGAGAAACCAGCCTCCGCGCGTGAGGCCATGAACGCCTGGGACCTGACCCGCAGGCAGTGCGCCCGCCTGCCTTTAGAGGGCGGCAGGTGTGTCGGGGGTACAGTGAGGACGGACACGCTGGGCGGCCCATCGGGAAGAGGCCTTCCTTCTGGTGTTTAGATCCCTGTTCACGGTGACTAAACATCTAATTAGAACGATCAGAGAAGGGACATCTTAGCGGGTTCCAGGTATTTCATCCTAGGGCAGTCTAACTCAATCCCAGGATTTTTTTAAAATATGTTTTTATTGATTTCAGAGAGGAAGGGAGAGGGAGAGAAAGAAACATTAATGATGAGACAGAATCATTGATCAGCTGCCTCCTGCACACGCCACGCTAGGGGTCGAGCCTGCAACCCGGTCATGTGCCCTGACCGGCAATCGAACCTAGGACCCTTCAGTCTGCAGGCTGACACTATCCACTGAGCCAAACCAGCCAGGGCCCGGGATATCCTTTAAATGAAGAAGTTGGGGCTCAGAGAAGTGAGGTCACTCAGGGAAGCTAAGCAGCTAACTCGACCCCCACGGAAGCTCAGTGCTCACGTCCCTGGTCCTGCCTCTCTCGCACGCTGGCTTATTTATTTATTTATTTATTTAGACTGTGATCTTTCTTTTTCAAATGTCACAACTATCCGGCAACGTAGCTCACCTGTCATTGGAGGCTTCTATCGACGGCGGCTGCAGGACAGATCACCCCAGATGTGAGTGAGGGGCATTCTCACACTCAGCATGTTCACACACACACAGACGCACACGCGTGTGCCCGCACAGGCGCTGCAGCACAGTAACAACCTGCCCTCGATGCACGGTCTCAAGGTACGTGATGCTGCTCAGCTCATGGTGGGGGGAGAGAGGGATGCTGGTTGGCGGATGAGGTGGTTTCTGTGGAAAAGACATCATCTCGATGACACAGGAGCACGCTGCCCAAGACCTGGAATCCTGGGCAGAACTAGCCCTCCTGCAGCTCTCGCCCGTGAGCCCCATGTTCATAGTCTCAGGTGCTGCACGAGATTTTGGGACTTCTTTTGTGTGTGGAATGTCCTATATGCCGACTTTGCTCATGTCCCTGTCTTTTTGTTGTTGTTGTTGTCGTTAATATATTTTTATTGATTTCAGAGAGGAAGGGAGAGGGGGAGATAGAAACATCAATGATGGGAGTCACTGACTGGCTCCCTCCTGCACCCCCTACTGGGGATGGAAACCTGGGCATGTGCCCTTGACCAGAATCAAACTGGGACGGCTCTATCCACTGAGCCATGCCCCTGGGCCTCAGGTCCCTGTCTTGAGAAGCCTGTCCCAAGACTCCCCAGCCTCTGAAAAGGCGACCTTCCGACTCAGGCTGTTTTCCTCCAGGGAGCCTTGCTCTGCGAGACCTGGGCGACGCACTGAACCTTGTGGTAAAGAGAAATGTCTTTTTCACCGTCTCTGGCACCCATGTCCCCAAAGCATAATAAATGGAGAAAATGTTTCATCACAATAAAAATTTAAAATATATTCAACCAGTGGCTAAATATAATTTTTTAATTACCGGATAGTCTTATTTTATATTATTAAAGTTGGATATTTTAAATGAGTTTTTCTATCCCCTTGAGCAGCCCAAAATTCAGGTTTTTTTTAAAAAAAAATAATTGAATTCCAATACATTTTGATTAAACCCTCAACCAAGATCACCATGTATGAAGGAGGAAATGAAACCACTTTCGAACTATAGTTGACTTTGACATTTCCATCGACGACCTGACTTTAAATGCATTTATTTAAAACTGAGGGAGCTATCACCCCCATTTTGTAATTGTCTGGGCAGACCCTACCCAGTATCATCTCACACCAGCCAAGCTTGTTCTCTGGCCTCCAAGGACTGGCCTCCCACTGACCCTCTGCTCAACACAGGCCCTTTGCACACGCTTCTGTCTGCATTTCTGCTTGCCCAGCACACCATCCTTTCCCCCAGCCCATGGTCAAGGCCTCATTCCAGGTACCACCCCCCCCACAGAGAAGACTTCAGACCCCAGCCCACCACCTATAGTCTGATAGAGCACCTGAATTAATCTGAAAAAATAGCCATATTACTTTAAATCTAAGAACACATATCCTTAAGTGAATAGGGGGGTAAGTTTCTTATATGTGAAGAGGGCATTAAGGTTTTTTTTAAGTTTCCTTTTCAAGGCCTGTGCGAAGCCATTGAGGAGGTGACTCAGCTGTGAATCCAGGAAGCAGAACTGATAAGCAGGGTCAGACCTACCCACCAGGAGTCAAAACATCATCATCTCATCAACATCATCTCATCGCCTGGTGACTAAAGGCAATAGCTGACGCCTGTGGACCCCAGGGCTGCACGTCCCAGCCTCACCCCAGCCCCTTCCCCTTTATAGTCCTGTCCCCTGCACCTGCTGCAAGAGGATCTGAATGCTTGTAAGCACCCTGTCTTCTTACAGCCTTCTCAGTAAACGCCTGATATGCAACGGACCTAAATAGACACTTTTCAAAAGAGGACATAAGGAAGGCCAAGAGACATATGACAACATGCTCAAAGTCACTAATCATCCGAGAGATGCAAATCAAAACAACAATGAGGTCCCACCTCACACCTGTCAGAACAGCTATCATCAACAAATCAACAGACGACAAGTGCTGGCGAGGATGCGGGAAAAAAAGGAACCCTCGTGCACTGCTGGTGGGAATGCAGACTGGTGCAGAAAATTAAAAATGGAACTCCCATTTGACCCAGTGATCCCACTTCTAGGAATATATCCCAAGAAAACAGAAACATCAATCAGAAAGGACATATGCACCCCTATGTTCATAGCAGCACAATTCACCATAGCTAAGATTTGGAAACAGCCTAAGTGCTCATCAGCAGGTGAGTGGATTAAAAACTGTGGTACATCTATACAATGGAATACTATGCTGCTGTAAAAAGGAAGGAATTCTTACCATTTGCAGCAGCATGGATGAACCTGGAGAGCATTATGCTAAGCAAAATGTCAGACAGAGAAAGATAAATATCACATGATCTCACTCATTTGTGGAATATAATGAACAACATAAACTGATGAACAAAAACAGATCCAGAGACAGAGAAGCATCGATCAGACCATCAAACCTCAGAGGGAAGGTAGGGGAGGGTGGGGGTAAGGGAGAGAGATCAACCAAAGGACTTGTATGCATGCATATAAGCCTAACCAATGGACACAGACAACAGGGAGGTGAGGGCATGAGTGGGGGGAATGAGGGGGTAATGGGGGGATAAGGACACATATGTAATACCTTAATCAATAAATAAAATAAGAAAATAAAGGCCTGATATGATTCAACACTGCCTTAGCCATTGAACACAGTGACAGGCAGCCCAAGCCCACCCAGGGGTTTCCCGGTAACACCAGCCCCTCCTGCCCCAGGCCCCCTCCTTGGCACTTGCAACACCGAAATCTCTCAGTCACGTGTGCTTGATTGCAGCTGTGTCCGCCTCCCCCACTGGACTGTAACCCGGAGCCAGGCTGCGTCTCGTCACTGAGGGCGTTTCCCCACGCTGTGCCCCACCCACGCCTGGCGGTCCACGTGGTGCCAGGCTGGAGGCTGTGCCTCTGGAGGGCCCGGTGCCTCGGTTGCAGCAGCGTCTCGGGAGCCCTGTTGGCCCCTGTCAGGAGCAGTCCCACTGCACCCAGACGGCTGAGCGCCAGCTTATTTTCATGAAAACTGTCTCTGGGATGATGTCATTTTAGCGGAAGCCACCTTTGGGCCTTGGAAAGCCGAACTGCAGTGAGCACTTAGCCCGCGCAGCGTTTCCTTGTTCCTCCGGCCCTGGGAACAGATATGTGACGTTTTCATCTCAAACGTTTCTCTCTGGTGACAGGACTTTCCCCCTTTCCCGCCACTGGAAAGATTCTCTGCGCCATGATCATGGCCTTACCTGAGGGTTTGCGAGCCGTCGCCTGCCTGTCCTGGCTCCCTTCCCACTGTCTGCACGGCCCCCAGGGGCTCCTGAGCCTCCTCAAGCCGCAGCTCCTGCCGCCTCTTCCTCTGAGTCGGTCAGTGAGACCAGAGCTGCCCCCGGTGGTAAACAAGCAGGAGGACTAGCCCCGCCCCAGAAGCCCCCGTGAAGCTGGAGGGCTGTGCGCAGACCCGGGGCCACAGCGCGGGGCCAGCTGTGACCAGGCTGCGTGATTGGCCTGGACGGGTGATTAGCCAGAGAGGCTTAATGACCCAGAGCTTTCGAAAAGTTTGACGGACAAGCATTGATTTCTGTTTGTGGCTCTACCTGCCTCTTGGAGGAAACCGCCTGGGAGGGGCCCGTGGGCTCTGTCCTCAGGAGGCGGCCACGTGGGCCAGGCCCAGGATGCACGGGATAAGGGGGCCGCCGCAGCCTGAAGCCCACGCTCATCTCCTTCCGGACAGTGTGATTCAGAGCCAACCAGCGGCCCTGGGTTTGTCACCACACCGCCTCGGCCTGTCCTGAGCTGTGCCTTGGAATTCTGTGACCTCCGGATCCAGGAAGGTAGACCCTCGCTCTTCCCTGCTGCCTCGGTGGCAGGTGCAGCGGCCACGCTCACAGCCAGCTGGACAGACGCGTCCGTGGTGACACATGAGTAAAAATGTCAACTATTTGGTTACACACACAAATCACAGCCGAAAACCCATGTGTAAATTTCACCTCCTCCAAAACGTGGCTGCTCATGGCCAACTGTTGACTGGAAGCCTTACCGATAACAGTCAGTGAACACACATTTTATATGTTATGTGTGTTACATACTATGGTCTTGCAATAAAGTGAGGGAGAGAAAATGAAATGTTATTCAGAAAACTGTAAGGGAGGTAGAACACACTTACAGCTCTGCGCTGTATTTATCAACGCTGCTAAACGCATGCCATCTTTTTGCAAGATGAATGGTCAGTACCTGCAATATCCTCTTATCAGATACAAAACCCTGAGTGTTCTAGGTACCACTGACACTAGACATCCAAAACAAACAAATGGGAGAAAGAAATTCCTACCTATTTACAGCGTCCACGCCCCGGGCATCGATGACGAAGCAGCAGCCGTGGGGCGGCTACACGCAGCCCAGTGTGACCCACACGCCTGCACATGCGAGCACGAGGTGTTAGAGAATTGTCATGGGACACGGTGTTATAGTCATGTTGACAGCACCGCTTTGGAAAGATTATTACTTTTTTATGAAAAGGGACTCACCTGTGATGGCAAGCTTGATACACTGTTTCTCCAGTTATAGGAAGAGGTGCATTCGGTATCTATACATATAAAAGCCTAATATGCAAATTGTCCCCTCGGGAGTTCGGGAGTCCTGGAGTGTGATCGCTCGCTATGATGTGTGCTGACCACCAGGGGGAGGCGAGGAACGAAGGAAGGTCCCAGCCCGCAGCCGGAAGCTGGGGAAGGGAGGCCCCAGCTGGCAGCCAGAAGGTCCTGATCAGCCCTAATCACCAGCCAGGCCTAGGGACCCTGCCCGTGCATGGATTTTGTGCACCGGGCCTCTAGTGGTAACATAATTCTTTGAAAGGGAGGTCATGTGCAACATCTGGACAGAGTGTCTCCAGCAGGAATCCGTTGTTCCGGGCCTGATGGCTTCCAGGGCTGTTCCTATAGCAAGGATGCATCTCAGGGGTGTGACCCTCCCCGACCTCATGATGTTCTCTGCCAGGCTCTCTCCACAGCCCTGACCATCCTTCCAGGGAGACCGTGTGTAATGAGACTCAAAGGTCCTTTCGACCCCCATCCAGAGGCTGAATCGGAGACACTGGGGGTACGTCGACCACTCTGACACCTTTGATGGTGAATTTATGGGGTTCTGGGTGGCCGGGGGCGTTGTCCCATATCAGAAGCACTTGAAAAGGCAGTTCCTCCGGTGCCAGGTACTGCCTGACCTCAGGGACAAAGCATCGAAGGGACCAATCCCGAAACGGGTTCCCCTTGTCCAGGCCTTCGTGTCATCCAACTCTAAGACTGGCAGCAGGTGTCGTCTCCCCTCCACGGCCAACACCAAGTTAGCCCTCTCTTCCTCCTTAGACCCGGAGCGGGAGCCTGCAATTGCACAGCTCCGCAGACGTGGAACCTGGCACGCGTGCGCCTCACCCGGCTCTCCTAGAATGCCAAGGCCTTTGCTGCAGAGACGGTCGGCGAAGGCTCGAGCAGTGTCCTGCTGGAAAATAAGCAATTTGAGTAAAGGGTGTATTGGATTTGAGGGAAATGGTCAGATGTAATAAGCACAACGGGAGAAGACAGGAGCATAAATGGAAAGCTTAGAATAATGTATAACTATTAGCAGGTTCTGAAAAATTCATTTGATCTATTCAAAAGTCTCTGCGTACCGGGAGGAGGGGCGCCCTCCCCGGCTGGAATTACCGGCTCATGTTATTCATAAGCAAACGGATCAGCCTCCATCCAGCCGCACATGTTTATATTCCGTGCGGTTCTTCTGGGCAGACCTGGGCAGCGGCAGGATGCAGGTCCTGCCTCACAGACCGCACGGAGCAGGTGGGCAGGGATGCTCATTCCTGCGCCTTCAGCCAGGAGCCCCACCCAGGTCATCGTCGGCCCTAATGACACGACTGTCCGTTGAATGTAAAGTGTTTGTCATCGGAAAGCTCTGCCTAACGACGGTGCTCCGACAGCTCATTGCAGCGCCCGGTGCTCTGAGGGGCCCTCACCCCGAGGGGGCCGGGTTGTCCCCGCGAGCAGGCAGACAGCTCGCCCCGGCTCTGGCCGCAGCCCACCCACTGTACCAGCCGGCCTCGGCCCGGGAGCCTCGAAGGCATCCTGCGTTCAGTCTGCTGACGATTAAAACAGTGCAAACACAGACACCCACGTGCACACGCAATATGTTCTCGAGGATTTAAGTCCCAGCAAAACAGATTACTCCATTTCAAATATGGTTTTTGGCCCATAAATAAAAATAAATCCTCATCTTATTCTTGTCTTTTTCTTTCAAATAATAAAAAGCATGTGACTCCCTTCGCGATGAGTATATTAAACATTTTTTTTTAAAAAAAAAAACAGATCAAATTTTACTAGGCTCAAGGAAATCTTAACGGATTGCTTGCTGAGGGATCTCGGAAGGTTTAAAGATTGATCAGCTGTGTGTGCTGGCAGGAGACGGCTTACTTACGGGGTAAATAAAGCTAAGAACGTGTCCCTCCGACCTACCCCGTGCTCCGGCTTCATCGCTGGTTTTTATTATCGTCTTCTTTCTGCTCCGCACGTCCGTGCACGGGACTGTGACCTGGGAAAACGTGTCAAAATCCGCTCTGGAAGTAGCTGAGCACCGAGCCAGAGGCCTGGCAGAGGCGCCCCTGCAGGCAGGCCAGGTCGGCCCCGCACCCTAACGCCCGCCCTCCGTGCTCTGGGCATCTTCCCGAGGAGGCTCACCTGACCTCTCTCGGCTTCCTCAGTGACTTCCTCCACCTGCCTCCCCATTTCTCAGTCTCTGACCCGTGTCCTTAGAACAAATATGAGGGTGTGCGATGCCCCATCCTCGGCGGCAGCCAGCTCAGCCCTGGGCTGTCTTCCACTTTGCTGTCAGCCCCTTTTAGTAAAGAGAGCTTCCCGTCCACCCCCCGCCCCCCGCCCCACCGTGTCAGCACTGAGAGACCCTGGTTCTGGGGCTTCCCTCTGCCCTCCAGCACCTCACCCCAAACTCCTCTCCCCTCCCCTCCCCCAGCAGGGTCGGGCCACCTGCTCCTGCTCCTGGTGTCAACAAGCCCAGGTGTGGAGGCAGCAGACTGGCATCAATTAGAAGTCGTGATTGAAGCTGAACGTAATCAATTATATAATTTGAGCGATTCAGGGTTTAATTATACTAAAACTGCCTCATCCTCCCGGGACATTTGCAAGGATCCCCAACCAAAGGCACCTGCCTCACGTCTCCCGCTGAGGCCGCCGACCGGGACCACTCACTGCACACTCACCCGCAGGCGTGGGGCCTGCACAGCCGGACACTCGGTCGCCTCCTGAGGGAGCGGGCGTGGAGCTGGCAGCTGCTCCTCACTCAACGAGAGGAGTTACCTGTGGCTCCGGCGGCCGGACAGCATTGCCCTGGTATTGCCCACGGCAGCTGCCGGCGCCTTGCCCATTCCACCTGTGGGCCTGAGGTTCAGGTCACCACGGGGCAGCCGGCGTCTTCTTCCGGCTGCGGCTTAATCTGAGCTCCGCGCAGTCGGCGTCGTGTCCTGCACCTGGACGGGTCGCTGTGGGGATGGTCGCTGATGGGATGCGGATAATTCCCATGGGGTTACTTTCCTGGGAAGCGCTGCCAAGTAGGACATTCGTTCTGACAGTGTTTTCTTCTTCCGTGGAGTTGCCTCAGACATGGTCACAGGATTGGACCACCCACTGCACAGCCTGGATTCTTCCCAATGTCACTGGAGAGTAAATGTCCCCAGAACGAGAGCCCCTGAGCTCCTCAGGGGTCTCCAGGGCGTGGCCGCCACTGTGCAGTGGACAAAGGACCTCCCTTGTGGAGGGGCCTCTGCAGAGTCACCCCTGGAGATCAGCCCTCCTGACTGCCGGGCACCTTGCTGGCCCGGCGCTCACTACACCGGTGCCCTCTCTGGCTCTGGCCATGGGCCGTCAGGACCGCCTTCCCACGTGGCTGGATCGCCATTAGAAGAAGGAGAGCTGAGAGGCGCAGGCGACCTTGTTGATGGGCGAGGCGCCTGGCCCCGCGCCGTCTCCGGTCTGGGAAGTGAGCGTCACCCTCTCAGGGACACAGACGGATGCTCTCGGCCGCCCTGCTCCCAGCTGGGGGCTCCTTCTCTCAGCCCACCTCCCGCCCGGACCCACGTGAAGGCCCTCTAGGAGCCAGCCTGGACTCAGCGCCTCCTTGTGGTCGGCTTTCACCTGGCCCTTCCTACCCACTGGACGTCTGACCACCTGCTTGTTCTTGGCTCCTCCCACCTTGACCCCCAGAAGCTGTGCTCTAGTGCCGACTATTAGCAGAAGATGCCCTCAGGGTTCTCAGGAGTGTGGCCTCCCCCTGGGCTCCAGCACCGAGGGATGTCGGTACCCAAGGCCGGCACCCAGGCTGTGGCACTGGAATCAGCGGGTGGGTGTGGGAGCTCTCCCTAAACTCTAACGCTCAGAACGAACCCAGGGTGGTAGTCCTCCGCACTCCACGTGAAATCCCCTCCCAGCCTCCAAGGGCCTTCAAAACTGTGGGGCCAGCAGATCGCAGAGGGGATTGCTCTTCCTGCTCCAATTCCAGAACGCTCGGCTGTGGGGGCGGAGCCGATGCTAATGCCACCTGCCCTCCCTCGGAAGCGCAGCCATCGATGCTTCTTAGAGCCGCAAAGACAGCTGTTAGCCGACACGCCAGTGCCGCGCGCTGCTGTGCGGGACTGGTTCTGTCAACCGGGACGTTCGGCTGTGCTCCTGGGGCTCCGGATCGTGTTTGCTGGCTCAGCGGCGAGTGACAAAGGCCTTCATACATAGTCATTACCCGTCGTGCTGGTCTTCTGGCATCCCAATAAATCACATGAACCAGGTGACAGGACCCATCGATCGGCGAAACATCGGACCGTCACCCATTCTGTGCTCCTCGCCCGGCCCCGCCCCCCACGCCTGTACCACATCTATTCCACGGAGCTTCTCTCAGGGGGCGGAGCCAGCCCACTGGGTAACCGGGGCTCTGACCTCGCAGGCCACTTGCCACAAGGAGCAGAAACACAAATACCGCCGTGCCATAGCATTCACAGGCGTGCAGGCCTGTAAGAGACTGCAGAGGTGGGAGGGTCTCTGAGCCTCAGGATAGTCACTAAGAAATGAGCGTTGGGATCTCACAGGTAGAAGCTCTCGCTGCAGATGGCCTGAGGTCGCGTTGAAGACAAGATCCCAGCCCCGGTGGAATTCTTCTCCTCAGCAGAGCCACACGCCAGCGACTGAGAGACAGCAAGTCCGGTGGAGCCGGCTTTGTGTCTAGGCCCGTGGAGTGATGGAAGGAGGCATGTGAACGGGTGATGTTCATTGCTAGCTCGGCCGTGGGGACGGCTTGCTGAGAGCAGCCCTCTGGCGGCGATGGCCCCGGGGACCCCTGTGGGCTGTGGGGGCTCGTGAGCCTCCACCATGTGGGTTTGAGTCCACGTCGGACCCAGCCTCCGCTCGGCCACCTGCGTAGGAGTCGTTGAACTCTGCCGATTGGCCCTTTCCATTTGGGGACGTGTGACTTTAGACTCAGCAGGATTTAGTCCTCAGGAGGTTCCCTGCACCCCCTTATATGTCTACCGTTGAAATCCTTCTGCCCTGAATCCTGTTAGTTTGCGTCCTATAAGACACTATGGCGTATTCGTTCATCCATCCTTCCAGTAACGCAGCCGCAGCCGCCATCGCCTGATTGATTCACGTTCCGCTCTCCCCTCGCCCTGTGTAACGCCCCCAGGGCCCTGGGTGGTGTTTGCTGATCGCTTACAAGTCTGGGGACATCAGCCCACAGACGATGCCTGTACCTGAGTCCCCTCTTCTTATCGACCCCAGCCTGTTTCTGATTCCCTAAACCCATAGCAGCCGCCTCTGCTGAAAACGGGCAGCTCTGCAAAATGACGCTCACGCCGGACCCTGAACGGGGCGAACGGGGCGGGTGCCGTCTCCATCTGATCAGCACGGTCCCGACCAGAAGAGCGGCTGCGCGCCCCGTTGTCTCAACAGCAGCCCGGCCACGGCGATGCTGACGGAACGGGACGGCTCAGAGCAGCACAGCCCTCCCCAACGCGTCACTGCTGCCGGAGAAACCTCAGCGCAGTCACGGTGAAAGGGCAGTGACGAGCGGGGGGAGAACGTGCTGTTACATGACTTCGGACTTGGGCAGCGTTGGCTGTTGTTTAGCTGACGAGCAGCGATGTCATCCCCGTGGGTCCCCAAAGGCACAGAGGAGGAGACGCTTATTCGTGTGGAGGGAGGAGGCAGGTGACCCGAGAGCGCCCAGGGTGGCTTAGGGGTCTCCGGGCGCCCTCCGGGCAATGGTCTCGTGGGGCGGGGCAGGGCTATGTCACCGCACACACCGCATCTTGGAGGAGGCACACGTGCTTAAAACCCAGAGAGGCCAGGATGCCGAGCGTGTTCGCATGGACTTGGAGGGACCCGTCGGCCTCCCGCTGCCCCGTGGGTGGTGCCAGTGGGCCCGGCGGGCCTGGCATCTGGGCGAGAGC
This sequence comes from Eptesicus fuscus, assembly GCF_027574615.1. Lineage (NCBI taxonomy): Eukaryota > Metazoa > Chordata > Mammalia > Chiroptera > Vespertilionidae > Eptesicus > Eptesicus fuscus. The sequence goes on along the minus strand of NC_072489.1, from coordinate 56,778,695 downwards.
ACCAGTGCAGAGAGCCCTCCGAGCACCCCCTCAGCCCGGCCTTTCACCACGAGAGGGGACTGAGGGTCGGCGGGCGCGCGGGCCTAGGGGTGAGGACGGCTCCTGGTCCCTCCTTCCGGACAGTGAGGCGTCCGTCCGTCTGCCAGCGCCCTAAAGAGCGTGCAGGAGGCAGGGACAGGGCCACAGCCAGGACATGTAGCCACGTCCCGCTTGCCACGTTGAATGAGGTGCTTCTTTCTCACCGAAGTTCAGTTCTAAAAAGTCCTTACCTCAGGCTGTGGGGAAGATCTGACCCTCAGCAGGGCCTCCTCACAGAGACCCGAGGGGCCGCAGAGCCACGTGCCTGCAAAGGTCGCCCGAGCCCTTTTATTGTGTCCCCCTCCTAATAGGTTCTATAACATAACTATCTGCCTTCAATTTGAAAACCATTTCCCTTGTTCACCTTTCCAGAAAAATGTAATACCCTGCGGTGCCCGCTATAAAAACCATTCTGCAGGCCGGCACGCCAGCCATTCAGAAAAGAAGATTACCCATCAGAGTGGCCGGCGATGATGGGATTATTTTAGGAAAGCACTTCACAACACATAGACAGTGTGGTCCCAGCAGCCTCGGTTTTTCTCTTTTAAAGGGACAGCTGGACGCCGGGCGGTCACGGCGAGCCAGAGAGAAAGGCGGGGCCAGAGTGCCGGGGACGAGTGATGTGCGGGGTGTCTCGGGAAGGGGAGAGAGAATTTCATTTTCTCCCTTATTATCCCCATCTCAGCGTCACCAGCGGTCTGTGAAGGGGAAAATGGAGAGGACCACGGTAAATTTTTCTCACCGCGCTAAAGAGATTAGGGAAGAGGCCGTGTGAGCTCTCGGCTTATATTTTTCGGGGAACTTTAAAAATTAGTTTACTGAGCAAATCTTTTAATATTCCCATTGGCTTCGCAAAGGAAGAAGAGCCAATGACTAGATCTGACAGCTGGGAAAAGTTGTCTTAATAACCCAGAGCGGGTAAATGCCTGAGGGGGCTCGGGAAAGCTATAAACATGAGGTATGTCTCCACTCAGCCCCGTTCCCCGCGTGTTCCATCGGCTGCGGCTCAAACCACGGCCCGCTGGCGAGGCCGGGGCGGGGGCGCACTGGGAATTAGAACCCCGACTCCTCCCGGTTGTGCAGACGGAGTGTGTGACCTTGGAGAAAAGTGTCCCTTCTTCGTCTGTAAAACAGGGACTGTGTCTGCCATCACTCAAGTAACCACACACACGGTTTGTGTCTGGACTGGATTCGGCCACGTTGGTCCATACGCGTCCATCTCTGTTCCAATAACCAGCTGTCTTAAGTCTCGCTGGGAATAAATATTGGCAGGAGGGAGATCAAATACCCTCACTTTTTCATTTTCTTCAATGTGCCCTTGACTGTCTGGCGGCCTCTACATTTCCAAATAAATGTGGGAGTTTGCTTGTCCATGTATTTAAAAAATTAACAAAATCACAAACAACCCACACCTGTCAGTGTTTTGATTGGTTCTGCCTAATCTCTCATCGCTGCCGGTAAATTTGGGGGAGGATTGATTTTTCCAGTTCGTGCTTGTCACCTATTGCTGCATTTATTTAGGTCTTAATTCCCTCAGCAAAGGCTTTTCCCATTGTTCTCGGTGGCGGTGTGGGTGTAAATTAAGTTGTCCACCATTTCCGGAGGAGCTCACATGTGTGTTGTCTTCATTTACAGAGAGTATGACGTCGCAGGCATTGTTATATTTCCTTTACTCATCCATTGAACTCCATAATCGGTGCTGATTTATGAAGACCTACTCTATCACTTCTACTTGCTTCATGGTCATCCAGCAATGTCCTTCATATATAAGGAAACCTTAACAAAACAATGAAATTTAAAAGTCTGTATAAAAAGGGATAAGGACATAAAATTCCCAGGGAAAGTCCATGCAAATGGCCATCTACACTAATAAAAGAGTAAGATGCAAATTGACCGTACCTTTGCAATGCCCACCAGCCAATCAGGAGTGAGTAGGCAAATTAACCCAACAAAGATGGTGGGTTAATTTGCATACACAGGCACTGAGTGGCTGGGGGTGTGGCGGGATGCTTGCATTGTTGCCATGGCGATGACACAGGCATTCCGCACTGCCCCAGCCACTCCGGGCCTCTGGGCAGCATGGGAAGGAGGAAAGGCGGTTCTGGGCCGGAGTGAAGGCAGTGCCAGCAGCCAGGGGAAAGAAGGCCCATTCTTACACAAATCTTCATGCATCGGGCCTCTAGTGAGGTATAAGAAGAAACACTCAACTTCACTAAAAAATCAAAGAATTGCAAATAAGAACAACACCAGCTACCGCTCTTTCTATCAGATGAGCAAAGGTTAAGAAAAACTATAATACCCGAATTTAGTGGGACGTGAGAGAAACTGCCACCCCATTGTCCACTGTTGGAGCTAGAAGTCAACCTGTGACTGTTGAACCAAGTACAACGTGTGTGTTTCCTGTAAGGAGGATCGCTGTCTTCTTGATAGTTCTCAAAAACACCATCCCCCACTCGCAAACAGGCCTGTAACGTGACAATCACGGTGGCACTGGGCGTAATAGAAAAGGGCTTCAAACACCTTCCCCGCCCGTTCATAGAAGACCACGTAAGTTCTTGGTCATCCACACAAGTGGTAGAGTTTGCGGCCATTAAAGCATAACCTAAAAACCGACACAGAAAGATGCCTAAGTCACGTGGTGAGCTTGGCAACAGGTTTCAGAAACGGGAGTGGATTACAAAACCGCCTCACTTTGTAACAGAGTGGGTTGTAATAAACAGCACACGGTGTGGGGGACAGGCGGGTGCTACCGTCACATCACCTGCGTCAAACCCGGGGAATGCCGGGTAAGTTTCATAACATCCCTGTGTCTCATGAACGATTCCGTGTAAAATACTCGGGCATAAGAAAATGATAAATGTCACCCACTGTTACATAAATGCACACAAAAGTCATCACTATTCACGTGAAGAAAGCTGCTGAAAGAATACACACAATATTTCTACAGCGATTATCTCTGACTTTTATTTCTATGTTAATCATGTTTGTAATGGTTGAATTTTAAAAGGAACATTTGTTATTTTTAATCTTTTGTCATTGGGAAACAGAATAAAGATAAAATGGACTTTAAAAGAGAGAGAGAGAGAAAGAGAGAGAGAGAGAGAGAGAGAGAGAGAGAGAGCTATGGATCTCGTTCTAGGTACGGCATACCCGCCAGCTAAGTCTTGGTTTCAACCTGGAGGGTGAGGCGCCTTTCTGAAGTGGTGGCTCATGGAAAATGAAAGGAAAATAGGGTGGCATCAGTCACTTGTCACCCCAAAACATACCAGACAATGACTTCTACAGGGAGTCCTTGAGCTCCAGGCAAAGAGTGATATATGAAAACTCTTAAAAATAAATATATCTTTGCCGTTATTCTCTTTCCCCTTGTATTAACTTTTAAAGGTTATTGCGCATTATATTTTCATTAAGAAGCTGGATAAATAACAATGCACTTGACATTAAAATTAGTAAATTCCATTCTAAACCTCAGCGATGTAAGCCTTTCAGCTGCTCGTACGGCGCATTTAAAGCTCTGTTTTTAATAGCTCACATGATAAATGTGTGTGGCTAATTTAAAAGGAAATGCCCGGGGGAGGGAGGGGGGACTGGAAGAGATTAACCAAAGAACATATATGCCTACATGCTTAGCCCGTGGACACAGGCAGTCTGTGGTGAAGGCCGGGGCGGAGCGGGGGTGGTCGGGGAGAGCAGCAAAGGAGTGAAACCACATGGGAGGATGCAAATGACTCAAGTCCCACCCTCAGTCTCCTGCCCCACCCCCATTTCCCACTCTACTTTTGTGGGAATAGGATAGATACAAGGGTTGCTGTCCATGAGGTTCCCAAGAGCAGCAGTGGGGACATGGAGTCTAACCAGGTTTGCTTGGACTCTCTGCCCTGGTCTCAGCCCAGAGTTTCAACAGCAACCAGCATACACCCCAGGGACGGTGTATACTCTAGAAGGAGTTGGGGAGGGAGGAGTGAAGGAGGGAGGGAGGGTTTGGGGAGAAGGAGGGAGGGAGGAAGGGAGGAGGAGGGAGGAAGGGAGGAAGGGAGGGAGGGGAGAAGCCCTTTATATTTGTACAGAGACGTTAAGACTAGACTTGCTTTGTAGGGGCTGCAGCAGCTGGATCTGGGCAGCTGCCCAAGTTCTGGTCAGAACATTGGGTCAAAGCTGCTCCCAGACCCTGGGCCATTACTATTTACTGTCCCATCATTCAAGTTTAGGAGACCCTGTGTTCTCAGATTATAGCTGGAACCAGTGGCTTCAGGACCGAAATATCACGGAAAGGGAGCCATTGAACAAAATCGAGGACACGGGAGGCCTCTCTGTTGCTGCCCCTGGACGCTACACCCAGCAAATGAGTGGCCTTAAGTGTATGTGCACACACACGAACCCAACGGGCCCTCCCATGCTTAGACAGACTGCCAGCCCTCGCGACTCAGCGAGAGCCTGCAGGGATCCTATGCAGCGTGGCCTCCCCGCGGATAACCCGAGTGGCAAACACTGCATAAGCACTAGGTGTGGCACGAACCTATGCTATTATTTTTAAAAATATATTTTATTGATTTTTTACAGAGAGGAAGGGAGAGGGACAGAGAGTTAGAAACATCGATGAGAGAGAAACATCGATCAGCCGCCTCCTGCACACCCCCTACTGGGGATGTGCCCGCAACCAAGGTACATGCCCTTGACCCGAATCGAACCTGGGACCCTTCAGTCCACAGGCCGATGCTTCATCCACTGGGCCAAACCAGTTTTGGCAACCTACGCTATTATCCTCCTCATTTTCCAGATGAAGGAGATGAGGCTCAGAGAGGGGGGCCACCTGCCTGCCGCACCCATACAGTGTAGACTCAGGTCCTGAACACCAGAGTGGGACGCTGCCCCTCTGCTGGACCGACCCCCTCCAGGCCTCTTCCTGTCGCCTTTCCTCTCATGCCAATCATCATCAAGTGAGGAAACCTCCACCCCTTCATGACCTGGGTGTGCACACTCTCATTGGAAAGCTGAGCCCATGGGGGGGGTCCCTGGCCTTCCCTTCCCCCCCTCCTCTGGATCCAGGGAGAGGCAGGCTTCTGTCTGGTCCTCTCTTCTCTTAGGAAAAGGGAAGGAGGCTGGGGGGTGCCTGTTGACCGCAGTCAAATGGTGGGGCACGGGCAGAAGGACCCGTTTGTGATTCCGACAAGGTAACGCTCTCTCTCTTTTTCTTTTCTGGATACAGGACACTTCCTTAGGAGGCAAGTGTAGGCCCTTAACACCTGCAGACTTACTTTGAAATCAGTGCTACTGTGTGTTGTCTGAGAGGCTTTGACCGGTCCATAGTAAAAATTCAAAAAGACATCTCCGCCCTTTCATCTCAAAGAGGGGGGAGAGGCCCTTTTGCAAAAGGAGGCTAATTAAGCCCCTCCCACACGGTGGTCAGCTCTTCTGACTTTTATTGGAAGGACTAATGCGTGATCAATACCTGTAGGAAATCCCGAGTTAGCCAGACAGCTCTCCCAGCAATGACATAGGCCAGCCAGAGGGGGCATCGTCACTGAACAACAAGGTAAGAGAAAGTGGCACCTGCCATTCTGGGCCTCAGGCTGCCTCGGCGCGGTGGACGCCGGGCTGCTGAGCCCGAGCAGAGCCTTACACGGCAGCCTGTTTAATTAACATTTGTTTGGAGTGAATATACATTAATTTGGACACAGTTAGGTTTGTTCGCTGTGATGTAGTGTTAGCTATTATCAAGCAATTTTCTCACCAGAATTCCATTCCTGTTTCTTCACAGTCTGGTTATTCTTCTATTTGTCTTATTTCTGCAGAATCTGGCGAAACCAAGTCTGCGCAGTGGATGAAATGCAGCGATGACGTGCAGGCGCTCTGGCCAATCAGAGGGGCTCTCCGCTGGTGCCGGTCTGCATCGCTGGCCCAGGTTCACACACACACCCTCACCCTGGGATCTGGGTTCAGCCACAGGACCCCAGCAGCCCTCAGTCCGGTGTGGGAGACAGCGAGGGATTGCTGGTCGCAGCTGAAGTGAGCGATGGGCCCACCCGAGGCCTCGCCACCATGTGGGTGTGGTGGGCGGGAACCCGGAGGAGAAAGGTCTGCGGGGATGCCAGACTTCCTCCTCCGTGGGCGCCCATCAGCCTCCCGGAGGGACGCCTGCAGCCCTCGGCTCTGTGAGGGCCCCACTCGTGTCCCAGCACGCGTCTGTTTGGACTGACACCGTCTACTTCAGGGTCCCGCATCTCCCAACCACCACTCTCTCCTGTAAAAGGCATGTCTCACTGGCGGGCATGTCCCCTGATGGAGAGGGGAGGGCGGAGGGGGGAGGGGGGAGGAGGGAGAATGGACACGTGGGACTCACCGAATCAGGGGGCACAGACCCGAGACCAGAGGGTGGGCATGCCCCCAGCTCAGTTCATTGGCCTCGGGGTTTTCCATGCGGGTTAGTGGTCAGCCTTTATGAACCGAGTGAGTTTTCACGCGGATAAGCTGGGCTGGCAGGTTCGGTTTGGTTTGTGTCTCGCTCAGCACGCTGTTCCCACGGGTCAGCTACCTGCAGCTGAAGGCCCTCCGGTCCCCTCTCCACCTCCAGCCCTTCATTCCCCTCCGGCTGTGCTTCCTCTGGGACCGCACATTCGATTTCCTCACCTGTGGGATCCGGTCTCCTGGCGCTGCCTCCTCTCTCCACACCCCTGCCCCTCCGCTGGGTCCCTGCTCCCGCTGCCCTAGTCCCGCCTTCCCGCCATGGTCCACTCCCAGATCCTGCGTGTCCCCTCAGCGCTGTGGAGAGCGGCTCCGAGACTCGCCTCCGCAGCGCCTCCCAGGGGCAGCACGCACCCGGGACAGTGGAGCTGGCTTGGTCTGAGCAAGGCAGGGCGCAGGGCGCAGGCGGCGCTCGTGGAAGGGGGGTCCGTGGACTCTCGTGGTGTGTCTCCTTCTCTTCAGATCCACGAGGTCTCTGCAGGCCAAAGCCTGGGGCCTCCGGAGCAGCAGAATCGGACTCGAGCAGGACACTGGTCGTGCTGAAACTCAGTTCTGGGGAACTGAAGGCCCGTTGTCCATGCCGACAGGTGGGGGCATTTGTGAGAAATTACCCAGCTCGGTGACAATGCAGGCCCGTGGCCGCGGTCCAAGACTGTGCAATCGGGAGGAAAGGAGGCGGAGCTGGGGCTGGTGAGAGCAGGAGGTCACGGTCCACGCCGGTGTCACAGTGAGGAGTGGGCTGGTCATGTGTGTCCTTTGTAACCGGGAAGCTGGCACGTGTCCTGGCCAGTGTCTGTGGGCATGGTTCTCTTACAGTAGTCGATGCTCTGGGCGAGATTTGGAGGCAGAAGAAGACTAATTCATATGTCTTGCTGCTCGGGCCTCTGGGGCAGGCAAGGCGGCTGCAGGCACTTGCTTTTCCCTGTGGTAAGAGCAGCAGTGACCAAAGCCACGCTGTCTGATCATTGGTTCTGTGGATGCAGCCAGGCAGGCGGGGCCCAGGGCATCCTGGCGGGTCCCAGCTCAGCCCCTGCTCCGCCCGCAGCGAGGGTTCCTGAGAGTCAGAAGCACCATCTGCAGGCTCCTGTCCGTCTCTTCAGAGGCCCACGTGATCTTGACTCTGGTCCTTGTAAATCACCTCAATCACATCCCTTTCTGTTACGCAGCTGAAGAAAAATGCATGATAAACAATAAAGAATTGCCCAATTTTCCAGGCCAAATGGTCACCCAGAGCAAATATGCAGAGAACAAGTAAAATGGCCCAAATTGTCAGATGCTTCAAGGGTTTCTTTTCCATTTGTTATTTTTACGCCATTGTTTTTACTTATGTCTTTGCAAAAGAATGATCTCTGATTGCTCCCAGAGTTTTAGCTGATCTAAGGAAGCTATCCGATTGCAATCTGTCATATTTCTGTGGGTTTTTCTTACTGTCCTTCCCGGATTTCACATAAAGAAATTATTTTCACTTAAAGTTAAGGGATGTGTTTTTTCCACAAGAAGGAAGGGATGGAAGGACTCAAACTGGTAGAAAGGTGTTTGGCGAGAAAACACTCGGAAATGCCAGCAAGGAGCTCATCTTCATCACAGGGGAGGCAGCAGGGGGCGGTGCCTCTCTCAGGACACTCCCGCTTCTGCTTCTGCGTGGTACCGCCACAGGGGTCTCACGCCGAGCCCGTCCCCACGTGGTGGGTGACCGAGCAAACGGCGAACATTCTACGGACGACACGGTGATCCTGGCGACCGGATGGCGAACGTCCAATTTTAAGTAAGAATCTCAACCGTGCATGAGCTTCCATTCCGCCGCCTGACCTCAGGTTTTAACTCCACGCACATGACAAGGAATTTCACGAAGATTGTTAAAAGCAGATTTTCCAGTAAGAAAAGAGGAAGCGTCGGTTCTTGTTAAAGGATGGTGACCACACGCGGCTTGAAGATTAATTATTAAATGCTGCGGGGTTGGTGGTTAGCTAGAGCATCCAGAGAGGTTCTGAGAAATCATGAGGGTTAGGGGGGAGCGAGGGGGAGGGAGGGGAAGGAAGAGTAAAGAGGAGAAGAGAGGAAAAGAGAGAGAGAGGGGAGGGGAGGGGAGGGGAGGGAGGGAAAGGGAGGGGAGGGGAGGGGAGGTTGCCACGTTCCACCTTCTTCTCTCGGCTCAGCCTGTGTGGGTCAGAGGTCAGGCGCTGAGGCTGTAGGCTAGCTGCTCACCCTCCCTGGCAGACAAGCTCTGTTCCAGGCACAGGCTCCTCTGAACCCCAACTCCGGTGGCCCTAACGCAGCCTGGCGCCCCCCCTAGCGGAAGGTTCTGGCAGCCTCGGTGCCGAGGGCTCGGGCCCAGAGCGGCTGATTCCGAGCGAGCCCAGCAAAGGCCTCTGGAGGCTGCTGAGCATCTGTGTCTTAATCAACAACCAAAGTGCTCTTGGTTGTGGGTTTCTGGAAGAAACTGCTGTTTCCTGAACAGGCCACACAGCGGCTGGCGTGGGAACAGGGCGTGAACCGAAACCGCTCTTCTCAGAACAAAACTCTAAGCCGAGGGCTCTGCTGGCTCCTCGGAGGCGCGGGTGCCCCCTCCCCCGCCCCGGCCCCGGCCCCGCTCCGTCAGGAGGCTAATGAGAAAGAGGCTCATGAATAAAAGAAGGGACGCCTTCCCAGGCAGGCGTGAGAGGCATGCCTTCTCCCTCCAGAACCCACAGCCTTTGAAGCAAAGCCAGGGGCCTTAATGACGGCAATGATTTCCCTCCCCCGCCACGGAGGGCCCGCCCGCTTTCAGGAAGCGATCGGTGTGGTGTGCGCGTGCTGGAGGCCTTTGAAATCCGCCCAGCTCCGCTCCGGGCCTGAGCCATCTCTCACGGGAGGCGGATTGATGTTTGAGGCTGAAACGCCTACCCAGCCTCCCGTGGTCCACGCTGGGGCCAGGCCGAGAAGGCCGGCTGGGCATCCCAAGGGGAGGCGGAGCAGCGAGCTCTGGAGGGTGAAGGGTGGGGCAGGCGCCCTCAGAGAGGCGCCCTCAGAGAGAGGACACGTCCACATCACTCGGAGACCCCGGAGGCCCGTCCTGTGAGCTGAGCTTCCAACTGTCTGACACACTCCCCAGTGAAGAGAGGCTTCGAAGACCACCACGGTGATTAAGTCCTGGTGTTAGAGCTATCACCACCAAAACACCGTCAGGACGGCTATCGTTTAAGTGATAGAAGTTTGGGAATTTCTCAGAGGCAGGATGGCTGGCGATTCAAAGAGCCGGGGTGGGGGGGCGGGGAGCAGAGAAAAGTGGTGTCCAATCCCACCCCTTCCTTCCCCCACCCTCTGACCTCTGCTGGGTGCTCCAGTCTCACATCCCGGCCCAACAGGCAGTGCAGCCATCCCTCCCCTCCATAGAGACCCCGAGGCCTTCCACGCGGCTCTGGCTCAGGGGACCTGCGCTCCCCCTACGGGGAGCTGTCCAGGGGGGCACCGAGGCGCCCCTGTTGCTCGTGAAGAGTAAACACAGAAATGGAAAAGGAAATAGAAAATTGCGTAGACTGGTGTTTTTAGCTCTAAAATCGCATCTTGCAGCATTAGCTGTATTTTTTTTTAAGTCAAGAGTCATTGATTCCCTGATTTCTTTTCTGTGTGTATATGCGGGGGGCGGGGGGAGCGTACACATGCTCTGGCAGCCTGGAGTGATGGGTGGAGGGGGTCTGTCTGTCCCCCCGGTTTGGGGAGCTCTCAGGATGCAGTGGCCCCTCCTCCGAGCGTCTCCAGGCCAGTGGCGCTCACAGGTCTGTTTCTCCTCGGAGGCCGGGCCGCAGGATGCTCAGGCTGCCCAAGCTGCCGTGATGGGGCCGCACCATGGACCGCTTTGTCTGCCTCGGTCACGGGCCCCCTTCCTGAGGGACCGTGACGTCTTGCCGGCTGCAGGTGAAGGGGCGCACCTCAGTCCTGAGCAGCCTCGGTCCTCCCCGGCCTTCCACCTGCCGGGCCGTTTTCCGGAGTCAGGTCCCCGTTTTCCGGAGTCAGGTCTCCGTTTTCCGGAGTCAGGTTACCAGCGGCTGAGTCAGAGCCGGCGACGTCGGGCTCTAACTCCTCATATTAAAAACAAACGTGGCCGATTTTATTACTTGAGGTTCAACTTTAAATTGGAAAAAGTTTAGTGTCTCGGCGACCAGATCCCCGCAGGAGGGCGCCCCGTCATTTCAAGTCCCGGCGGCATCCTCGCCGTGGGCTGAGGACACTCACCTGCAGCCCCCCAGGAACGAATCAAACCCTCAGCCATACTGTTTAACCCAAAGTGGGAAGTTTTAGGAAACAGATTCCGTGCTCTTTGCATTTCTACAGGAAATTCCCGCAACAGAGGCAGCGCCCTGCGCTCCTCACCCTTCCTGGGGACCAGGTGCCTGAACCTCCTCCTCCAGCAGGCCTGAAGGGAGACGCAGCGTGAGAAATCTGCGGCTCTGAGTCGCAGGCAATGCCACAGCGTCCTTCACCCACGGTGCTGAGCTCCCACACAAGAAGACCGAGGAACACCGGCCTGCTTGGCGAGCACACAGTCTAAGTGGGAGTGGGTGACAGAACCATCCAATGGTGACCTGCTTCCAGCAAGTACTGACTCGGGTTGACTCTCTCACTGGCCCAGAGCTGGCAGCTAGAAGGGAAGTGACAGGAAAGTCCTGGGAAGCCCCTGTGGAGCCTCAATCCAGGAAATACCACGTGTACCAGTGAGTGATGGACACATGCCCTCAGGTGAGCACACAGGGGGTGATGGAAACATGCCCTCAGGTGAGCACCCAGGGGGTGATGGACACATGCCCTCAGGTGAGCACACAGGGGGTGATGGAAACATGCCCTCAGGTGAGCACCCAGGGGGTGATGGACACAGGCATTGGGGAGCACACACAGAGGAACATCATACCTACATGAAGTAAGAGAGTGAGGGGTGAAACCAGGGAGCTGATGACAGTGGGACTCGGGAATCAGCACCAGCAGAGCCAAATCTGGAAGCCGGTTTCCAAGAGTTTCGTGGGCAGAGCAGCAATGGGAAGTGGGTTATAGCTCAGCCGAGAACTTTTAGGAGCAAGAGCCCATGGAAGGACCAAAACTGAGAGCCACATGAGGAGTGTCCTGGCCTGTGTTGAAACAGAGAAGGGCAGACTATCTCTAGAGGAGATTCCGCTGCTGGGACGGCAGGGCAGAGTGGAGCTGCCCTGGACTCGGGGGAACGTGGGGGAGCCGAGCACACTGGTGGAAGCTGCAGGTGCTGGAGGGTGAGGAATGATGCACCAAGCTTTGGCTCTCACTGCTGGAAGCAATGGGGAGGGGGTGGGGTTGATGGAAGTGGAAAGTCTGTGGAGTGGCCAGGTCTGGTGGGTATACCAGATGTCCGTCCTCTTTTTCATGTTGCGTAATGATCTCCACTGTCATAGCTGCATGTAGACCATTCGATCAGATGGACAGACAGACATACAGAGCCCACGTCGCTCAGTGTGATGAGAGGCTAGGCAGGAAGGAGCCCAGGGTTGCACGGCTTGAGATATTGTGGAGACTTGGAGTTCCCCAGGAGCAGCAACTAAAATAGGTGTTTGTTCTTGAAACCTGGTTATGACACATCTATAATAATCTATAATAATAAAAGCGTAATATGCTAATTAGACCTGACAGCCGAACGACCTCCCAGACCTCCTTCCAGACGACCTTCTGGATGAATCCAGGGCTGCGGGGGCTGAGGCAGCTGCTGAGGCTGCAAAGGCCGAGCCCCTTGCACAAATTTCGTGCATCGGGTCTCTAGTTGTTCAATAAATACCTCCAAGGAGAACGAACAATGCATCACTTGGTGCTCCCACGTCCGAGATGTGCTGAGAACACAGGTTAGGCTCAGCCACCCCGGGAAAGTGCTCAGGGGATGCAACTGGAGCTGGCACCTGAGCGGGAGGGTCGGGGCACCAGTATGAGGAGGGGGAAGGCCGGGGGCTCCTGGAGTCAGGACTCAGCAGGTTAGCAGTCACTCCAGGTGTGAAAACCTGCCAGCTCTCCACGGCCGCCTGAGGAGGCTCGGGTTCCAGAATGGACTTCCCAGGGCAACGCCAGCGAGGCAGGCAGTGACTAACACGCGTGGCTCGCGCCCTTGCGTTCCATCTCCAGACAGATGTGGCCGGGCTGCAGCGAGCTGGAAACAGTTTAATCATTACCTGCGTGAAGTCCCAGGGACCCACTGGAAGCGATCTGTTTAAATGTCAATGCCATTCATCTTGAAGGAGAAAACAAACCCTTTCGGCATTATTAGTCTTTGGAATTATAGGACACTCCGTCATTTTTTAAACCAAATAAGGAAAGGCCATTAAGAAAAACTGGATTTGCTATCATTTGCCTGGCCTGGGTCTCTAAGAACGTCTCACCACCATCTGTAAGAGCTGCTGGTTGGTGAGCAGCGATGTCACCGTCGTGATGTATGGCGCAATAACACCACCCAGCTGGCACGACACATTTTGGGGATTCAGGCCCTGTAACTTAGATCAAAAAAAATTACCAAGATAGATAGATAGCATGATAGGGAGAAAGAAGGGAGTTTTTGATAAGATGCTAGGAATTCAGTGTTTTGTATTGCCTTTTTTTTTCCTTCAAATGGTTAGAAAAGTAGGGGGTCAGTGCCACAGGAAGCTAACAACACACAGGCGAGATCCCTGTGGGGGTTAGGAACCCCCAGACCTGGGCTGCCCTGTGTTCCAGCCCCTCCCTCGCTCCCCAAACCCGAGCCTGGACTCCCTCCTCTGGAGGGGACCAGGCTTGTCCCTTGAACCCGGGGCTTTGCTGGGAACTGTCAAGGCCATCGGGATTCTGGACTGCTGTCCACAGAGCTTGTACCTCGCCCACCTTCATCTCCATGGTGTTGTAAATCGACCATGAAGAACACTTCCCTGAGTTTCACGTAGAGATTCAAATATAACCCACGCAGTGGGCCACGCCAATGACATCTACAGGAAGATCTAGGCCAATGGCACCCAGTTCGTCAGTGCGATGTTTCTGTCCATTACAGATGTTTGCTATTGGTCAGATGTGTGTGTTTGTGTGAAGATGGTGACTCATTTATAAGCCATCGAGGGTGGACAGACAGACAGCCGGTCCAGGACGGAGATGTTCCCCAGCATTCTGAGCAGTCGGAGGCCCCCCGCCACGTGTCAGGTGCCATGTGAGCACCGGGATACTATCGTCCGTGAGGGAGAAAAAAAGGGAAAACGTCCCTGACCATCGGGCATAAACCACTGTACTTTTTGTAAGACTTATAATTATTAGTATGTGATTATTTTAGAGATCATTATAGATGTATGATTTTAACATGAAGTTATATAACGAACTATATAAATAATTATATGTTGTTATCAATTACATTGAAGTTTATAATTTACTAGTGAATTTTGTGTCCTGAGAAACCGTTGGTTAGGGACCTGCTGAGTTGTGTCCCCACCAGAGTAAGTTGTACAAGCCCCGCCTCTAATTCCGAAGCACGGCAGCCTCTACCTCCTCCGAGAAGCCTGCAGCCATGAAAGCAAGCCTCCCGCCCAGCTCAGGGGACGCGCCACACCCTCCACTCAGCCCGGACGCCTTTTACGGCGCATCGAATGTGTTGCTGGCACTGGAACCTGAACGCCAGCTTCCCTTCCAAAACGCCAACCTGTCGCTTTGTCACCTCGCAGAGAGCAAGCAACGAGTCCCAGGGAAACCGCTATCACAGCGCTAAGTGAGATTTGGTGCGTGACGTCAACAGACAGCCACACTTTCCCAAGTGCACTTTTTAAAAACACTGGCATTGAGCCCGGAGATCCTTGAAAATACTGTTAGTTAAATGCACCATCAAGAATTCAGTTCACGCCTGGCCAGTGTGGCTCGGTGGTTGAGCATCAACCCATGAACCAAGAGGTCACAGTTTGATTCCCGGTCAGGGCACATGCCTGGGTTGTGGGCTCCATCCCAGTAGGGGGTGTACAGGAGGCAGCCGATCAATGATTCTCTCATGTTTGATGTTTCTCTCTCTCTCTCCCTCTCCCTTCTTGTCTCTGAAATCAATAAAAACATATTTTTTCAAAAAGAGGCATCAGCAGGGTAGAGGCCTGGTGCCTCAGCCACCAATGGGAGGCAGCTTGAGCCAAGGAATGTCTCCCCAGGAGGCCTTCTCAGTGTCAGGGACCAGGGACACCGATGGGCCTTCCTGGGAAGCTTCGTCAGTTTCTGGGGTAGGAGGCTGGAGGCTGGAGCCGGTCTGTGACCGTGAGAGGCACTCTGTGGGCACCCCGTCCCCGGGCACCGTCCTGGGTGTGCAAGGCCCTTAGTACAGTGTCGGGGTCTCGCAGAGCAAAAGCAGCATCGCTGAGCCGCCTCCTCGGGCCCTGCCCTGGCCCGTTCTCATTCCCTGACTCGGCGAAGGTTGTCTGTCCACACGCCATCAGCAGCATCTGCGCTGGCAGCTGGAGAAGCTGAGAGGTAATCGCTCGGCACGCAGCCTGCGAGCCCGTCACTGAGGCGCTGATTGAGTGCCCCCATGTCCATACCCGGTGACATTGAAGCCGCACGAAGCACGCGGGCTGGAAATGGAACTGAGAACCTGACTCCGACAGGCCCGTTCCCTTCCTCGCGGCACCCTGCCCGGGAGTTACGGAGAATTCCTGAGAACACGTAGCGGCATTGGTTTCCTCTGGAAAAGGAAAGTGAGCTTTCGGTTCTGCCGTGGACATCAGCTCCTGTGCTGGGCCGCTCAAAGCGAGAACCTAGCGGGAGACGCAGAGCGGGCCCCTGTTCTTAGTTTCGTTTCTGGCCCATGGACTTCTAAGTCCTCCTAAAATGTACCATTTTATTATCTTTCGTCTGAACACAATTCATCTCCAGGGTGTTGACAGCCTTTAACACCTTGTTTTTCTGCCACGAGCCAAGGACACCGGCGCCGGCCCACTGAAGTAGCAGAGACTCCCAGAGGAGTCTGCCTGGAACGTGACCCGAGCCCCACGTGCTGGGGACAAAGCCCAACCTCTCTGTCCAAGCAGAGTGGCTGCTGGGCCTCGAAGGAACCCCAGGGGCTCAGAGAACCACCCAGTCTCCCCAGGAGGCACTCCCTGTGGACCCCTCGGGCAGCTAGGTCCCCACTGGCCCCTCGCAAGGCCTGGCCCTCTCCGGAGAGCAATAGGCCCAGGACCCCAAAATATACTTGGTGCTTCCTTGCTCCTCACACAGCTTTGTAAAAGTTTTCATCAGTAATGGCAACCTCACCAGAAACTGCCTAGACCACAAGACCAATGCCCTGGCCATGAACTGGGCCAGGCTGCAGTGGGTGGGAGGGACCGCGTGTCACTCAGCGACCTGGCTGCAGACAGGCTCCTGTGACAGGCACCATCCAAAGGCCAGAGCCCCGCCCTGTCTGGCGCCTTCACTGGCGCTTTGACGACACATCTGCCTCTCTCCACACGCCCTGCCCTCTGTTCTCAGTCCCCAGACGTAGGATGGGTGGGTCTCACAGTCTCTGGCACAACGAATGAGGCTGCAAAACCTCACCCAAGCTACTGACCCCCCTGCACCCCTTTTCCCTTCTGTAAAAAGGCGGATGATGGTGCTGACCCTACAGGGTGTGAGCGGGTCCTGAAGGGCTAAATAAGTGGACAGAGGCGCTGGCATTTTTGCATGCTGCTTATTTTATGTCGTCTTTGTTGTTGTTGATGATGATTTTAGAGAGAAGAAGGGAGAGGGGGAGAGAGATAGAAACATCAATGATGAGAGAGAATCATGGATCAGCTGCCTCCTGCATGCCCCACACTGGGGATCGAGCCCACAACCTGGGCATGTGCCCTGACAGGGAATCGAACCATTACCTCCTAGTTTAGAGGTCGACATTCAACACTGAGCCATGCCAGCTGAGCTGCTGCGTGTAGCTTATTTTAACAGATGAGAGGCTGAGCGGTTCGATGGCTTGTCCAAGGTCACACAACTGCGGGCGACAGGGCTGGGGAGTGAATGGGGTCTGCCAGGTTTCAAGTTCTGGGCCTGACCTCCTCTGAATGACGTGCCTTTCCTAAATCCATCGTCAACCCTGTTCATGGAGACGCTGTGGGTGATAAGACCATCGGCGCGCGGGGCTCCCAGGTAGGCGGTCTGCTCCTCACCTTGTGTGTGTGTGGGGGGGGGGGGGGGGAGGGGAGGGGAGGGTTATTTTTAATATCGTTTTCGTCATCCGCCGTGCCTTCCACACGCCGTGATGAGCGCCCTGGAAGGCAGAGCTCATCAGAGATGCTGAGACCCGGAGGCTGCCAGGAATAGCAAGTGTCTGAACCACCGAGTGAGCCCTTCAGAACCTCTCGTCAGATCGGCGGGGCCCGGCCTCATTCATTATTAACTGCGAGGCGACCTAAATAAATCACGGGATTATCCTTCATTTAAACGCCGCATGTCACACGCGGTGCTCACCAGAGCCCATCAGTGGCCTGAGCACAAAGGGAGAGAGAGATTGTCTTTCAAGTGCACTTACCGCCCAGTGACGACGCGGAATGCCCACAGCCCACCCTCACCAGCAAGGAAGCCGGGTCCCCATCCATCGCCAGCGCTCTGTGACCCCACCGTCACTGTGACCCCACCGTCGCCAAGAAGATCCCAACTGGCCCTGCTTAACACGGCAATTAAAAAGGACTCTTAACTACAATTTCCTGTTATTTAGTGTCCACCTGCGACTGTGAAACACTCGTCAGGTTATTGTTGGACATTTACCAAAGAACTCTGTTTTGCCGACCGTTAAGTGACATCAATTACAACCAATTGCATGTTTGTTAAAATAAATGCTGTCTTTGCTGCTTCGCTCAAAAGCCCTTCATGGCCGCGGATCTGTGTCAGCCCAGCAACCCATCACCCCACTCGACGCCCATCCACCCCAGTCGATGGGACCACGGAGCCCCGGCGGGTGCAGGACCTGGTACGCGGAGAGCCGGGGCCATTGAGCGCACTCTGCTTGCATTTCTGACTTTCTCTCTGCGATCTACAGAACGGCCGCAAAGGCGGGGAAGGCAGCCCTCAGCCAGCTGTCCCTGTCTCCTTCCGCTGATCCCCTTCCTCCTCCCCTCCCCCCCCCTCAGCCTCCACTGCGAGCAGCTTACAGGAGCTGGAAGATGCTCTGCACAGTGACCCGCCAGCCGGCTGGCAGTGACCTCAGGCAAACTCTCGGTCCTTCGCAGCCCCGGGGAGGGGCGCTCAGCAGCAGTGAGTGAGGGCGGAGACTCCGCTGTGGGGGAGGCTTTGTGTGGGTCGGGGGGAGCCCTCAGCGATGGGCAGGAGAGCCAAGATGCCGTGGATGTCTCCAAAGAGGTTGCCTAAGGTTGCCCAGTGGCCCCAGGAAGGAAGAGAGCCTTCAAGGTGGCCCGTGAGACCCAAACCTGGACTCACCAACGCCCCGCCATTGGAAGTGTGAAGCAGGAGCCCAGGAATCGGCCCGTCCTGTCACCCTGGACTTCCGCGTTCCTTCTAATGTGGTCCCTGCTGTCAGCAGAGGGCAGCGATTCAAACACCCCTGGGAAGAGAAAACAAGAAATACAGAAGGAAGGAAGGCAGGAAGCACAGAGAGAAGGACAATCTTTGGCTCTCAGATTGGGGGCGGGGGGAGGGTCTGGTTTCCTTTCCTGAATTCCTGTGGGTTGGCCACCCCGGCGCCCAGCTCCTGGGACATCCTCCTTCCTGACTGTCCCAGCGTGGAGAGGACACAGGACACAGGACGAGCAGGTCCTAACACGAAACCGGCCGCATCTGTGGTCCCGCCAGCGTTCACCTGAGGAGTCAGGAAAAGTGTGCGCGTCCCCTCCTCCTGCCTCGGTTTCCCCTGCTGCTCTCTTTTCTCAGCCTCCCGCTCCAAGACCAGGAAGTGGTACCCTGTTCCACGAGGGAAGGAGGAGGGGATGCTGGGGGGACGGGGTTAGTTTTTGTTTTCAAATGCTCTCCAAGTTAAACTTGGAGCCAGAGTAAGTCGGGGAAAAGGAGAAGGATGGACACTTCAATCTCTGTAGGGTATTTTTCTGCCGAGATCCTGAGGCTGATGGGAGTCACAGAAACATGTCGATCCCTTCCAAGGGTCGTGATGCCACTTTTCATCTCAAACTTTAAAAAAAAATTAGAAATTCAGATATGGTGGCTTCTAGGACTTAATTTTTAAAATTCTGTCTTTGGCCATGGCCGATGTGCTAGAGCAGTGGTCGGCAAACTCATTAGTCAACAGAGCCAAATATCAACAGTACAACGATTGAAATTTCTTTGGAGAGCCAAATTTTTTTAAACTTAAACTTCTTCTAACGCAACTTCTTCAAAATAGACTCGCCCAGGCCGTGGTATTTTGTGGAAGAGCCACACTCAAGGGGCCAAAGAGCCGCATGTGGCTCACGAGCCGCAGTTTGCCGACCACGGGGCTAGAGTGTCAGCCTACTCACAGAAGGGTTGAGGATTCGATTCCCAGTCAAGGGCAGGTACCTTGGTTACAGGTTCAATCCCCGGCCCCAGCTGGGCGTGTAGGAGGCAACCAATCGATGTGTCTCTCACATCGATGTTTCTCTCTCTTTCTCCCTGTCCCTCCTTCCCTTCTATACTCTCTCTAAAAATCAATGGAAAACATGTCCTCGGGTGAGGATTAACCACAACAAATCTGTCTCTGACACCGCCCTGGTTCTGGACCTCCCAGGATGCCCACCCACTAACCGATGGGGCCATCAGCTCCCTGAGGCCAAACTCAGGACCAGCCTGAGACACCTGCCCGGCGGCTGAAGGCCTCGTCCTGCGAAGGGTGAAGTTGCCCAGTAGGGATGTTATCCGAAAAACCCAGGTGCAAATTCAGGTTAGATTGTCTTTGTGTGTCTTAACGTGTCTTACGGCCCCTGGAATCACATTGCGACGTCCTGGCCTGCGTATTTTCCCTCTTACCTTCGGGGCTGTGTGGGGCACCTGCACGCACCGCCCACACGCAGAGGGGCCGGGGCCCTGTGAAACCCCATCGAGGAAATGTCACAGCTCCTGGCAGTGCGCTTTTCCTTTAAACGGGGATGACGGGGATGATGGGAAAGGTGCTGTCCTTCTCCGCGCTCAGGGTGTGCTCATTTGCATATTCCTCAAATTTCAGGTAATAACGAGCTGGGCTTTGTGTTTGATGTCCATCATTGTGAGGGCGATGATGGCAGTCCCGAGGGGCCCAGGGCCAGGCACTGGATGACGGATGCCCCTCCCTGCTTGTCTGACAGCTGAGCGGCCCCTGAAGCTAACGGCTCAGTGGATGCTCTAAACTCTCATGACTGCAACGCGCTCCGGGCCGAAGAGCTGGCCCCGGACAGAGCTTCCTGACGCGGGTGGCCAGGACTAGGTGCGAGTGGGGACACGCTCCCTCTGCAGCAGAGCAGCGCTGCGCGAGCCGCGTGTTTGCCTGCCGACCTGGGGCATCGCCTTTGCAGGACAGAGCAGGACACACTGACACGGCGGCCTCGTGAGGCCTGGGCCCGGGGCCAGTCATCTCCTGCCGGAAGCTAAGCATCCGGGTTGAAACAGACCCCGGGGTGGCCCGGCACTGGCCTGAGGGTCTTCACTGCACCTGTGTGCCTTCCAAGAGAAAAGACACTGTCTCAGTTGCTCAATCTGGTCAAGTTGAGGGTAGGAAAGGGGGAGGGAGAGACAGAAAGACTGTCTACCCCACCCATCATCGCATGTGACCAAACTGTACAGTCATGAAGTTTAAGCAGCGAAGCTGGAAGAGCCCACCTGCTGGGGGCCCGGGGGCAGAACGGCAGCCCCTCCGTGTTTAGGAAACGCAAGCAGCAGCTTCGGTGATTTTGGAGCGACTCCTCCGCTGCCGGTCTGAGCCACGACGAATAGCTGAGGCTGAGACTGGGCCACGTGGGCCTCCTGCAGGGCTGCCTGTGGCTGCACCGACGAGAAGCCAGCGCACATGCTGCCCGCTGCCTTAGCCCGTTCCCGAGGAGCACGGGCAGGGAGGAGGGGGAGGGCGCAGCTGGGGAGGCAAGGACGCCAGCACGGCTTCTGCTCCACCCAAATGCTCATCCGCTCGGAGAGGACAGACCAACGGGGTCCATCCTGACAACGGGATGTGACTCGGCCGCAAACGGGAAGGAAGCGCTGGCACTCGCTACAAACCCTGGAAACGAGACGCTCAGCGAGGCCACGTACCGTGGGAGCCCATTTATATGAAATGTCCAGAACGGGGGCATTCTCCAGACAGAGAGTAGATTAGTGGTTGGCTGGGGCGCTATAGGGCGGGTGGAGGGGGGGGCGGTGATGAGGGCTACGGGGTGGAGAGTTTGTCTTTGGAGCAATGAAAATATTCTAAAATGGACATGGTGATGTTGACACATGCCTGCGAATGTACTTAACGCCATTGAATTGGACACTTTAAACTCATAAACGGCGTGGCGTGAAAATTGTATAAGTAGATAAAAGCTTTTACAAGAGAAAAATGAGCCTGTGTATAACTTCCTAAAACAAGGCAACGGCAGTCCGAGGAGAGAATGGGGTAATCACAGCCACGCCTGTCCCCGGAGCCGCTCCGTTTGAATATTAAGTGTGTTGCTCAGCTTGTTGACCTTCCAGCTCAGAGGGGAGTCATTCTTCCTGTCGGAGTGGAGGAAAAATGCCGTGTCACCGGGGAAGCGTCATTTTGTCCTCGTGCGAAGTACCAAGATGAATCGCGAGCCGTACGCCGGGCACCGTCAACAAGAGCAGCTTCGCAGAGGAGACGGCCATCTGTGTCCTCCGTTGACCTTGGCCTGTTGCGCAGGGACCCACCGCGTGAAGCCGGCCCCACTTCTGTTCCGGGGTGAGCCGGGCCAGCCGCCCCGTGTGCATGGGTCTCTCAAACACTGGTCCGAGGTGAGAAGCCCTCCACGTGGGGGTGACACTCAGCCGACATGCCTGCAGGGTCTTTGGGGCTCGGGACACAAGACATGAGGGAGGCCAGGGGCCCTGCGCCTATAAACACAGCCCCAGCAGGAATGGGAGCTCCTGCCTCTCCCCAATGTGGGGACAGACGGGCCCACAAGCCCCGACACAGGTGACATCTTGGCCCAGAGATTTCACGTGGACACGTCGGGTGGATTCCCCTGGTTTGCGTCATGGCCGGGACGTGCAAGCTGAATTTGCATCCCTCAGGGCGGAAATTCATGACTGACCTTCAGCGGAAAAGAGAAGTTGGAAGGATGAAGATTGAGAAAGCTGCTTTATATACAATGCTGTTGCTTCACTGATTTTGGCTAACTTAACAAGAAAAGAAAAAGTCCGGATGGTGCTGCTCAGTGGTTGAGCATCGACCCATGAACCAAGAGATCACTGGTTAGATTCCTGGTTAGGGCACATTCCCCAGTCCTGGGCTCCAGCCCCAGTAGGGGGCATGCAGGAGGTAGCCAATCAAGGACGTTTCTTTCGATGTTTCTATCTCTTTATCCCTCTCCCTTCCTTCCTCTCTCTCAAAAAAAAATTTTTTTTTAATAAAAACATATTTTTCTAAAAGAAAAGGAAAAGCTATTGTCATCTTTATCCACATTTACAGCTGAGATGCATACTTATTGTGAAGTTCCTTGAGACAAAAGCCTTCTCGGGGGCTGGGGCGATGTTCCCATAACCACAGGACACAGCGTCAAAGCACACTGGACCTCTTGAATCAGCAACTTCGAAGCCTGGGTTCTCTCCTCCGTCTCCAGCCCTTCAGAGCACCAGGCTCCTGACGCGGCGTCCGGAGATGCCCGGGGCCGGGCTTGACTTCCGGAGCCGAAGCGCATCCCGGGGAGGGTGGTGCTGGGCGAGTGCCTGCCTCCCTGCGGGGTGTGCTGTTGAAACATAATAACCCAATCTTCTTGTAAGCGCTCTAAGAAGAAACAATGTTGCCTTAAGTAAGAGAGAGGCTGAGATTATGAAACAGT
Source organism: Eptesicus fuscus (assembly GCF_027574615.1). Taxonomy (NCBI): domain Eukaryota; kingdom Metazoa; phylum Chordata; class Mammalia; order Chiroptera; family Vespertilionidae; genus Eptesicus; species Eptesicus fuscus. Next base: position 56,756,262 of record NC_072489.1, on the reverse strand, counting down.
TGATACCATACAGGGGGAGCTGGGCCTTTGGTGCTGCGGGTGTGGGCGTGATGGAGGAAAGTGAGTGGTTATCACGCCTCACGATGAATGGCCTTCCCGCGGCCTGGCCGTCTATCCTGTGCCCCTCAGAGGGCTGTTAATAGTAGCGCAGCCCCAACCCGTTCTTTCCGACATTTCAGACACAAATAATAGCAGGCTTCCAATTCAAAAGGATAATCTCCATTCGGAAGCAAAAGAGTAAGCACGGGGAATAATTCTCAAAGCTTTTGGGATATCAAGGCTTATTCTGTCTCCCCATAAGCGAATGTCGGCGACTTTGATGAACAATTTAAAAACAGAAGCCGGGGGTGCGGGGAGACGCTGTAAGACGTGGTCTTCTGTCCGTGATTTTTCTATCGTTGCTGCTTTTCCGAAATGCTGTCATTAACATAAAACATTATTTCAATTAGTTTCCTGCGAACCCCCAAGTCATATTCAAGACGTTTTTACTGATTTAGAAAATACAAACGGGGCACCAGGAAGAAAAACATGGTTACTGAGAAAAACAGCAAATACCTTTAGGCTTCGGGATGCTTAGAACTGCATGTGAAAACTTCCTCTGGTTGTCATTTAGAATCGGGAAACGTATCCATTCATTGTGAGGACAGCAGAAGTATTAGGACTATCATCTGATCCAACCTGGACTTACAGAGATTCACTTAGTAATACGTCTACGGAGAGAGGGACTGACTGCTGGCGCCCAGCACTAATTCAACATTAATATAATTGAAATTTCTGAGCCATTAACTAAAATGGCTCCGCGTTTCTACCCTTCATAAAGAATCCGATCGTCCCAGACACAATCTGAGCAGGAAACTGGACTCGAAGGAGGCTGGACTGGAATGAACGGGCCTTCGGTGAGTTTCCTCGAGCCTCCGGTAACTCCCGGGGAGAGACGGGGTCTGCCTGAGCACGGTGTGGAGAAAGGGGCCTCGCTGTCTCTGCAGAAATGCGTTACCTGCACCTGAAGGATCTCCGTGGGAATACTTCCTGGCGTATTTTTCCACTTGTTATCAAGCGTGTCCCTAAGCAGGCTGTGTGTCCTATATTAATAATAATCAAGCAGGTTCCCCTGCCCGAGGCATTATCCATTTGATTTGTATTTGTGATTCTATGCACGATCCAGGAGGTCTTCATAACTGAGGTTCCGTTAGTTCCCTCGCTGTCAGTTCTGAAGAGCGCAGGAAGGCGCGCACGTGGGGAGCGTGTGGTGACACCCGGGATTGGTAACACCCTTCCCGTGTGCAGCTTCGTTCCTGCAGTTCCCACCACAAACCTGAGGGTGTGGTCCCATTGCCAGTCTGTCACCAGAGACAACCGAGGCTGCAGGACCGCTCCAGGGTCACGGAGGAAGTGAGTGCCGAGCCGGGATTGGGCGCCAATGGAGCTGGTGCTTTTTCCACAACAATTAATGGTTTAATCACATATGTTTGAGCATGTGCATGTCCCGTTGCTGGGCTGTGCGCTGTGCTCATGACCTCCTGCGGCCCTCCAAAGGCCAGGGCTGGCCGTGCCTTCAGGACACCCGGCACACAGAGGAGACAGCGGGCAGGAGAGAAGCAACGCAACAGCGGCATGCAGCCGAGGCGGGGAGTCCAGATTCCTGCCCGGAGCGCCTGGCTGCAGAGCCAGCCTCTCCGCACTGACACCAGCCGCGGGCTCCGACCCAGGTTCACTTGAGGGAGAGGCTCCTGGCTTCAGAATCATCCCAGATGTCCTGGGAAGGATGTGCGGTCCTGGGGCGGAGGAGAGGGCGGGTCAGAGGGATGGAGGGGCGTTTCAGCACCATGGAGAGCTGTCTGCATCCTGAGGTGGTGTTTGCAGAGCTCAACCAGGCATCCTGGACCTGGACCAGGGCACGTCTGAATCCTCAGCGTCCGGACTACAGATGCTCTGTTCTCTGGAGCCCATCTGGGTGCTGTCTCCGCCCTCCATTCCTCCACTCAAGGGCCTCCACTCAAGGGCATACAGTATCCAATGGCTTTTATTCGTTTTCGTGAGCCCGTTCTTAAATCTCATTCTAAACCAGAGCTAACCTTCCTGTTAAACACGTCAGAGCAACCTCACAGGGACTTTGTTAACTCTCAGGCTGGTGGACGGGAGAAGCCCACGGTGTGTACGTGTGGGGTCGTCTGCACTGAATTTTAAAGGCACAGAGCGCTGGATGCACATGTTCTCGGAGGCAGCACTTGTGCTCCCCAACAGACAGCTGTTTCCGGACTCTCCCAAACTGTCCTCGGCTCTTCTTCAAAGGCTCCTCCTGAGAACAGCCATGTGTCAATGGCCTGAAACAGAGAGATGAGCATTCCTGCTCTCATTCAAACGGCCACAGAAATGGGCCTCAGTGCTGCCTGCTTTCCCTCAGTTCCCCGACATTCTTTGTGGTTTGTGCACAGAGAGGAATCGTGCGCTCGCTCTTCAAAGCGGAGTTGGGCGCCAGCTCCCCGACAGTATCCTGAGCTCCTCCGCTCCTGGTCGAATGCATGCAAGCTGAGGTCATGTTTCGTTTCGATCTCTCGTCTCTACGAAGACGAATCTCTAGGAATCTTCCAGTGCAGTTTGCAACAAAGATCAAATGCCCTTCGTTTTTGACAGGCTGGCATGGTGAGCTCAGGCTTTGAGGCGTCCCTTTTGCTCCAGAAACATAGCAATAATAGATGAAATCTTTTTTAAAAAGAAGAAAATAGAAAGACAGTTCTGAGCTCAGAAGGGAGCTAAGTCCTGCTCGGTGAACCAGGAGCCGCAGAAATGCTCAGCAGTGAGGGGGCTGAGACCCTAGGTCTGCTGGGCTCCAGGTGCAGGGCCAGGAGCTTGGCTTGTACAGGCCAACAGGCCTTTAAAATGCTTCATGGTAAAAGGGGCAGCCAGGGTCAGGCTATCCGTGTCCAAGCCAGCGTCTTAATGCTTGTACAACCTGAACATGGCAACCCTGCTGAAGGCTGCCCGAGGCCCCAGTGAAGGGCCAGCCCAGGTGCGAAGAGGCGGGAAGACACGGAGCTTCCGAGAGCCGGGTACTAGGAAAAGCTGCTCCCTCGTGTGCTGGTGGATCTGTATCACCTCACGGCTGGGGCCCTGAATCACACGTTAAAGACCTGGCTCTGAACTGAGGACCCAGAGGCCACCACCACACAGCTAGAGGGGCAAACACATCAGGAGGGAAATAGTAAAACGACAACAAGAGCAACCAAACGAAAAGCGTCTTCCCTAAACCGAAAGGCAGAATGTGTGAGGCATGCTGAGGCTTAGGGGTACAGTGCCCCGTAAGTAACATGTGTAGAATAACTTATTCCAAAAGTACTTTAAAATAATTATAAAAGCTCTGCATGGCAAAAGAAACGGACAGCAAAACAAAGAGGCAGCCAACCAGATGGGAGACGATATTTGCAAACAGTAGCTCCGACAAAGGTTTAATTTCCAAAATATATAAAGAACTCATAAAACTCAACACCAAACAAACAACCTAACAAAAAGTGGGCACAGGACCTGAAAATACACCTCTCCCAAGAAGGCATACAAACAGCCTATAGATATATGAAGAGATGTTCAACCTCACTGGTAGTCAGGGAAATGCAAATTAAAACTACAATGAGATACCACCTTACATCTGTTAGAGAGGCCATTATCAACAAGACAAGCAACAAGTGTTGGAGAGGTTGTAGGAAAAAGGGAACCCTCATTCACTGCTGGTGGGAATGTAGATGGTACAACCACTATGGAAAGCAGTCTGGCGATTCCTCAAAAAATTAAGAATAGAGCTACCACATGACCCAGAAATCCCTCTCCTGGGTATGTACCTGAAAAAATTTGAAATCATGTATTTCCAAAGATATATGCACCCCTATATTCATTGCAGCATTATTCATGGTGGCTAAGACATGGAAACAATCAAAGTGTCCCACAACAGAGAAAGATGGATAAAGAAGATGTGGTAGATATACACAATGGAAAAGTACTCAGCCATAAGAAAGGATGAAATGGCACCTTTTGCAACAACATGGAGGGACCTTGAGAACATTATGTGACGTGAAATAAGTCAGTCAGGAAAAGCTAACAACCATAGGATTTCACCCAGATGTGGGATATAAAACAAACTCATGAACACAAACATTGGTGTGATGGTTGCCAAAGGGATCCCAATACACGGTGACAGGATCAGACGTGACTCTGGGTGGTGGGCACATGGTGCAATAGACAGATCTTGTAACATAGAAACCCACACCTGAAGCCTATATGTTCATGTTGACCAATGTCACCCCCGTTTAATAAGTAAATATTTTAAAAATAATAATTACTATTCTAGTTAGGGTGCTCAACAAGACAAATGAAGATAGTCAGTGTGCCTTGAAAATTAAACAAGAAAGAAATGAAACATGATCAAATGGGAATAAAGTGAACCAATAATAAATCTTGGGAATAAAGATGTCAATTAAATTAGAATTCCAATCGGTTTGTTCACCAGGATGTGCCAATGATGCTGGCACTGCAGGAGACCAATGCTGCCTTTCCTCCAGGGTCTCGCGTTCTGGCCGCAGGGCTCCTGGCGGGCGGTGGAGGTGGCTGACAGGCACAACAGGCACAACAGGCACAACAGGCCCGCGGAAGATGCCGCGCGGGCATGCTCACGAGGCTGTTGCCCAGAACTGTCACGAGCTGGCTGAGCACCTGTGGCTTGGCATGGCTCAGCCAGAATTCCTCACGTGACAACACCGCTCCTTTTCCATCACAGACTCAAGTCCATTCGAGCTGATCACGCTCCTGGAGGTCATCGGGTCACTTTCCCGTTGGCCCTGGACTCCTCAGTCTGGAGGAAGAACCCCCAGGGGGGTTATGGGGTCACCTGAGCAACGGTGTCACCACGTTGTCTGTGGGGTTCTTATCACCCGAGATGCCAGTGACTGCGTCCCCACTGAACAAATGAATGAGCAAACCACATCCCACCATTGGCGCCGGCCAACCCGCGCTGGTACCGCCGTGCATTCTAATCCAGGCCCGGAATCCGAGACGTTACAAAGCTCTCAGAGTTCGACTGCCCACGTGGTGGAGGCACTAGATAATTGGGGAAGTGAGAATCTTAGCATTAGGCAGGGTCCTCGTCAGACCGAGTGAGTGAGAGGAAAGGGCAGAACTCCTTAAAATTAATGAGCTTGCCCTTTAAGAAGGTTCTCTGTGGTCAGCATTCCTGCAGGGCGGTGAGGTGAGGGCGGGACCAGAGTCACGAGGTGCGGGCACTGTGAGTGCCACCCCCGCCTGAGGATGGACCACTGACAGCTGTGTGCCCACGCGGCTCCGGGCTCCCTGCTCAGAATTGCATGTGAATTACACACAGCCAAGATCAGCAGAACCTGCGACCTGGACGTCAGTGCGCCAGGGTTCCGGGGTCTGAACGCGCAAGCCCCTTTGAAGTCTCGCCTTCATGGGGCAGAGGTCAAGGCCAGGAGTGTATTTTCAGACTCCCAGACCCATTCTGATACAAACATATAAACTTGCAAAATGCAAATGAGAACAGACTCTCCGAAAGGTCTCTCAGCACCACTTAGCTTGGAGGTTACAAGCTCTGCGGGTTTTAGAGTTCTGCGGGGAATTGGCCAGAACCTTCCCACATTAATTCAATGGGGCCAAAGGGAACGCCTTCATAACTGGAGGGAGAGCAGGCTTCCAGGACCCACGCTCCGAGGAGCATCTTTGCGGGAGGTCTGGAGGAAGGCCGGGTCCCCTCTGAGCGTGAGGAGAGACCCAGGGTGCGGGAGTCTTGCATTCAGGCCCCTGCTCTGTGGCTGGCCCAGACACCACTCGTTCCTGCAGCTGATCATGACTCAGCTCCCTCCTCCGCGGGGTCCTTAGCGCCCAGCCTATCACCTCTGTCCAAGGTGAAGGTTCCAGGAGCCACTGGAGGGCAGACGCCTTTGAAGTGGGTGGGCCTCTCTGCTCCCACCTCCACTCTGGGCAGCACGGTCCTGGGGACCTGGGGGAACTGCTCACAGAGCGTCTTCAGCAGACACACCTGCCTTGTCAGAGTAGCCTGGCCCACATTCCCTGGCAGAGCCCATGTTGGTATCCACCTAATTCACAGCCATTTCCTCCTGTGACCGGAGCTTCCTGTTGCAGAAAACATCCATGCAGGAACGGCCAGCAGGAGCAAGGAGCCATGGCCAGGACACGCGTGCCCAGACACGCCGGTGCCAGAGGCTCCTCTGCCCAGATGGAGCGTCCCCTCGCGGAGTTGGAGATCTAGGGACCGAGCGAGAGAAAGCACTCCTGTCTAGGAAGCTAGCTCCAGCTGCTCAGTACATAAACCTAATTTCAGTTGACTACAGCCCTAATAACTCCCGAGGTTAAGTGCTTATAGAATTCATGGCTATATTTCCTGCCCGGGGAGAATGCTGATCCCTGCAGATCTGGGACCAGCGTGCTTACTCGCCTGCGCTCCATCTCTGCAGAGATGCTGGAATGCTTCCGTTCCTCTCCTCCCCGTGGCCAGGCGGGGGTCCTCGGCCCGTCTGTGGAGCTCCGGAATCACGCTCAGTGACAGTGGCTGTGCAGGGGATACGTGCTCATCGCTGTCTTACTGACCGATGCAGAAGGGCAGAGCTAGAGGCGGGGACAGAGTGAGTGCTGAAGCATCTCCTCTTACAAGGGCACTAATCCCACCTCTGGGCCCCACCCTCACCACCTCGTCTAACCCGGATCACCTGTCAAAGGCCCCACCTCCAAACACCATCACAGTGAGGGTCTGGGCTTCAATCTGTGAAGTTTGGGGACGCAACCGTTCAGCCCACACAGTGAGGAGAGACATTTCGGGTAGGGGAACTGCACCTGCAAGTCCCTGAGGCAGGTTTTCTGAGAGGAGGTGGAACAGCCCCCAGGGCTTTGTGAAGTGATGGGAGGAAGGCTGGAAGGAGCCAGGGGTGGGGGGTCCAGGTCACCTGGGCCTTGGGGCCCTGCAAGTTGAAGGGTTCTATTCTGAAGGCAGCGTGAGTCCATGACGGTACATGTAGGACGTGGAAGGAGTTGTCGTGTGAAGGATCGCAGTAGCTGCCATGTAGATAAAGGGTTATAAGTGGACCCGGTAAGACAGGACACGTGCTGGGGGGTAATGAAGGCACCCAGGCCACAGAGGATGGTGCTGTGGGCCAGGGACGCAGAGGTGGAGTGGGGTCAGATGGGAGGGGCAGGTTCCATGGTACCTGTGGCTGGTTTGGGCGTAGGGAGGACGGTGAGATGGGGACGAGGGGGACACCATGTGGCCATGCTGGTTCCTCAGATGGCAGCTGCTGGGGGCAGGGGCCTGGTGTGTCCCACGTGCCCGGCGCAGCCAATGGCAGGCACTCCAACCATATTCGCTGAGTGTTAGATGAAATGTAAATCACCGAGCAGGTGTTAAAACACAAATTCAACCACGTACACTTGGAGATATAATTGGCTTTATAATCGACTCATGAACCAGGCAGCTGCCGACCCAGCCATGGAAGGTGCTCCCGGGGGTTGTACAAAGGAAGGTTTTAAGGGAAGAAGGGGGGCGGGGGACGGGAGCTGTTAACAAAGAAAGGAAACATTATTTTGGTCCTGGACACCTTTCCTGTGGGGGACGAGAAAGGGGAGGGTTTTTAGCACACAGACTTCCTCTTCCTCTTGTGGGGGGAGGGGGAGGGCCCCCGTGACAGGTGACACCACAGCCACCGCGTCCCCGCTTCTGCCTATGAGCTGCGAATCCATCCCCCCCCCCCCCAGTTGGGCGATTCCGTCTGTAGTTTGATGCGGGGACGCGTCAGGCACAGAGCTCGGAAGCCGGCCCCTCGTCTGCCGGCCTGGGTTTGCACCGCACCATCTGCGTGAGAGCTGTCAGGATGCTCCTCGCCTCCGTCGGCCTGTTTCCTGGTAAACGGAAATCTCGCAGCTTCATCACGGCCATCGGGATGATCACAGACCGTGACCCAGGTGAAGCCTCGCCCTGGACCTGCCAAGACCAGGTCACCCATTACTCGCCCTGCGCCTCCTCCGGGGTCAGAGCTCCTTCCTCCCCGAGGAGGGGCGGTGACTAGGACCTGGAACTCCAGTCCCCGTGAATACGCCCCAGCTTTGATTGACAGCCCACCAGCAGGCTTCTCTCCATGGTGCTGGGAGGCAGGTGGGCTCTGCTGACTGAGAGCTGGCACGTTGCTCCTCTCGGTTATGCAGATGCCAGGGACCAGCTCAATCCAGTCTGTGGATCTGAAGTTCCCCCTAATCCTGTGGTGACGTCTGATTGATCCAAGTGTGAAGGTGGGCGAGCCTCCTGCTCCGCTGCTGTGCAAACCATCCACGCGCTGTGTGCCCTTCAGTTCAGCGGGGGGGTAACCACTCTGAAAACGGTGGCCACGCAGGTCCACTTTCAGGGATGCGCTCCGCGTGCCGGGCTCTGGGCTCCACTCCCCTGGATCACCCAGCTGAACCCTCACACACCTGCCAGGCGGATGCTGGGCCTGGGCCTGGGCTGCCGGGTTCCGGGAGAGGCGACGGAATCTCTGGATCCGTCACATATGTGAACAGAGACCTTTAACGGCGACACAGTTACATCCAGCGAGAGTCTCATGCCGGTAAAAGGCTGGTGATCGATGTGGATCCTGAAGATGAAGTTTTATGTCCCTCCTATTTCCACTGCCCGTTCGTTCTAAAGGTTTATGGGGGTAATAAATGTCTACTGAAATCTTTGACTTTGTACAGAATCATAAATTTACAGATAAAAGATGGGCCATCCCGGGATAAAGTGCTGCCGTGGATCCCCCAGATAACTCATTTATTTTATGTTTCTAAATATTCAAGTAAATGCCTGCATTTTAAGCAGCAGCTATATGAGCACAGAGCTCTCCTTCCTAAGACAGAAGGTAAAGGCCAGGCTTCCTCATCAGGAATTCACGTGGGGATGTCAGCTGACTGCACATTCGGGGGAAGGTTTCTGGGCTCTCGGTGCTGACCCACGGGTCTGTACGTCTGTCTTCTCGCCAGCAAATGGTGCTGAGAAAACTGGATCTCCACACGGTGCTGGGCATTGCCGGAAACGCAGACGGAGGACGATGGAGCTGTTTCTCAGCGGTTATTTATCCCCAGAAGGTGAGCCGGTTCCACGTGGGAAACAGTGATGCATGGGTTCCTGCAAACCCCCTGCTCACGTGAAATCCCATTCTTTTTCTTTGTGATTTGTGGCGGCTCTTGTGCATAATTTTTAAATCGGCCTCGGAATACATCACATTGCCTTTCCAAGGGGAGAGTGAACACCTCGCTGCAGAGGGTGTTGGTGATGGAGCCTGTGCCCCGCTGAGTCTCCACTCGGTGTGGGGTGTCCGGTCCTCAGGTCACAGCCCTTCATCACGGAAGATGTTAATGGTGGGAGACACCGAGTGTGCAGTAACGGGCACTTCTGTGCCGCCTTGCACTAATTCTGCAAATCTAAAACCGTTCTAGAGTTCAACGTTTACTTTCGAAAAACACAAAACATTGCTGGATAAAAGTGAACAGAGGACCAGCAACACTTGTGGAATAGCAGGAGTCTGTATTCTGTATAATTAAATTCCCAGAAGGAGGAGAAGAGGGAGAACGGCGCAGGGAGCAATGATATGAAAGGAACTTAATAAATGCCAAGCGTGATGCATTCAAAGAAGCCCATCACTAGGCACCTCACAGTCACACTGATGGAAATGTAGACACAGAAAAACATCTAAGCAGCAGCAAGTGAAAAAAGTGCTGACTTCTCCCCAAAACAAAGCGGCAGGGGACGCCGAGACAATACCCGGGGAGCTAGAATTTCACCCGCCAAATTAGAAGTCCACATTCAGCAAAAAAATAAAAATGAAGGCGGATTAAAGACATTTTTGAAACAAAAGTGGCGAGAATGTGCAACCAATTGACCTGAGGGACTAGAAATGCGGAAGGAAGGCCTCGGCCTGGGCGGACCTGGGGCAGATGGGCCGTGGGCCTGTGGGTGCAACGAGGGGCAGATACGAAAAGGGCAAAAGCCTTTCTCCTTCCTCAAGCCTTTGGAAGACAGGTGGCTGTTTGCCAATTAATATCCATGAGTCACAGCTTTATACTCTGTTGGGCGTAACTATACAACAGCGACGGCAAAGCGTGAGGGTAAACGAGCAGGGGTTGTGTGGATCTCACGCTTTCTGTGACACGGAACCACACTAACACGGGAGATCGTGACGAGCTGTGGATGCACACATAATCTAACCCAGTGGTCGGCAAACTACGGCTCGCGAGCCACATGCGGCTCGTTGGCCCCTTGAGTTTTTAGCAAAGGCCAGCTTAGGAGTACCCGAATTAAGTTAATAACAATGTACCTACCTATATAGTTTAAGTTTTAAAAATTTGGCTCTCAAAAGAAATTTCAATCGTTGTACTGTTGATATTTGGCTCTGTTGACTGAGTTTTCCGACCACTGGTCTAACCACTAGAGCAACGACGAAATAAAAACAAGAGGACTTGTTCCAAAACAAAAGAAGACCTAAACGGGAATACTACCCCAATAGTTGGATGATCCAGAGGAAAGCCAGAAAGAAGGAACAAAACACAAATGGGATACATGAGAGAAACTAGAAAGACAGGTCAAACCAACCTTGTCAATAGTCACATTTAATGCAATGGCTTAAACACTCCGAAATTGCCAGAGCGGGTTTAAAACAACAACAGCAGAATCCAGCTAGCTACTGCTCACAAGGCAACCAATTCCAAAGTCAGGAAAAGATGTCACATGCATGCTGAGCTATTTCTCCTTTTTAATATATATTTTTAATTGATTTCAGAGAAGAAGGGAGAGGGAAGGAGAAAGAAACATCAATGATGAGAGAGAAACATTGATCGGCTGTCTCCTGAACACCCCCTACTGGGGATCGAGCCCCATCCCGGGCATGTGCCCTGACTGGGAATCAAACCATGACCTCCTGGTTTATAGGTGGACGCACAACCACTGAGCCACACTGGCCAGGCCCCATCACAATGTTTCAACAAGAATAAAGCTGGCTTCTGGGTGGAGGTATTATCAGACATACTGAGGTTGCTTCCTGAAGGGGATAAAAGGGCGTATGCTCCAAGGAAATATAACAATCCTGGGGTATCTGTTGCTAGTAACTGGATTCCAAGATAGAAAGGCAAAACTTGGCAAAATTTAAGATTAAAATAGACAAGTCATGAATGACAACAAGTAAAAACAAAATGATTAAGGATACAAAAGATGTGTCCAACACTGTCAACCAATTTCACCTCACTGACCTCTTTTTAAGCACACACACGTGCATACGATACATTCTGTATGATACTATTTGTTCTGCAAGTGGGACATTTAAACCCATCAATCTATCAATCTATCTTCGGAGGTTAAATCCAGATCAGTCTGCCTCCCAGGGCTGGATGGTGAGGCATTGACGGAGAAGAAGCAGGAAGACTCCTGGGTGGTAGAAATATTCTATATTACAACTGAGTTGTGCGTTACATGGGTATATGTGTTTGCCAAAGCTGAGTGAATGTGCACTTGAGATATCTATGCATTAACTGTATGTAGATTATAACGTAACTACATATATAAAACTCTAATATGCAAATAGACTGAACGGCAGAACAACCAAACAACCGGTCGCTATGACGTGCGCTGACCACCAGGAGGTGCATGCAGAACATGGCAGGCTTTGGCAGCAGGCAGCAGAGCATGGAATATGGCAGGCGTCGGCCGCGGTAGGATGGTGGAGCAGGTGAGCGGGGGCACCAGACCAAGCAGGGCTCACGTCACTGTCATTGGGGCAAACCTCTGGTGGTTACTGAACATTCTTTGCTCCCCTGTGCCACGGTCCTGCCCATTGCTTGCACCTGCTGCCAGTGCCAGAGCTGCCATTTGCACCCACTGGTGGTGCCCGGCGCCGGTCCCAATCGCTTGGCACCGTCAGCGGGTGCGAGTGGTGGCTGCCAGCCCCAATCACCCCTAAGGGCTTCTCCACCTCCCCCTGATCCTGAGGGGGCGATTGGGGCAGCAGCCACTGCTCGCACCTGCTGACGGCACTGGCCCCACTCGCACCTGCTGCCAGCACCAGCCCAATAGCTCCACGCCATCAGCAGGTGCAGGCGGTGCCAGCTCTGTCAGTGCGTGGGAGCAGCTGCGGCAGGAGCGAGACTTCTGGCAGACAGGGGACCAGGGCCACAGTGGGAGGGGGTGGAAGGGGGTGCAGAGGATGGGCCGAGACCCGCCCCTGTGCCCACCGTAGCTTCGCAACCCACAGTTTCTTTCAAGGTGCACAAATTCGTATACTGGGCCCCTAGTTTTCTATATATATAAAAAGCCAGTGTAACGCCAGAACAACCGAACGACTGGTCACACACTGACCACCGGGGTAGATGCTCAATGCAGGAGCTGCCCCCTGATGGTCAGTGCGCTCCCACAGCGGGAGAGCCACTCAGCCAGAAGCTGGGCGCAGGAGCCTCTCCCGCCTCTGGCAGATGCAATCTCCAGCAAACAGACTGCAGTCCCAATGCCCGGGGGGTGGGGGTGTAGCCTAAATGACCACGGATCAGCTGTCACCAGCCCTTGGAACTCTCCCTTCAGACCCTGTGGCTGCACCACACCCCTTACCTATTGCACTCTAGGTCTCTGGATGCGGGCTCGGGAAAAACCCACAGAGGCGCTTAATAAACGTACTGCCTGGGCCGGCCCCCATCTCCAGAGCAAGTGCTGGTGAAGCCCAGCCCAATGACCAACACCCACGTGTGTCCACAGGTGAGCCCTTCACAACTTCCACCTGTCACCCAGCCCCGGCCCCATTTCCCAGAAAGGTCCATGACCTGGCACTGAATACCCGCTCCTGGATCCCTGCAGAGTGCTGGTCGGCTCCGGTGGGTGGAGGGGCACCAGCAGGTGCTGGCCTGACCTGTTTGGTTCAGGCAGCCCCACACTTGGGCTGGGAGTTACATGGAAATTCGCCCCCCATACCCTGCAGGTACAATCTGCTGAAAACAAACGCAGCGTGGAATGTTTGCGCATGACTGGGTCGACCTTGATACAGATGCCGGCCCCCTGGAACTCCTCCTCAGGCATCAGGGCCATGGTCCACCTCTTAGCTATTGCCGTGTTCCTTCGGATGCGGAACTGAAATATTAAGAACGCGCCTTACCCGGGACCGCGATCCGCCTCTCTGTCCTTCCTTCCTACCACCCTCAGCTGCCACTTCCAAGCCGGGCTGGTCCCCACCTCCAGAGAGAGTCCTGGAAAAAAGTGAGAAAATCCCAATCTGATGAGTGGGTCTCCCATGGGTGTCTGCAGCGGAGTCCATCGCACCTTTCCCGGGCCTGGCCTGCATCCGGGCTCCCTTGGGGCTCCCTCCAGGCTCCCACGTTCCCCACAGATCCCCGATGGCTCCTGCGGGCGGGTGGGCCCACAGATGGCAGCTCCTGTGGATAGATACCCCCCCACACAGTGTTGGTACCCAGCCCCAGGGATACCCATAGCTAGCCAGAACTTGCTGCGAGGCCGATACCCCATAAGCCTATAGGTACAATCTCCGGGGAACGGATGAAGCGTGGACACTCAGAGTAACCAGGAGGAGCCTGATATAGCTGCCAGGCTCCTGAAACTCTGCCTTGGGCATAGAGATAAAATCTCATCCCTTACCGATTGCCCAGAGCTACAGAGGAAGGCAGCAATATAAAAATGGCCACAAGGTGGCAACTGACAATTGGGGTAAAAGTCAGAGGGATGGATCTGAAGGGTGAGGGCATGGGAGAGAGAGCACCCCCTCCCTCCAAGATCCCCAACTTCGTATTGTTCACCTCCGAGCATCTCTTATCCAGCTCTGAGCGGTGGAAAGCATTCAGCACAGCCCAAGGTGTTCACTGGGGATGGGGACCTCCCGGCCAGTAAGGTGTGACGCTGGCCGCAGAAGGGACATTTGGAAATATTTTTCCAGGAAGGTGGAAGGAGGAGGACAGACTCCCCACATGACTTCCGGGTGGCTCAGGGAATGTGGAAACTCACCAGGCACGTGGGCGCAGGCTCCTGATTGCCTTTCAATGTGCATGAATCCATGCACCAGGCCACTAGTATCCTATATAGTAAAAGGCTGATATGCAAATCGACCGAACAGCAGAACGACTGGTTGCTATGACATGCACTAGCCACCAGGGGGCAGACGCTCAATGCAGGAGTTGCCGCCTGATGGTCAGTGCACTCCTGCAGGAGAGCACCGCTCAGCCAGAAGCTGGGCTCACGGCTGACGAGTGCAGTGGCGGTGGCAGGAGCCTCTCCTGCCTTCACGACATCCCCTGAGGGGTCCCAGACTGCGAGAGGGCACAGGCCGGGCTGAGGGACTCCCCTCCCCCTTCCCCAGTGCATGAATGTCGTTTGAGTTTGAGAGGCAGGTGCACTGGGACTCTACTATAATATAATATACTATGACTGATATGATGTGACATAATGTAGCATAAAAAATTGAATAAGATTCTCAAAAACTTTACAGTCAGGGTCTGGCTCTTCTGAATCTCCCTCAAATCTGAGACTCTGTCTCCACAGTCCCAGATAATACCACTTCTGTTTCCTCAGCAGCCTTGGCAATGCACAGCTTCTTAAAGAAACAATCAAATAATTACAAGCGGGCGGCCCTGGGCTGAGGGTTGTCCAGTTCTGCCAAGCCGCCTAATTGTGGCTTCTGTTGAGGGACTCACCGCCTCCCCACAAACATCCCTCCCCACTCTGGGGATTGAAAAAAGCAAGTGTCTGTGTCTCTGAGATTTGCCTTCAAGCTCCTGACCCCCACTTTGCAAGGTCAGGGAGATTACCCATGCCTGTGACTGCCACCGCCTGCAGCGATTGTCAGATGCCATTGATTGTCAACACTTCTCACTTTCAAAGAACTTAAGGTGGAGAGAAAAAGCTCAGAATCAATAACATACTGGAACATTTTATAAATCAAGTGAGCTTTAACACTAACAACGAGATGGCTGCCAGATGAGTACTAGACTTATCAGGGTGATCAGGACAATTGGGACTGTCCCACCCCAGGGGCGTGCCAGCCACCCCCACGCAGTGTCTGTAGGAACAGCTGAGCTTGCCCTGGCCCTTCTCCATACCCACAACCCTGTCGACCGGTGTCCAGGCCTGCGCCCCCTCCAGGCCCATCCTGATGGGATGAGGGACTTTACTGACCCCCCTGTGGTGGGAAACCCACCCCTCAGAGCCTACAGTCCCCCTCCCCCGGCACTGTCCCCCTCCTAGCTAGGACCTCTGCCCTCCAACTCCAAGCTCCTGGCTGGACGGGGACTGACCGCCCTGGTGGTCTGTGCTGCAGCCTCCCCTCCCCTCCCTGCTGTGAGCTGAGCTCTCCCCACTCAGTCATCTAAATGCCTCTCAGCTCTTCTCTTAAAGGCACCTGCCTCTCAAACTCAAATTGCTCCAAATAGCAGCACCTGGCCCAAAGGGCCCTGCCAGGCCTCTCACTAGCCTTCCCACCGTTTCCCCAGTCGCCTCGCAAGGTGTTTTGATTCCCTCTCCCTTCCCTTTTCATCACTCAGATCCCAGGCAAGACCCACCTCAGAGTGTTTGACTCCTGACCCTCCTTTCCCATTGGGACCATCTATCCCCCTCTCCTCTGGGCCATGACATTGAATCCCTGACTCACCCCCCTCTCTACCCTGGAGGATGGCCAGATGATCTTCCTCAAGCAACTCGTCCCAGCCAAGCTCTGCACTCAGCTGTCCTTCATCTAGAACACTCACACTAACTAAGCTCTGTCCTCAGCTGTCCTCCATCTAGACCAGTGATGGCGAACCTATGACACGCATGTCAGCACTGACACGCGTAGCCATTTCTGATGACACGCGGCCGCATGCCGAGGATGAAACATTTGCTGCTCCTGAGGATGAAACATTTGCGACTAGAGTCTTGGAGTTATTTTTTTTCCTCAAAGTGACACACTACCCGAGTTATGCTCAGTTTTTTGGCGAAGTTTGACACACCAAGCTCAAAAGATTGCCCATCACTGATCTAGACCGATGGTTTCCAACCAGGGGTGAGGTCCTAAAGGTTGGCGACCGCTGATCTAGACCACTCTACCTCAGCTGATCTACATCTAGACCACTCAGCCTAGTTGTGCCTCAATCTAGAACACTAACCTCAGCTCTGTCATGAAGCTCAGAACCCCGAGTAGAGGTCAGGGCCCTGAGACGGAGGTCTCGGCTTCAGGATGGAGGTCTGGGCCCAGACATCCATCCGAGGCTCAGACCTGATTCTGGGCTCAGAACTTCATGGCAGGACCCCATTTCCATAGTGAAACTTGGACCTCCATCCGGGGACTTAACTTCCATCCGAGGTCATGACCGACTTCTGGGGTGCTGACTTTAATCCCGGGGCCGGAATCTCTATCCCAGGGCCCAGAACTCCATTCCATTACCCAGACCCCCAACCTGGAGCCAAGACCTCCATCCAGGGATGAGACCTGAATTAGGAGCCCAGACCTTCATGGCAGGACCCCTATTTCCATGACAGGACACAAACCATCATCCAAGGCCTTGACCTCAATACAGGGCCTTGACCTCCACCCAGGGCCTTCACCAAGATCCGGGGACCTAATGACAATCCCGGAAACCAGAACCCTATGCCAGGACCAGGACCCACCAACCAGGGCCCAGAACTCCATCCAGGGATAAGACCTCAATTCGGGGCCCAGACATTCATGGCAGGACGCTTATTTCCATGGCAAGTCTCAGACATCCCTCCAGACCCCTGAACTATCTCCGGAGCACTGACTTCAACACCGGGGCCTGGACTTCTATACTAAAATCCAGACCTACTTGCGGAGGCACAGAGCCCAATTAGGGGCCCAGAACACTAACCCAGGATCCAGACTTCCATCCAGGGATCAGACCTCAATTCGGGGCCCAGACCTTCAAGGAAAAACTCCTATTTCCATGGCGAGCCTCAGACTTCCATCCAGGGCCTTGACCTCCATCTGGGGCCTTTACCTACATCCAGGTACCTCACGTCAATCCTGTGGCCCAGAACTCTATCACGGAACCAACACCTCCATCCCAGGGCCCAGACCTCGAT
Source organism: Eptesicus fuscus (assembly GCF_027574615.1). Classification (NCBI taxonomy): domain Eukaryota; kingdom Metazoa; phylum Chordata; class Mammalia; order Chiroptera; family Vespertilionidae; genus Eptesicus; species Eptesicus fuscus. Next base: position 56,739,167 of record NC_072489.1, on the reverse strand, counting down.
CCGGGAGCCCAGACCCACATCCTAAGGACGGAACCTCCATCCAGGGATCCGACCTCAATTCGGAGCCCACACCTTCATGGGAGGACCCCAATTTCCATGGCGGGACTTGGCCTTCCCTCCGGGCTCTGACCTGTCTCCGGGGCACTGACTTCAATCCCGGGGTCCATACCACTCTCCCGGGAAAAAGACCTACAGACTGGGACGGAGACCCCGCACACAGTACCAAGACCCCCACATCCCGGGGCCCAGATCTCCATCCAGGAATCAGACCTCAATTTGGGGCCCAGACCTTCAAGGGAGGAACCCTATTTCCATGGCGGGACTCGGACTACTACCTGAACCTGACCTATGTCCGGGACACTGACTTCAATCCAGAGGCCTGTACCACTATCCCAGGACCGAAACTTATACGCAGGGGCGAAGACCCCCATCCTGGGGCCAAGACATCCATCCAGGGATCAGACCTCCATCAGACCTTAGACTTCCATCCAGTGCCTTCACCTACATCCGGGTATCTGACTTCAATCCCATGGCCCATACCTCTATCCTGAAACCCAGACTCCTTACCGGAACTCAGACCCCAATCCAGGCATCCAAACGCCCATCCCAGCGTCCAGACCTACACCCATTAATCAGACCTAAATTCGGGGCCCAGACCTTCAGGGCAGGACCCCCTATTTCCATGGCGAGACTCAGACCTCCATCTGGGGCCTTCACCTACATCCGGATATCTAACGTCAATCCTATGGCCCAGACCCCAATCCAGGCACCCAGAATCCCATCACAGCACCCAGACATACACCCATGGATCACACCTCAATTCGGGACCAACACCTTCATGTGAGGACCCCTATTTCCATGGCAGGACGCGGACTTCCTTCTGAGCCCTACCTGTCTCCAGGGCACTGACTTCAATTCCGGGGCCTGTACCACTATCCTGGGACCCAGACCTACACTCCGGGCCAAGACCCCAATTCAGGCACCCAGACACCCACCCCAGTGCCCTGACCTCCACCCACGGATCAGAGCTCAATTGAGGGCCCAGACCTTCATTGGAGGACCCCTATTTCCATGGAGAGATTAGACTTCCATCGGGGGCCTTCACTTCACCTACATCCGGGTATCAGACATGAACCGTGTGGCCCACACCTCTATCACAGGACCCAGACTCCTTACCGGACCCCAGACTCAATCCAGACAACCAGAACCCCATTCCAGCACCCAGACATCCATTCAGGGATCAGACCTCAATTCGGGGCTCAGACCTTCATGGGAGGACCCCCATTTCCAAGGCGGGCCTCAGACTTCACTATGGGCCCTGACCTGTCTCCAGGGCGCTGACTTCAATACCGGGGCCTGTACCACTATCCCGGGATCCAGACCTACACTCCGGGGCCAAGACCCCAATCCAGGCACCCAGACCCCCACCCCAGCGCCCAGACCATCACCCATGAATCAGATCTCTATTCGGGGCCCAGACCTTCATAAGAGGACCCCTATTCCCATAACAGGACTCAGACTTCGCTCCAGACCCTGACCTGACTCCGAGGCTCTGACTTTAATCCGGGGCCTGTACCACTATCCCGAGACCCAGACCTAAATGCCGGGGCGCAGACCCCAATCCCTGGGCCCAGACCTCCATCCAGGGTTCAGACCTCAATTCGGGGCCCAGACCTTCATGGGAGGCCGCCTATTTCAAAGGCGAGACGTAGAGCACCATCCGGGGCCTTCACCTACATCCGGGTATCTGAAGTCAATCCTGTGGCCCAAACCTCTATCCCGAGACCCAGACTCCTTACCAGACCCCAGTCCCCAATCCAAGAACCCAGACCCCCATCCCAGCGCCCAGACATCCATTCAGGTATCAGACCTCATTTCGGGGCTCAGACTTTCATGGAAGGACCCTTATTTCCATGGCGGGTCGTGGACTTCCCTCTGGGCCCTGACCTGTCTCCTGGGCACTGACTTCAATCCTGAGGCCTGTACCACTATCCCGAGACCCAGACCTAAACGCTGGGGCACAGAACCCTATCCCGGGGCCCAGACCTCCATCCAGGGTTCAGACCTCAATTCGGGGCCCAGACCTTCATGGGAGAACGCCTATTTCCAAGGCGAGACGTAGAGCTCCATACGGGGCCGTCACCTACATCCGGGTATCAGACGTGAATCCTGTGGCCCAGACCTCTATCCCGGGCTCCAGACTCCTTACCGGAGCCCAGACCCCAATCCAGGCACCCAGACCCCCACCCCAGCTCCCAGACCTTCAACCACGAATCAGACTTCAATTCGGGGCCCAGAACTTCATGGGAGGTCCCCTATTTCCATGGCGAGACTTAGACCTCCATCCGGGGTCTTTACCTCCATCCGGGTATCTGACGTCAATCTTGTGGCCCAAACCTCTAATCCAGGGACCCAGACTCCTTACCAGACCATTCCCAATCCAGACACCCAGACCCCCATCCCAGTGCCCAGACATCCATTCAGGGATCAGACCTCATTTCAGGGCTCAGACTTTCATGGAAGGACCCCTATTTTCATGGTGGGACGCGAACTTCCCTCTGGGCCCTGACCTGTCTCGGAGGCGCTGACTTCAATCCCGGGGCCTGTACAACTATCTCGGAAGTACAGACATACACTCCGGGGCCAAGACCCCAATCTAGGCACCCAGGCACCCACCCCAGCGCCCAGACCTCCACCCATGGATCAGATCTCAATTGAGGGCCCATACCTTCATGGTAGTACCCCTACTTCCATGGCGAGACTTAGACCTCCATCTGGGGCCTTCACATCCATCCGGGTATCTGATGTCAATCCTGTGGCCCAGACCTCTAGCCCGGGATCCAGACGCCTTACTGGAGGCCAGACCCCAATCCAGGCACCCAGACCCCATCCCAGCGCCCAGACCTCCACCCATGAATCAGACCTCAATTCGGGCCCAGACCTTCATGGGAGGACCCCTATTTCATGGCGGGACGCGGACTTCCCTGTGGACCCTGACCTGTCTCAGGGGCAATGACTTCAGTCCCGGGGCCTGTACCACTATTCCGAGACCCAGACCTACATGCTGGGGCGCAGACCCCCAACCCGAAACCAAGACCCCCATCCCGGGACCCAGACCTCCACCCAGGGATAAGACCTCAATTCGGGGCTCAGACCTTCATGGGAGGACCCCTATTTCCATGGTGAGACTTAGACCTAGATCCGGGGCCTTCACCTCCATCCGGGTATCTGATGTCAATCCTGGGGCCCAGACCTCTATCCCGGGCTCCAGACTCCTTACCGGAGGCCAGACCCCAATCCAGGCACCCAGACCCCCATCCCAGTGCCCAGACCTCCACCCATGAATCAGACCTCAATTCGGGTTCCAGACCTTCATGGGAGGAACCCTATTTCCATGGTGGGACTCGGACTTCTCTCCGGACCCTGACCTGTATCAAGGGCAATGACTTCAGTCCCGGGGCCTATACCACTATCCCAGAACCCAGAACTAAACGCCAGGCACAGACCCCCATCCCGAAACCAAGAACCCCATCCCGGGTCCCAGACATCCATCCAGGGCTCAGACCTCAAATCAGGGCCTTGATCTTCAAGGGAGGACCCCTATTTCCATGGCGAGACTTAGACCTCCATCCGGGGCCTTCACCTACATCTGGGTATCTGAAGTCAATCCTGTGGCCCAGACTTCTATCCCAGGACCCAGACTCCTTACCAGAACCCAGTCCCCAATCCAGGCACCCAGACCCCATCCCAGCGCCAAGACATCCATTCAGGGATCAGACCTCAATTCGGGGCTCAGACCTTCATGGGAGGACCCCTATTTCATGGCGGGACTTGGACTTCTCTCCAGGCCCTGACCTGTCTCCGGGGCAATGACTTCAGTCCAGGGGCCAGTATCACTTTTCCAGAATCCAGACCTACATGCTGGGGCGCAGACCCCCATCCTGGGGCCCATACCTCCATCCAGGGTTCAGACCTCAATTCAGGGCCCAGGCCTTCATGGGAGGACCCCTATTTCCATGGCGGTATTCTGACTTCCCTTCGGGCCCTCACCTGTCTCCAGAGCGCTGACTTCAATCCCGGGTCCTGTACCACTATCCCCGGACCTAGACCTACACGCTGGGACACAGGCCCCAATCCAGGCACCCAGCGCCCAGACCTCCACCCACGGTCAGACCTCAATTTGGGGCCTAGACCTTCATGGGAGGACCCCTATTTCCATGGCGAGACTTAGACCTCCATTCGGGGCCTTCACCTACATCCGGGTATCTGAATTCAATCCTGTGGCCCAGACCTCAATCCGGGGACCCAGACACCTTACCGGAGGCCAGAAACCAATCCAGGCACCCAGACCCCCATCCCAGCGCCCAGACCTCCACCCTCGGATCAGACCTCAATTCGGGGCCCAGACCTTAATGGGAGGACCCCTATTTCCATGGCGGGACTCAGACTTCCCTCCGGCCCTGACCTATCTCCAGGGCTCTGACTTCAATCCCAGGGCCTGTACCACTATCCCAGGATCCAGACCTACACGACGGGGCGCAGACCCCCATCCTGGGGCAAAGACCTTCATTGGAGGACCCCTATTTCCATGGCGGGACTCGGACTTCCCTCCAGGCCCTGACCTGTCTCCGGGACGCTGACTTCAATCCCGGGTCCTGTACCACTATCCCAGGACCCAGACCTACACGCCCGGGCCCAGTCCACAATCCAAGCACCCAGACATCCATGCCAGCCCCCAGACCTCCAGCCATGGATCAGACCGCAATTCGGGCCCAGACCTTCATGGGAGGATCTCTATTTCATTGGCGAGACTTAGACCTCCATCCGGGGCATTCACCTACATCCGGGTATCTGAAGTCAATCCTGGGGCCCATACCACTATCCCGGGACCCAGACTCCTTACCAGACCCCAGTCCCCAATCCAGGCACCCAGACCCCCATCCCAGCGCCCAGACCTCCACCCTCGGATCAGACCTCAATTCGGGGCCCAGACCTTAATGGGAGGACCCCTATTTCCATGCCGGGACTCGGACTTCCCTCCGGGCCCTGACATGTCTCCAGGGCGCTGACTTCAATCCTGGGGCCTGTACCACTATCCAGGACCCTGACCTACATGCCGGGGCACAGACCCCCATCCCGGAGCCCAGACCTCCATCCAGAAATCAGACCTCAATTCGGGGCCCAGACCTTCATGGGAGGACCCATTTCCTTGGCAGACCTGGGACTTCCCTCCAGGCCCTGACCTGTCTCCGGGGTGCTGACTTCAATCCCGGGGCCTGTACCACTATCCCGGGCCCCAGACCTAAACGCCGGGGCACAGACCCCCATTCCAAAACCAAGACCCCCATCCTGGGGCCCAGACCTCCATCCAGGGTTGAGACCTCAATTTGGGGCCCAGATCTTCATGGGAGGATCCCTATTTCCATGGCGAGACTTAGATCTCCTTCCAGGGCCTTCACCTACATCCAGGTATCTGATGTCAATCCTGTGGCCCAGACCTCTATCCCAGGACCCAGACTCCTTACCGGAGGCCAGACCCCAATCCAGGAGCCCAGCCCCCCTTTCAGGGTCCTGACCTCCATCTAGGGATTAGACCTCAATTCGGGGCCCAGACCTTCATGGGAGGAACCCAATTTCCATGTTGAGACTCAGACATTCATTTGGGGCCTTGATCTCCATCTGGGGCCTTCACCTACATCCGGGTACCGGACTTCAATCCTGTGTCCTGGACCTCTATCCCAGATCCACACCTCCATCCCGGGGCCCAGACCTCGATCCCGGGGCCCAGACTCCCATCCCAAGGTCAGGACTTCCATCTGGGGCTTTTACCTACACCTAAGGCCCTGACTACAATCTTGGGCCCAGACCTCAATCCAGGGACCCCGACCACCTTACCGGGACCCAGACCTCAATCCAGTCATCCAGACCCCAATTCCAGGGCCCAGACCACCATCCGGGGATCAGACCTGAATTCAAGGTCTACATCTTCATGTCAGGAACCCTATTTCCTGGCGAGACTTGGACCTCCCTCCGGGGCCCTGACCTGTCTCTGGAGCTCTGGATTCAATCCCGGGGCTGGGACCTCTATCCCGTGACCAAGACCTACATGCCAGTGCCCTGACCCTCATGCTGGGATCCAGACCTCAATCTGAGAATCTGACATTAATTCAGGACCCTGACCTTCATGGCAGGACCCTATTTCCATAGCGGGACTTGGACCTCCATCCGGTGCCTTCATCTACATCCAAGTACCTGAAGTCAATCCAGGGTCTGTACCACTATCCCGGGACCCAGACCTCCTCCTTACGGAAGCCCAAATCCCAATCCAGGTGCCCAGACCCCTATCCCAGGGCCCATACCTCCATCTAGGGATCAGACCTCAATTTAGGGCACAGACCTTCATAGGAGGACCCCTATTTCCATGACGAGATTCAGACATTCATCCGGGGCCTTGACCTCCATTTGAGGCCTTCACCTACATCCGGGTACTGGACGTCAATCCTGTGGCCTGGACCTCTATCCCGGGACTCACACCTCCATCCCAGGGCCCAGACGTAGATCCCGGGCCCAGACCACCATCCCAGGGTCAGGACCTCCATTCGGGGCGCAGACCTTCATGGGAGGACTCCTATTTCCATGGCGAGCCTCAGACCTCCATCCGGGCCTTCACCTACATCCAGGGCCTTCACCTACATCCTGGTAGCTGACGTCAATCCCATGGCCCACACTTCTATCCCGGGACCCAGACTCCTTTCCAGAGCCCAGACCCGAATCCAGGGCCCAGACCCCATCTCAGGGCCCAGACCTATATCCCAGGATCAGACTTGAATTCGGGGCCCAGACCTTCATGGGAGGACCCCTATTTCCATGGCGGGACTCAGACCCCCATCTGGGGCTTTCACCTATACCAGGGGCCCTGACTTCATTCCTGGGCCCTGACCTCTATCCCGGGACCCAGGCCTCCTTATCAGGGTCCAGATGCCAATCCAGCTGCCCAGACCTCCATCCCAGGGCCCAGACCCCCATCCTGGGCCCAGACCCCCATCCAGGGATCAGACCTCAATTGGGGACCCAGACCTTGGTGGGATTTAGACCTCCATCCAGGCCCCGGAAGTCCCTCTGAGGTGCTGACTTCAATCCTGGTGCCCTGACCTCCATCCTGGGATCAAACCTCAATTCGGTGCCCAAACTTTCATGGCAGGACCCCTATTGCCATGTGGGGAATCAGACCTTTATCCAGGGCCTTGACCTCCATCTGGGGTCTTCACCTACATCCGGGTTCCTAACCTCAAACCTGGGGCCCCTCCCTCTATCCCGGGACCCAGACCTTCATGCCGGGCCCAGAACCCCCAAGCAGGGCCCAGACCTCTTTCCCAAGATCAGACCTCAATTCAAGGCCCAGAGCTTCATGGCAGGACCCCTTATTTCCAAGGTTGGGTCTTGTACTTCCAACCAAGGCCTTCACCTCCATTCAAGGACTTGACCTACATCTAGGCCCTGACCTCAATCCTGGGGTATGGACCTCTATAGCAGGGCCCAGTCCTCCATCCCAGGATCAGACTTTAATTAGGGGGTGCTAACTTCAATCCCAGCGCTGGGTCCTCTATCCCGGGGCCCAGACCTCCATCCCGGGATCAGACCTCATTTCGGGGCCCAGACCTTCACAGCAGGACCCATTTTCCATGGCAGGACTCAGACCTCCATCCTGGGCCCTGACTTCCATGGCAGAGCCCAGACCTACATCCCACAAGCTACATTTCCATTTGTGGTCCACACATCCATGGCAGAAAACAGACTTCTTTGTTAGGACAGGGCTGTACATCCAGTGTCCAGACCTCCATCCCCGAGCTGTCCTCCATCTAGACCACTCGTCCCACCATAGCTCTGCCCTCTGGTGTACCTCCATCTAACTACTCAGCCCAGTTCTGCCTCAGCTGTCCTCCATTTATCCGACTCACCCCAGCACAACTCTTCCCGCAGCTTTCCTCCATCTAGACCAGTGGTCGGCAAACCGTGGCTCGTGAGCCACAGGCAGCTCTTTGGCGCCTTGAGTGTGGCTCGGCGTTAGAACCACTTCTTCAAAATAGACTCGCCCAGGCCGAAAACCGACTTCTGCGCATGGGCCACGAAGTTTCAAGCGCACGTACAGTGGTATTTTGTGGAAGAGCCACATTCAAGGGGCCAAAGAGCCGCATGTGGCTCGCGAGCTGCAGTTTGCCGACCACTGATCTAGACCACTCAGTCTAGCCCAGCTCTGCCCTCAGCTGTCCTCCATCTCGACCACTCTCAAAGCCTCGGTGCCATCACAGAGACACACCCAAAGCCTGCTCCCCCTCCTCTTCCTCTGTCCTTGGGAACAGCTCCTCTGTCCTGTGAGGTGAGTCGTGACACTCCCCTGGCACCATGGCCCATGTCTGTTTACCCTACAATCTGAACAAGGCCATCCCAGAGGCCTCCCGTCAGCCCCCAGATGGCATTTATCAAGAGCCAGGGGGAGAGCAAGCCTGTCCCCAAGACTTCCCTAACCAGTCCAGCCGAGCCACTTCTTTCCGGGACTTGCCTGTGTGAGAATAAGTCATCTTCTCTGTCAGAGAACAGTTTAGACAGCCGCCATGTTGGCCACATGGCTTGCAGCTCCCCTGGGGGCCACCATCTTGAAATGGCAAAGGCCAACCCCTCCCTTTGAATTAGCCAATTGCGAAAGACTGTGCGCCTGAGCTCCAATCAACAGTGAGGGGCAGGTCACATGCGTCAGAATTAAAAAGCTGAGCAGACCACCTGCTCGGAGTGCACGTGCTTCCAGACCATGTGTGTGCATCCTTCTACCTAAAAGTAAGGATACTTGCCTTGCTGCCTGGCTCCCGAGTATGTTTTGGTTTTTCTAGGACCCCTGAGTTTGGGGGCTCGCCTTATTCTTACACATGCACAGGCCCGCAGCATAGGACGGTGGAGCTAAGAACTGTGGGTGGCTTGCTCCCCGCCTTGGAGGGCCCAGAGTTCTGGCCTGGCCAATGGGCTCCCCATCAGAGGGACATCTTCCAGGCCACGTCTCACCACCATGAGGACCAGAGAGGAAGCACCGCCATCACCTGGTGGCCATGGCTGAGAATCAGGTAGCGACGATCCATCCCCAAATCCCGGCCACGGCGATGAAACTGCTCACTTCCCACACCTGTTCCCATAACGGGCAACAGGAAATGTGCTGGGTCCAAGCAGATTTCCCAAGAAAACCTGCACTGTTATACCACCAAGACGTTGGAAACACTTGCCAACGTCCACTCTTGGGGAATAATATTGATGTGCTGACGTCCCTCGAAATGCGGCCTTTGTGTTTGATGCTCTGACCGTGGCTTTACTCCTGGGGGGCCTCGGTCTCAGTCGGTCATTGCCTAGACCCGCCTGGGCTGGCGTTCAAGGCTGGCCAGGGAGCCGAAGCACCGATGGTTTACCTGCCTCGAGCGGGGAACCTGTGGGGATGGTCAGGACAGCATCGCCTTTGACGATCGGATCCACAGAAACCCACCGTACAGGCAGGGCTTTAAAAAGTGATTGTTTAAAGGAAGTTGATCTTTTTATTGCAAAAATACATCACAACAAGCTTTAAGGTTGAATTTCAGCTCAGTAACCGCAAACATGATTCAAATGATTCATGGGGAAGTTAATGACCAACACTGTTGTCTTTTGAATAATCTAATAAGAAGCTCATTAATGTTGGGGGAGATACCGGCCGGGCGCACCCACACAGTGACGTGTTCATTTACTGTGATGAAACTCGGCGGATTCTGTCAGACTCTGTGTTCTTCTAAATCCGACACCAGTGGCATTTTCCTCGCATCCTGGCTTCCCAGCTGGTTCTTTCACAACCTGTAACCCGGCTCAGAAAGGCACCTGCCACACAAGCACAGGCCCTGTCTCACCCGGGCAGGTAGGCAGCCCTTTGCCCTTCCTACTTTATTTATTTATTTTTAAATATATTTTATTGATTTTTTACAGAGAGGAAGGGAGAGGGATACAGAGTTAGAAACATCGATGAGAGAGAAACATCTATCAGCTGCCTCCTGCACACTTCCTTACTGGGGATGTGCCCGCAACCAAGGTACATGCCCTTGACTGGAATCAAACCCGGGACCCTTGAGTCCATAGGCCGACACTCTATCCACTGAGCCAAACCGGTTTCGGCTGCCCTTCCTACTTTAGAACAAGCGCCGCTTCCTGGCTGAGGATCAGCTGAGGGGCCCTGGGGGTGTCCAGCAGGAACTCCTACCGGGCAGTGCAGGCCACAGGCGGGAGTGAGAGGGCAGCGGGCACACAGGACGTCCTGGTTCCTGCCTCGATGAGAGGAGGGGCATGGGACTCGAGGAAGCCAGCAAGTCTGCGGTCCTGGTTCTCCTGCTCATTAGTGATTTGCTTGTGGCTCAGACCAGAGCCTCTCGGAGGGAGGGCTGGTTCCGTCATCTACACGGAGCTGATGCAGCACCAGGCCGGCCACCAGGTTGCTTGGAAACGCCAATGACATAAGATGCTCCCGCATGGGTGCCCAGGAGCCGGGGTGGGTGCTGTTTGCTTCACTGGGGGCAGCACCCCATGTCCAGCCTCCTCTCCATGCAGACCTGCCCCGGGGCTGCCCCACGTTGGCCCTGTTAGCTGTTTTGCACGACACTCATGTCCACGTCCACTGGGTGCCAGGGCTGAACTGTACCAGCCCCTGCGGATCTGAGACATCCTTTGTCCCTCGTGAAACCAAACCGAGTTTCCTGCACGTGTTTATTCCCCTCGGGGACGGACACCTGGAGAAGCCATCAACTACCAAACGCCTTCAGTGATGAATTAACTTAACCTCAACAAAGCTGTAAAACGATGCACAGCCAAATTATCAGCTAATTACATCAAACGAGTCATGTTTGTAAAGAGGTAGAAATAAATGCACATCGCAACATAGGTATCTAGGAATGAACATAATGGATTGTCTTCAGTTAAACAAACGAATGCTGTTTCTCTCCAGTGGTTACAACGATGAAACATTCTCGCTCACTTAATTGCTTTGCAACATTCGTAGCAATTATACCCGCCTGCCCCTAAAGCAGCCTTCAGTTCGAAGGCGCCCTGGAAGCCGAGCCCTCTCTCTGCAGGTGAGGAGGGAGGGGACCGTCCACGTGGGCAGCGTCTGTCCTGGAAGAGGACCGTTCGGTAAACGAGAAGCACCTCAAAGCAAAATGAAGTGGCCTGAGGACAGAGGGCCAGACGCAGGGTCACGGGGCCCAGCACTGATGGAGTAAGTCCTCATGTAGCGTCGTCCATCAGTTCTTGGAACCGTGGGAGACGCCGTACAGCGAAGCCAATTCTACTACAGGCTAACGGGCATAAACCAGGGTCGAGCTCCTACGCACTCATCCACGTTGTAACCAAACGAAGTTGAAGGAAACGATGTTGTCCGAGGACCTGCTGTATCGGAGACCTGGGTTGTACTTACAACGAGTGCAGAAGGAACACTTCTGTTTTCGTAGCGGGGGTATTTATCAGACAAAACACGATGCTCGGAGGCAGGCAGTCTTGAACGGGGCGCTTCCACTCTCAGGAATGCCTCATACGCAGACAGGTACATGCAGGCACAGTGAGGCAAAACTCCTTCGAGCTGCTCAGCGCCGATGATGCTTGGAGTGTGCCCTGGCGCGGAGAATGTGTTGTTAGTGCGGCCGGTGGGCTGGGACACACGGGGAACACGCGCTTCCAGGGCCACAGGAGAGAACGCGTGGCTTCCAAGCGGTGTGCTTTCAAAACCGGTGCAGAAATGCTTTCAGTCTTCCCTGCTTGAGAGAAAACTGATCTCGCCCCTCCCTCTGACAAACAGGAAGGTGAGGAGTCTGAAGGCAGTCCGTGGAATAATGCTGGAAACCAAACAATCACAAGTGACAGCCGTTTAGAGGGAAGGAGGGAAAGGGAAGGAGCAATTTCATCCCAAGTCCTCAGGATGCACACGCTTCCTGCAAACCTCCGTGGACAGAAGCAAGGCTCCCAGCTGTCACTCAGCCTTGCCCCCCCCCACCCCTGTCCTCTGCCAGTGAGCACCTTCTCAATAAGCCACTTAGGACAAGGAGCGGGGGACGTGCTCTGAGCGGCGGGTCTATGTCGATGTTGCAGGGTCCAGGGTGCTTGCAGAGATCCTGGGGAGGTCGTACCTGCTGGCCAAGCTGCACACACGTGTAACAGGACCAGAAGGTAAGGAGAGGCTGTCTGCCTGGTGCTGGGGGCGGGGGGGTGCGGGGGAGAGGGCAGGTGACATGGCATGTTCCGCCCAGGCAGCACCGAAGAACGGTTGCTCGGGACCCGAGTCCCACGCAGGCCAGCCCGGCCAGTGGGCAGTGTGGCTGGGACGAAACTGTACCAGGGCTGGGCATTACATGTGGTTTGCTGAGGAACAGCATCGCACTGACTACTCACCTGTAGCCACGGGCAAGAGGCGGACAGACAGGGCCCCCTCTGCGGCCGTGGACACCTCCCCAGGAGCACGGAGCCCGCCAGAGGCCCGCTGGATGGACTAAAAGTTGCTGGTTTCCTCCCGTTTGTCGCCTTTGAAGGAGCTGATGACATGCAAGGAGAGCAGCTTCCTGGCAGCTCGGTGTTAGTGCCTGTCTCGTGAGGAATTCCCAGCAGAAATAACAGTAGAAAACTTACAAACTTGCAGACGTGGCATTCAAGATGCAAACTGTGAGTCATGCACTTGGAACTAATAAGCCCGCAATAAGCATGGTCCCGGAGCCGACAGAACTGACACGGACGTGCCACAAAGCATAAAACGTCTCCTTCCGAGCCCTGCTGACAGTTCCCATAAAATGCAATACTCTCTCAAAATGCTGGCGTCAATCAAACTGCCGCCTGACACATCCTCCGCGTGAAATCTTTCCTTTTTCTGTGGGAAAAAAAAATCAAAGGAAACAGCAGTCCCCAGAAATGCCAATTATTCTAAATACTAGAAGCCCAGGGTGCGAAATCGCATGGCCCTGCCCACCCGTGCGCACCCCGCCCACCCACGTGTACCCGCAGCCTCCTGGTGACCAGTCTTCGGTCGTTCCGCCATGATGACGTCACGACCAAGGGGTTTTTATAATAGAGATATTGTGATATCTGAAACCTGAGCTCTAGCCCAGGTCACGGGCAGCCCACTCTCTGGGGAGCTCTTCCCGCGAATGCCCGCAGGAATCTCAGCCACAACACATGAAAAACAGTCACCTCCCGCCAACTGGATGAGCCCAGACCTCCTCTCTGAAGCGTCTCCACCTCCCACGGCCTTGACCTGCTCCTGACCTGGATGGTCACAGCCTCCCAGGGTGGCCCACTGGCAAACTGTTCCTGTAGGTCCTGCCCACTTTCAGTCACTCACCCCTGCCTCTCCTGGAGATGGCACCCTGTGTGTGTCCGCCCCAACTGAGCGACCCCCTCTGTGCCCATCCAAGATAACGCTCGGAACCCCTCGAGTTTCTGAGACGTCATCGCCCTCAATCACGGCTGTGCCCAAGCCCTGTTGTGTGCACATAGTGGGTGCTTAATAGATGCACGGTGCCTGGTGGGGTGAGAAGGCTCTCTGGGCTCAGTGCATCTCATCTTCCGTTACCCTTAGAATTCCAGAGTCTGCAGAAGCCAGCCGGAGAGGCCCTCCCTGCTTGGAGGGGGCCCAGCTTAAGACCCCAAATCCCAAGTCAGAATGTACCCACCAGCAGGAGTGAGGCCAAATGCAAGGACTCTAGTATCAGCTCAGATTCTTGTTTAATATAACTTGTCTATCTCTGTTCTATTTCTCCGGACTTTCGGTTACAAGATGACCAAAAATTTAAACACCCTGGAAAGGTTACCTCAGAGGTCCCTGTAAGACACCGAAACTTTAAAATCATCGTGAATTACATTAATCGCCTGGTGCCGTGGTAGATAAGGCAGAATCTAATGACTGCAACTCCGTGACATCTTAGTTTAGAGCGTGTGCCATGAACAGAGCTCATCGGCATGTGCATGGGGTAGACATACATATGTATGTGCTCACAGAGAAAGGGAACTTGTCGTCAGGAATCTGGTGTCATCCACTTAAGCAGAGTGACTGCAGAGGCATTCTCGTGCCCATTTATATATTCAATTTCTCCAGCGCCTAATAAATCTTTTATCTTCTAGGTCAAAGGCATGGAGGGAAGGAGGGTGTGGAGTTGAGTCATGTGGGTAGAGTCAAGTCCGTGGAACTTTTACCGAAGCCCGTGGTGAGGCCCCCGCAGCATGACCGCCCGGAAACGCCCGAGTGCGCAGCGGGCCTGGCGACAGACCTGGATTTGTTTGCTTGTTGGTTGTGGCAGAAGCCCAGATGGACAGCCGTAAAGCAAGGAAGAGAGGACTGGCAAGTGTGGCCTCAGGTGCAGAACGGCTTGGCCAGCAATGACCATACCACACCTTCCTGCCCCAAACCCTGCAGGTCCTGGCTGCCCATATAGGGGGGCGTGTGCACCCCAGGTTCAGCCAAGCAGAGCCCAGGCCTGGAAAGCAAGGTGAGCGGCGCCAAGTGGAGTCGTGAGCAGGGGAGTCAGAGGTCAGACCTCCCAATGGGCCTGGGCCAAGTCAGGAATCTGTGTTTGGAGGGCTCTGTTCCCAGGGCTTTCACTAGACTCGCCCCCTGCTGGCCGGACGCCTCTCCTGGCGGCCTCACTCCTGCCTGGGAATCCTCTCTGCTCGGTTCCCTGACTCCCCATAAATTCTCTGAGCAATCAATACTGTGAACAGCCGGTAAGTGATCGATCAGTGCTGGAACCTCCGCAACTGAGGACCCGACTCAACAGAATTCTTATCAGAAGCGTTTGCAGGAAACAAATCTGGCCAGCAGTGGGTGGCTTCTAATTATGATGAGAAACTTAAAAATAAAATGAGTTCCATGCTGAAAATTTTCAGCCTAAGATACGATCAAGGAACTGGGAGAATCTGGCTGCCTTAAATGAACCCCTCGTCTCTCATAGCTGGAAGTCCATCCCAAGTCTGACTCCAGGGCTGTTCAATCATAACACACGTTGGCTGTTATATTCGTGGCCTGCAGATCTCTGCAGTAGAAGCAGGACACTGCTTGGGAGGAGAGGGGATGAACAATTAGAGGAGGGGTGTTTGGGAAGATCAGGATGAGTCCAGGGCCCCTCAACAAACCACCAGCCGCCTCTACCCTGCTGCGCTGCTCCTGCCGGGGGGACCTGGACTGGCCTCACCAGGTGGGGACCCTGCGCAGGAGGCCCATGTGCTCACACCCCCCCCCCTTCCTTTACAACAGACTCTTCATGACCAGGAAGCTAAATGTAACATGCAACTTCCAACCCAAGCAGAGACACCCCACAGAAACAATCCTGAGATCGACTCACTAATGTCAGAAAGAAAACGTGAAGCATGCATGTGGGGATGGATTCGAGGGCGCTGGGCCTGCGAGGGAAGGCATCGCCCAGATAAAAGTCCAACTTATGAAAACTGGGAACGTGCAGGGATTCCGGATCCACGGCGCCAGCGTGGTCACCTGGAGGGCTTAGCTGGTCCCAGCAGTCGGCTCTGGCTGGGCTCTGTGGTCGTTTATCCTGCACGAGGCTGAGACGCCAGGAATTCTGTGGTTCCATGAAGAGCAGCAGCTCAGAGCTCGGCGAGCTGGGACTGTGGGGTCCGATCCAGGCTCATAGTTGCCCACATCAGATTCAACCCCAGCAGGCTCTATCCAGAGGACGTGTGAGCTGGCATTTCCAGAAGGCCATTGTTACGGCTTGGAAGCCGTAGAGCCGTGTTCCCAGGAGAGGCAGCTGGACAGGGTTTCAGCAGAAATCCCTCTGCAGTCACAACGGCTACGCTGGGCCTCCGATGCTGGGGACCGGATGCTGGAACCTCTCCCACGACTGCTGCTCACATTTGCCTCCGAGAATCATGGGGTGTGTCTGGCTGTAGCCTCTCCTTTATGTAGATTTTTTTTCCCAGATCCTAGGGACAGGAAGGCTCCCTCCGAGGGTTAAGGACATGCTAAAGCAGTGATGGCGAACCTATGACACGCGTGTCAGCACTGTCACGCGTAGCCATTTCTGATGACACGTTGCCGCTAAGGATGAAAACATTTGCTGCTCCTGAGGATGAAACATTTGCAAAATAATGTTTTTTCCTCAAAGTGACACACTACCCGAGTTATGCTCAGTTTTTTGGCGAAGTTTGACACACCGAGCTCAAAAGGTTGCCCGTCACTGTGCTAAAGGAACCAGCCTGCATGTTCTGCAAAGGACATTTTAAAACCCGACCTAAGCTCGTCGGCCTGGGCCTAACAGAGCAGGGCCTGCCATGTCTGTGTTGACTCATTGATGTGTTCAACAAAGATTTGGAGTCGCTGCGCTGGAAGCCGGACACAAAGAGAGCAGAGCCCGGGTTTGCGGGAAGATCTCTCCACACACATGGGAGTCTGGTCACTGGGGCTGGACGCTGTCCACACGTTGTCTGTGTTCAGATGACGTTACGGGGGTCTTGTTTGTCTTGACCCATTGTGGTCACAGGGGGCTTTGTCCCACGTGGGTGTGCTGGGACAGGGGCACCAGGCCAGCTCCAACCTCAGAGGACTGCATTCCTCTTTCCCGGACCCTCACCCGTCTTCGACATGCCAAGGCACTGAAACACATTCCAGAGGTGCACCTCTGTCTACAGCAGCAGGATGGGAATGAACGCCTTGCTTTCTTCCATGAAAACCACCATTCCTCTGCCAAAGCCGGGTGTTCACTCGGTTGCTGTGCCTTCGGAGATCACTGAGTGTTTGTGAGTAGGTTGTGAAACCGTGCAATCCTTCAGCTGATGTTGGCTGTTTTAAAAACAGACTCATTTTGCATGTTGAAGTAAGAAAATGTTACAGTATAGACAGACATTATGCAGAGTTCTTTACCTTAAATCTGAGATGGGGGTTGGGAGGGACTTTAAAAAAAAAGCATTATCTTATTCTAAACAGCTGCTGGCATAATCGCTATGATTCAATAAAAAAAAGGGCTCATCTAAATTGCAGACGGTGATAAAATTGAGACTCCACAGATAACTTTTTGCTGCAAATGTATAGAATAAATGATCTTGTAATATAATAAAGTCGCTGGTCCTCTCTGTTTGTGGTTCATATTAAAACTTCACTTGCGATGTGACTGTCAGGCAGGTTTCCCAAAACGTCCCCGCGGGACAGTGAAATTGAATAACCTGGATCATCTACCAGAAATAATAATAATAATAAAAAAAAGGGACACATTCTATGTTATCAGTAAAGTCCCAAAACTTTGTATTCGAGAATGAATTATTCATTAAAAGTTTTCGGAAAAGTCCTGGTGTTGCAAAACCAAGTTTTTGAACAATGAAAGGAGTGATATTTTTAAAAATAAACGAGGACGGATGCCTCCTTTCTTAGAATTGACTGTGCAATCAGAGCAGTGAAGTCAGGTCCCAGGAGCAAACCCACTGGGAGGATGTCCCTATGGCCCCTCCCAGGGAGGCTGCCCCCTTACCTGGGCCTTGGAGACAGGACCTGCCCTCCCCGGACCCAGACAGGTGCCCGCAGAACCAGTCTTAGGAGCTGGGGACCGGATGAGATCAACGGGGGAAATTTACAAAGTAGCCGGTGGAGTGTTAACAAATGTAGATACATTTTCCTACAGCGAGACGCTGGGAACAAGACATTTCTTCCTGCAGGAGCCCACCTCACTGGCCAACAGTTCAACAGTCCCTCCAACTTACCACTCACCCCACCCCACCATCACACCGCTTCTCTCATTCTGCTGGTTTGCTCTTTATTTTAACAATGTTTCACAGCACAAGCAATTCAAAGATACTGTCCCCTCCCCCCAAAATCAGAAAATAGATCAATAAAATAAGTGACCCAAGGTCCGCTCCCTGGAGATGACCACAGCAGTGTGTGCGCGTCACCTTCCCATTGAACTACCAACGTTCATTGTTGAGGGCTCGGTGTTAAATTTCCTTCCAGTATGTTCCGATTCTTCACCCAGAGCGCCCGGAGCTCATGAACTGACGGGAAAGCTGGCGGGACCAGAGGCTGGGTCCGGCCCGGGCAGCCCAGCTGTCCCCCTGGACTTGGCTTACGGCCAACTGCCGCGTGACTGTGCGCGAGCATAAAGGGGCAGGACGGACGCTTCCACAAAGGGGGAAAACATAAATACTCAAACTGCAAGGCCCAGGCGGCGCCCACCAGGTGCAATGAAATGTCCTCTGATTCCCGCTCAGGGCGTGGGGTTGCCTCTGCTTCACCTTTACCTGTGCACGCGATGCTGCAGCTAACGGTTCTCGAACGCTCTATTCTTCACCATTACATGCCATTCCGTGTCATCTTTGGAATAACCCCTCAAGGCCGGGGCCTTGTCATTCCCATTTCAGCGATGAGAACACTGGGCACAGAGCGATGTGCCCCTTGGCCGAGACCGCCCGCCGGTGGCCGTGGGGTGGGTGCACACTGAGCCTCGGCTCCCCCCAGACCACCACTTCCTAGAGCCCTCGGCTTCCGGACGTGCCCAGCCTCCGTCCTGTCAGGAAAAGCACCTGTTTGTATTCTTCATGTTTCTGCTCTTTAAATATTTAATCAATCCAGAGCTTACTTCGTTCTTGCAGTTTGGAGAATTGAATTTACCTTTTTCTCCACAAATGTAATCAGTTGTCCCGCTACCTTTTAGCCAACAACCCAGCCTTTCTATGTCTAATTTAAGAGCCACCTGTAGCCTCTAGATCGATGTCGTCTGCAGTCTCCACGCGCGCATTGTTTCTCGGGTTTTCCATTCTCTACCTGCTTAAGTCACACTCCACTCTCTTCTGTCTCCCGAACACTTTCGTGTCTGCCAGGGCAGCTTCCCCTGAACGCCATGAAAATCGGGCCCGGCTCTGTTCGCTCGCTCATCTTGACAACCTTCTGAGCCGTCGGGGGTTTGGACTGGGTTTTCACTTTCAGATCAATTAGGAGGAAATGGCATGTTTAGAATATTGAGCTATTAATCCCTCCATTTGTTCATCTTAGTTTATATCTTTCGGTAAAACATACAGATTGCTTCCTAGGTGATTGCATGGGCTGG
This sequence comes from Eptesicus fuscus, assembly GCF_027574615.1. Classification (NCBI taxonomy): domain Eukaryota; kingdom Metazoa; phylum Chordata; class Mammalia; order Chiroptera; family Vespertilionidae; genus Eptesicus; species Eptesicus fuscus. Next base: position 56,720,088 of record NC_072489.1, on the reverse strand, counting down.
AGCTGACCCAGGAATGTATGTCTGGTTGCTGCTACGAAATCGCTTCATTCATTGCGCCTTCTGACCGCTGTAGTGTTTGGCAGGTACAGGCCCGGTGGCGTGGGTGTGGCCTCTATCGGGCATCCTCGCTGTTCATTCCCATCGTTTTTCAGGTGATGCGTTTAGACTTCTCAGACGGACTGCATAGGATGTGTGTGTGGTGGACACTTGCCTGCATTTTCCAGGGTGACTTTATAAGCACTCTTCTCAGAGTGACCAGGATCCTTCCCAGGGAGGGCCTGGGGAGCGGCTCTGTGCGGGTGCCGGGAGGAGGGCGGCGGGGTGGGAGGGGGATAATGTCAGCAGAGCAGCGGTGACAGATTGGAATCTGCCCGGATTTGGAAGTGATTGAGAGGCTTCCAGCCTCAGTTAAAAACCAGGAGCAGCTTCGGCACAAAGAAACAAAGGTTTTCCTTTCCTGAGCCTCCATGTCTATGCAGAGTCCCAAAGGGAAAAATTCACACCAATCACATCAGAGATTTATCACAGAAAGTTCCATCGTGTTTCCTGTAAGCCTCGTCATTTATAAAAGTGGCAGGTTATTAGGTTTTTCTGCGTCCGACTTTCTCCAGCACCTGATTCTTCTGGATCCAAAAGCAGAGGGAGCCACTGGGGTGCAGGGAGTGGGGTCCTGGGCTGAGCTTGATCATGCGACGCCGTGCTGGCCTGTGGGGGCTGTGGCCTTTCGGGGTTCCCAGCAGATGAAGGAAGAGCGAAAGGACAAGGACTGAGGACAAGGACGGAGGACAGAGCAGGTCAAAGTGAGGCCTGGCTGAGGTCCTCGCGCTGCCCCGGGGAGGCACCCGCAGTCCTGGCCACGAGAATCGCATGACGCCCAGGAAGACACGGGCGCCGTGCTCACACAGGGCCATCATCCTCGTAGATGGCGACTCCTCAGCGGGCTCCTCCACAACCACCTCGAGTGGGTGTGAGTGGGCGCTGTGGAAGCAGGTCTCACCACTCAGAGTCGGGAGGCCTCTGTGTGCTTGGCACCTGCCGCTGCTGACTTCGCCACCACTGTTGGCAACAGCATCCGTCCCTGCGATTCGCAAGTGAGACCCAAACACGACTTCTTATGTAAATGAGGCTCACGTCCACAACGTGGGCTGTGAAACAGAGCGCCTCCCTTAGTGTACATCCCATCTGGCCATTTACGTCGCTTACGACAATCTAGCTCATACCGCCGTTGAAGCTGCGACGCAGCCTGCTGGCTGCTGAGCGCGATGGCTGTCAAAGCAAACCCACGTCCCAAGGCTCCGGCGGCTGAGCGCCTGTCGGGTTAACTGCCTTTGCGATTGGATGTGGAGGGTGTGAGAGCCGATTTTCTCCTCCTCGCTGCAGAGCTGAGTGTTTTACCCTGAGTGTTCTGAGAACAGCCTTCTGAATTGCTGCTTCTATTTCCTTAAATGACATACAGTAAACCTTATTACATCGGACCTCTCTGCCATGCCCCAGGTTTCACTGAATGTCGGCTTCATTCAATTTGCATAAATACAGGCAGTTCCGTCTCCCCATCCACTTAGGCTGGGACACAGTCCCCCTTCCTCCGACAGAAGTGAGCCGTTGGGCACGGCCTTGGGGATGAGCAGGGACCATCCGTTCCCATCAGAGCCACGGTTCCCACCACCAATGCTTTTCTGGGTACAGGGCGGGCCTTGCTTACCCAAGCCCGGCAGAGCTAAGAATAAGAATAGCGGCCCCGGAGCGCCCAGACATCTGGGCAGTAAGCATCACTGACATTATTCTGGTGTGGATGTGAGGGTGTTTCTGGATGGATGAACATTTGAGTCGAGAGACTGAATAAAGCAGATTGTCCTTCTTGATGTGGGTGGGCCTCACCCGATCACTTGAAGGTCCGAAGAGAACAAGGCTGACCCTGCATACGTGAGGGAATTTCCTCCTGCCTGTCTTCCAGCTGCGACACCAGTTCATTTTCCTGCCTTTGGACTTGAGCTGGTACACCAGCTATTCCTGAGTCTCCAGTCTGCTGACTCACCTGTAGATTGTGGGACTTGTCAGCCACCATAATCACGTGAGCCAGTTCATGTAAGTCTCCTTACACACACACACACACACACACACACACACACACACTAAGGGTATGGAGACCCTGCCTAATGGGGGGAATGGAAGGTTCTGTGTTGAGGTTGCTGAGATGGTGGACACATGTGTGGCTGGTGCTAGGCTTTTCCATGAAGAGGGAGTGACGGGTGGTGGGTGCCCACAGGTGGGGGCGGTACAGCAGTATAACAGGTGCGTCAGTGGATGGCAGGGGGTTCGAAGGAGTGCAGGTTCTAGCGGGAAGCGAGATGGTCTGGAAGGGCTACTGAGTCATGAGCATCTCTGGGTCTGCGTGGTGTGAGCAGGGGGACACAGTGACCACAAAGCCCGTCTGGTATCAGCAGGAGCAGAGAAGAGGGACAGGCCGAGAGTGTCCGAGGGAGGGAATACCCAGTGGGAGGGTGTGGGGATGGGACAAAGGGACCCCAGTCAGGTCTGGGGTGAACACGGAAGGGTGTGGCATGCTGGGCCCCAGCCCACCAGGGGACATCCACACACACCAACAAAGTTGATGCTCTTTCCAAGACTGAATTTAAGACCCGTTCTTTAAGTTTCCAATTCCATTCAATTGAATGTCTGCTAAACGGAGAGCCTAGCACATTGTAACAGGATGTAATTGCCTATTTACACATATATTTATATAAGGAGATCATCACGTCAAAATCATGACTTTGAAAAACAAAGTTTATGCTCTCAAAGCTGCTTCTACAACTCCATGATGAAATTGCATCCTTTTATTTCCTGCAGGCCTTTCTCGTGCTGAACTTAAGAAACCCCGGGTGTTTAATAAAATGTATCTGAACCCCCTGTATTTCATTATGTGAAATGGGTTTCTAGCTGCCTATGCTAATTATAGAAATGACACCATTAAGTGGATGTCTTTTGAGCAAATCCAACTGTATTACCTGCAGCCAACCCCACAGAGTAATCGCCAGATTTTGTTATTGTATACAAAAGGTCATAGTTCAAACTCATTCAGACGCCAATTATGCACCTGTTTGGCTCATTTCTAGTAATTTCATGTAGCGGAAGATTTGTTATTCTTCGTTTATAACCTATTAAACCTGGTAAAACTGAAATGTGGGCTCCCTGGGTCATAAATGAATAGAAGCCACTCTCAGACAAATGAAATGCTCAGAATAGAAATGTTTACAGCGCGTTGCTGAGAGGTCTTCGTGAAATTGCTTAGGCTGCAATCTCCGTGCATGGTAATGGAGCGTGCAGAGCCCACCTGAGTACGCGCTCTGAAAACCCTCGTTCTGGACAGCAGGCACTGAACGGGGTTTCCACCCCAACTCTGAGGGGCTGCAGCAGGCAGATGCCCCTTCGCCTCGTCGGGATGCAGACAGAGCTTATCCACGTGATCTGGAGGCAGGAAGCGGCTGCATTGGACCAAGCTCACGATGCCTCCTGCCCGGCAGCCTGGAGGCGGCTGGACCCTGGGGGAAGCAGAGGCCTCCCGGTGTGTTTATGGCACTTTAATTGCAGGGACTGCAAGTGGGGTCCTTTCTCCTTTCTTCTGCCCCAGAATTTCTGTTGGCATCTTAGCTCATTTATCTACTCACTTCTCTTTTTCTTAACTTGTAAGTGTTCATTTAGTGTCACCTCAACTCTGTCAGTTTGTACATTGCAAACAGCCTCTCCTAGTCTGTAATTATGTTATAACTACTAGAGGCCCGGTGCACAAATTGATGCACAGGTGGGGTCTGGCCAGCCTGCCCTGATGGGGGCCCATTGGGCCAGGCCAGTGGGGGAGAGGGGCCGAGGGTGGTTGGCCAGCCGGCCCCACCCCCTATCGGGGTGTTGGGGGCCAGGCCGGCTGGGGGAAGGGGCCAATTGGGGCCCGGATCAGGCAGGTTAGCTGCTGCAGTGCACATCATAGCCACCGCTCATTCTGGTCGTTCTGGTCATTCCACCATTCTGGTCACTGGGCTTTTATGTACATAGATGGTTAAGATGCTTTTCCTTGGAAAGGTTTTCCTTTCTGTGGTTTTGGCCAGGGCACGGGGGAGGGTGGTGATGAGAAGTGCAGTGAGAAGCATCCTTCGCCTCCCAAATCCTTCATGCTTTCCTTATCACGATGTCATCAACACATCCTACCCAACCTCACCTAAAACTCAGAGCGTGTCTTTTTACACAGGCAGATGTTAAGGAATTTTTCTTCTGTCTCCAGTGAAATAGGGCCTGCTTTTGCTGCGGGGGTAACCAATCTCCCAGCTCCGCTCACTAAACACTCTTCTTTCCCACAGTGATTTTTAATACCGAGTTCCTGTATAATACAGGCCAGGTTCTTTCTGGGCAGGGAAGTTGGCTTCATTGGTCTGTGTATCAGTACACTTGCTCTCAATCTGATTAATCATTTTAGCTTCACAATTAACCTTGATATCTAGTTGGACAAGATAGTCCATGCAATTCTTCAAAATCATCTTGGCCTTTTATACTTCCGTATTTTAAAATATTCATAGAGAACTTGCTCTCAATCTGATTAATCATTTTAGCTTCACAATAAACCTTGATATCTAGTTGGACAAGATAGTCCATGCAATTCTTCAAAATCATCTTGGCCTTTTACACTTCCGTATTTTAAAATATTCATAGAGAAGCAAGAACAGTGAAAATTAACGTGTGTGTGTGTGTGTGTGTGTGTGTGTGTGTGTGATATGATGATATGTATATGCCAGAGGAAAAGGCTCAAGTGGAAATTCTACACAATGAATGAAGACGGGTCACTAGATGAGTTAAGTCATAAACTAGACACAGCTGAAGAAAGAATAGCAGATTTGGTAAGACACAGCTGCGGAAATCACCAAGGGTGGCACCCAGAGAGAGAAAAAGATGGAGCCTATGGAAGAAGTTAGTAGACGTTGGTCAGGACAGGATGAGATGAGCTCCATCCACAGAAGTTCCAAACGATGGAGAGAGAGAGGACAATGTAGGAGGGCACAGCTCAGGACAGGGTGCGGAGCGTCCCATAAAGGTTTGCTCCGTGGGGGAAGTACTTTGTGATGAGGAAACCCGCCGTGACCACCGCTGACCCAAACACCAGCAGCGGGCTCTGCTGTCAGGACCATCACCAGCCCCAACCCGGTGGTCAGAAGACCAAGCTCCTGTCCCTTAGAAGCGATCAATGCTGCTGCCACCAGCAACATTCAGATGGAGGGTGGTGACCTTGGCCATGGGCTGAGTCCCTCCAAATGGAGCTGTCCTGGGCCTCTGAAGGGTGGAGCTTGGCCCGCTTTGCCATCAAGGACACGTGAGGCGGGGCCAGGGCAGGGGAGGCTCTGGTCCCTAAAACCTGGGGTGGCGGTAAGGGTTGGCATGACTCAGTACCACGCATGGATAATTTTTGAAAGTTTATGTGTTAGTTCTTTGCAGTTTTCTTTTTCATTTAATTATGAAAACATTATGTTTCTCTGAAGGAAGCCAACAGTTGGTGTTGATCTCTCACGCGCTCCAACTGCGGTTGGATAAACAAGCCAGTTTTGCAGCTGCTCCGTGATTCGAATGCTTGACGATGTATGTCTTCCTGTTTGATCTGTGGTCCAGGAGGTGAGAAGTACAGTAAGCGTGCCCCCTCCTGGTACCAAGCGGACCGACATCCTGCACAACCTCGGGGAAGACGCCTGCCAGCTGATGTCTGGTGGGGCTGGACAATGGCCCTTTGAGCTACTTCAGTCCAGCTCTTCCTACGCCTGAACCCGCAGCCCGAGTTAGGAAGCTCTCACTCCCAGCAGGAGCTGTGTTCTGACCCAGGGAGTTGCTCGCTGACCTCCCCAGGCGTGGTTTGCACGCGATGAGCAGTTGGGAGGTTGCAGTTTGGAAAGGACTTGGGGACACGGAGAAACCCCTCCAGGACTGAGTCTCCTCCTCTTTGGTATCTGGTGCAGGACAAGCTCCTGAATATGGCCGGACACGCGTTGTGTAGTTCACAGTCCCCTCAAGTAGAGTTCAGGCTTGTTATTCGAAGGCAGCTTGTCTGATACGGTTCTTTGCTGCTCATTTATGAAGCCAGTTGTTCACCTAATTAGTACACTCCATCCACCTTCTAAATACAGGACTCCTTAAAGCAGAGCCACCAGGTGGGCCCGTCAGCCAGGCACACATGGTCAGTGGCAGCTGATGGTCACCCTCAGGAGGCTCAGGACCCAAAGTCCAATGCAGCCAAAGGCAGACCCAGGGCCAGGCAGGGACACGGTTCCTGAGAAGGCAACGAGGAGTGAGCAGAAAGGGGATGGAGGAGCCGCCATGGCGCCCAGGGGAGCACCCCGGAGGGTTAGAAAAGGAGCCGCAGGTAGCCCTGAGGACCCGGAGGCCCGGCCCGTGTGGGGCAAGTGAGCATGTCTGTGCTGGTCGGGCCACACCTGGCCTGGGAAGGCCCAGGTCAGCATGGGACCTAGGGTGCTGGGTGTTCCTCCCAACAAGAGCCCAGCGGGTGGGATTCTGGAGATGCTGGGGGCTGAGGCCTTGTGGTAACATGCCAGGTCTTACCACTGGGCACGGCTGGGAGGACGTGGTGAGTGCAGGGGTCCAGCCAGCGAAGCCCATGGATCGGTCACCCGCGGTGGCACAACCCTGCAGACATTGGCACCTCCAGGCTCCATGGCCTCGGAGGCCAGTGCCCTGCAGCTGCCAGCCTGAGCTAGGGGGCACTACTCACGGTCCCGACACCCACCCCCTCCTCTACCACCAGCCTGCGGGTCCACAGTGCAGGGTTAGAGCGAGCCCGTGTCACGGGGTCAGCCACCGTTCCTGGTCACACGCAGCCACACTCCTGTGGGTCTGCAGCCCAAACATGCAGGCGCTCCTGGCCCCACCTGGGGGCAAAGCGGTGGCATCTCCAAGGCCAGGGTGAGTGACTGTCCTCGGGATGTCAGTCCTCCTTCTGGACCCCACGTCCCCGAGTTCGTGGCCATGGTAGACCCAGGTGTGACTACACAGGATGTGAACCTGGTGCTGGTCACGAATTCCCACGTCTGAGAAGCAAAGAAAAATGCCAAGGACAACACCCAGCAGACGAGTGCAGGGGGGAGGTGAGGAGATGCCACAGGCGCCCCAGGCTCACAGCCCCCCCCCCCACCTCCCCTCCCCTGCCCATGTGCCTGCAGGGCGGCAGCTCATTGTGGGGTGAACCCGACATCCAGCTCCACTGCAATAAAGGAAAGCGCTGTTCCCTCAGCCCCTTCCCCACGACGCAGCCGTTATGCCCAAATCAGTTTAAATTTGCTTTTTAATTGTGTACATTGCTTCTTATTGAAGCTTCTGACTAGAAATATGTGTCTCATTTTATTTCGTGTTCTTCAATTGACCCAAACACAAAGGCATTTTTCTCAAATACTAAATGCGCATGTACCTTTTTAATTAAAGCTTTAAAAGCTCTTAATTAAAACTATAAATCACAGGCAGCAATTCCTACCTCCCATCTCGCAGGCCTCGTGGTTTCCTTCTGCGGTCACGGTGACCTGCGGGGGGAACGGAGGGTGAGGGTGACTTTCACAGTCAGTCGATTGCAAAGCAGCGTCTTCGTCACCTGCCAGGCATCAGGTGGCTAACGGGGCCTGGGCCACGCCGTTCCCTAACTCTCGAGTCTTCCCTAAGTCCTCAGGCCTCTTCCCCTGCCTCCTTGGCTGTGACACTGAGCAGCCAGCACCTGCTGATTCACCCGGGGACGTGGGTTCAGCTTAGGGCATGGGGGTGTGAGTGTCAGAACGAATTAACCATTGATCGATGTTTGGATACATTAACAAGAGGCTCTCACAGATTCCCACTTTTAGCAGTTTTGAGCATAATTGGTATTTGATAAATTACCCGTATTTAAAGTGTACAGTTTGGTCAGTTTTGAAAAATGTCTATATCAGTGACACCAACTCCACCATCAAGATGACAAATGTATTCAGTCCCATCCCCGACTTCCCGCCCAGCTGATGTGCTTCCTGTCGCCGGGAACCCATCTGCATTTCCTAGAGTTTTCTACAAATGGAACTACACAGTGCACTATTTTTTGACCGACTCCTTTAACTCAAAACACTTATGTTGAAGTTCCTCTGCGTTGTTTTATTATCAACTAGTGACCCAGCGCGCAAAATCGCGCGAGACCCAGGCCCACGGGAAATCGCACGAGACCCGGGACCCCTGAGTCACTCCGGTGCCACGGGGACTCCCCTGAGTCCCGGCACACCGAAGGACCCAGAGTCAAGTGTCCGCCCACCCGTGTGTGCCTCGCCACACATGCAGCCCTGCCCACCCACACACACCTCGCCATGCACGCAGCCTCCTGGTGACTGGTCTTTGGTCGTTACAGCGTTATGACCGCTGGGTTTTTATTATATAGATAATAGTTCTTTCTTTCCTTATCTCAGATCAATTTCCCTTTGACTAGACACAATGATTTTCACCTGTTGAACGGGGTTTTCACCAGCAGGTGAAGTGTTGGTTTTCAAAGAAACCCGTTAGCAGTTCAAGTGGCCAACTCCCTGCCGGGCAGTGGTCACGGCCAGCGGGGGCCCTCCAGGCAGCCCCAGGCCCACTGGCCGGGCAACGAGCAGCCCGCTCCGTGGGCAAGCAGCCCCGCCAGCCGCCGCTGCTGAAGTCATCAAAATCTCCCCGCTCCGTGGAGGGCGAGTCTGCATATTTTTATAGATTTCCTCAAAAGATCTATATCTATTTACATAGGCCACCAGGCTTATAACCCTGTTTAGACTAGAACGAAAATGTCTAGAAAACATGTCCCCATGCAAGAAAAATAAGCTCTCCAAAATCGTACAGACAAAAACATGAATTTGCCCAAGAAAATAGAAACATAGGCAGTATTTGAACTTCCCACCACTGATTATTAATAACAAGAGTTACATGTGGTGCCTTTAAATTCAAGGGAACAGCCACCACAGACCTACATGCGGTGTGGTCCCAGGTCCCGGCTCCCTCCAGCCCACATACCCTGACATGTGGGGCACTAAGCCAGGGGATGGGTTTCCTGGGATCTCTCTGCTCCCACTCCTGAAAGACAAGTGACTGGGACCACGGTCGCCCATCTTTAGACAGAAAGTCGTTGAGAGGAAACAGTCAAGGCGGAAGTCGTTGTTGCCCGGGCGCAGACACGTATCTTAGGGAGCCAAGCAAAGTTTGCTCATGGGGCCCCGGCTGCTTTGGCTCAGTGGATAGAGTGTGAGCCTGTGGACTGAAATGTCCTGGATTGGGGCACGTGCAGGAGGGAAGTGATCAATGTGCCTCTCTCACATCGATGTTTCTCTCTCTCTGTCTCTCACCCTCCCTTCTACTTTCTCTAAAAATCAATGGAAAAATAACCTCAGGTGAGGATTAACAACAACAACAAAAGTTTGCTCATGGAACCATTTTGGAATTGCAAAGGGCTAATACAATGATAGAATTTTACATAAAATTCTATATCATTTGGGTCATTTTTAAAATTATATTTGGGGAGAAGAGGCTGAGTGGTAACATATGGAGACCCTTTGATCCAATGCAATGAACATTTACTAAAGATTTCTATATGTGGTATGATGGGGAGGTCACAGACAAGGCCTGTTCACTTCCCAGCTACAGGAAACGCCTCCTGACGAGAACTTTTCCTTTCATCACTAACCTCGCAGCTGCCCTTTGTTCCCTGCCAGGACACCCCTATGCCATAGGCAGTATTTTCAGATGGGTTTTCTCTTTGCTCCATTAGGTATTGTGTAGGCACTAAAATAACCAGGTAATGAATGATGCCCCCAAGTTTATCAACTGGTGGTTCCATCCTAAAAGCATCTTTATGACAGAGATGTTCCTGAGACCCAGGGGTGGGGCTCACCCACCTGTTTAACCCCCTGGGTTCAGAAAGTACCGCCCCCTCCCACCTGATTGATGGGTGAGGCTGGCTGCAGGTGTGGGGGCGCCCAGGCCCTCACCTCCCCCACCCACCTGGGTAGTTAAACAGTTATTTTTTTAAAACCGGTTTAACTGGTGTTTTATCATGTGGTGAGAATTTACGACACTGTATTACTATGTACGCACTGTAATGGATATGGAAACCGCTCAGAAAGTGACCTGAGACTACGAGTCTGCTCCATGTCGGGTCCCCACAGCCTGGGGTCTCCCAGAGCTTCCCCTGTGAGAGGTGCCCCTCACCCCGCCCCTCCTGCATCCCGCCCTGGGCTGGGGCTCCACATCACAGTGTCCCCCAGCCCTCAGCACCTTCCCTCAGCGCCAAATGCTCTCTGGCCTTTGTCTTTCACTGGGGGCCTGGGGGGGGGGGGTAGGAGTGACCCTCAGACTCACCTGTGCGTAGCCCACACTGCCCTCCTGCTGGTATTTAGGGTTAAATGAAATGGGACACTCAACCTGCTCAGGACACATTGCCATTATCACAAAACACCTGCTGTCAGTCACCATCACCCTCTTCCAGGCCACTCCTCCTCCCCCCCTCCAACAGCTCCCTGACCTTCCTACCTTGGGTATCAGCTGTGTCTGTGACCTTGACTGTCAGCCCTCTCTCTGTGGGTATGCTCCCCTGCGGGAAAATGACTTCCGACCTCTGAGCAATGTTTTGCTAAGAACTCTGAAACCCTGGCACCTGTTTGTGGGGGATCCCATTCCAGGCTCTCCCCCCTACCCCGCCCCCCCCACCCCCACTCACAATGCAGGGTCACAGCTCTGCCTCGTGACCTCTGCCCCAAACACTTCCCGCACACCTTCAAGCAGGGCCTTGGGCCGGACGGGTGGGGGGAATCCCCAATCCTCAGCAAAGAGGCTTAAGAAGGTGAACTTGAGGGTTGCTTTTCATTTGTTTGTTGTGCTGAGGTTTGCACAAGAACTAGCCAATCAACCTGGCCGGGGACCACTGAGCCCCCGCCCTCAATCTTCACCTTCAGAAACCCCCGACTGAGCCATCAGGAGTTCGGGTTTTAAGCAATAGCTCTTCATTCTCCTGCCTGGAGCCCTGCAATGAACAACCCTAATTTCTGCACCGTAGACTCGGTGATCAGGGTTTGGCTCTGCTGTGTGTCGCGTGGATGGACCGCTCTGGTTTGGTAGCACATGTGTGTGCGTACATGTATGTTATATGCAGATATAATATTTATTTACTATATGGATATACCTTCCGCTTATGGGTACACACTTACAAAAGCAAAACACAGGAAATAGAAACAAAATCCATCGCTGCTGCATGCTCGGATGGGCCACCCCACTAAACCCGAACCAGGTCTCCAAGCCTCACACCAGGTTAAAGACACACCGAACCCGAAATCCAGCTTGTGGTTCGTGGGGGACCCCTGAAGACTGTCTGGGCTGCTGGGCTGTTTCTCACGTGTCCTGTGGGGCCCGCTGGCCACTTTCCACTTTGTAGTGGTTTCTCATTATTGACACTGAGATTAATTTGCCTTAAAAGCATAAAATATTCTACTTCCAAGCAAATCCCTGTTGATTTTTACAGTCACATTGAGTTTTGTCCACGAGCCATATTGATCTCTCATTATTTTCCTATGTTAGAAGTTACCCATAATGTCTTTATCGTTAATAAAGGGCTCCCTGAAACCCTGAATTCGCTTTATTAGTTGTCATTGCAAATTTAGGACTGTTATTTAAATATTGTCGTGCGCCAGAATTCATGCACAGAAAGGGTCAATAAATCCCACCTCGTGGCCCCACAAAGGGTGAGGAATGAGAAGGAAGCCAGGCCTTCCCTGTCAGCAGGGCTGAGGGGTCTTCGAGGACCCACCTCCCTCCCTAAGGCCAGGAGCCCACAAGCTGGTGGAGTCCCGGGGGTGGGGCAAGCCTTCCCCAGAGCCCCTCTTGTCTTGGCCTCACCCCGTGTGAGTCCTGGTGCAGGAGGCAGCGGAAAGCGAACTGACCAGCCCAACCGCAGCCCTGCCGCACAGGATGGGGCCTGGCCCAGCCCCCAGGAGCAACAGCAAGAGGACAGTGACTGGATGGACAGCTGCTCTGGACCAGCTGTTGCGTTTCGGCAATTCCATCTCACCTACAAGGCACTACATGCGATGTCCCGTGTACAGGTAAGGAGACAGGCACAGCTGGGAAAGGGAGAAGCAGGAATTCAGGACAGGCCACCCACCGGCCACACTGCCGGTCGCCCTCCCGGGGCCATGCAGGGGCAGTCTCAGCACCCCCTTTGTGCCGCTTGGCCCCTGACCAGCTGTGCAACCAACGCTGGGCCAGCACCCTCCTGAGAGGCTCAGTGGCCCCCACACCCCTCTTCAGACTTGCAAAGCCCCAGAGACTCCCGTCCTAGCACCGCACCATCCAGAGGGCCAGGCCCTCTCCAAGAGCAGTGCGATTCTTGGCCCGTAGAGTGCACGGAGGCCATCAAACTGGTGCACTCTGTACGCCCAGCTGGACTCCACAGGAAGCCAGCTCCTCCAGGGCAGCGCTTCACCTGGTCCGTTCCTGGGGTGCACGACCTTGGACATCCTGAGACCTTGCACGCAGGGAGCTGTGAACAGCATCTTCAGCGTCTCAGCCTCAGCAAAGAGATTGTTCACAGCAGAGGCTCAACCAATACTCGCACAAATGAACGAATGAGTGGCCCACGCCGGGGTGACCGCCTTGGTGTTGCCGTGCCCATGGTGCGTTGCAGCCCATGCAAGCTGGGCCTCCCCAACTTCCACAACCAGGGTCAGAGGGAGAATGATGCCTGGGCTACAGTCGGAAATATAGTGGCACCTGGCTGGCATGGCTCAGTGGTTGAGGGTCTACCTATGAACCAAGAGGTCATGGTTCAATACCTGGTCAGGGCACATGCCCAGGTTGGGGGCTCGATCCCCAGTGCGGGGGTGTGCAGGAGGCAGCCGATCAATGATTCTCTCTCATCCTTGACATTTCTATCTCTCTCTCCTTCTCCTTTCCTCTCTGAAATCAATAAAAATACATTTTTTTAAAAAAGAAAGAAAAAAATAATAAAGCAGTGCCCCTCACTCTGTTACAGACATCTGTGTTCCATCACCTCAGGCTTCCAGGAGACACCAGGGCCAGCACCTCAAGGTCCCTTCCCTTCTCCCAGGTTCATCTTCGTCACAAATCTGCATAAATGCTGAAGCCACCGCCTGTCCTTTCTCCAGCGGCCTCATCAGACCCTCCTGCAGCTGCGCTGCCATCCACTGGCTGGCCTGTTACCAAATGAGATGTAATTGAGTGCCAGCGGGCAGCGGGGAGGGGCCTGGACCCCTGACCAGGAAGGGAGGGCACAGCAGACAGGGTCACACTTCCAGATGGGCAGCATCGAGTCAGGCTGTGCCCTCGCCAGGGGACCTGCCATCGGAGGTGGGGCTGTCTCCTAGGCAACGTGTCCTGAGCGTCAGGCTCTCTCCAGAAGTCAGGTTCCCCGCGGTTTTTATCACATTTTCATGGAGAACATAAACATAACTTTAGGTATTAAACATCTCTAATGTCTTTAGTCCTCAGGAAGTGACAGTCAACGTCCCCTATTAAGGGGCATGTTCCTGTAAGGAGCGGATAAAGCCATCCTTCTCGGGCTCTCCAAGGACCGAGGCTCACTTTCGGGTGCATCCTGCCGCCGCCCCTTCCTTTCCAGCCATTTAGTTGCAGCTTCTCACGTGGAGCCGTTCAAATTGAGCCGGATTCCCATCCCAGCTTTGAGAACGAGGCCCACAGAGTCTTGGCTGTTTCTTGATCGGTACGTGAGCTCTAATTTCTCTGCTTGTTTAGTTCCAGATCTTGAAACTGACTTCAGAAAGCCCCAGGGACGGGAGCGTGCAGTGACCACACTCCAGAAGTACCGGGCGGCAGAGGGCCTGGGGAGAAGCCAGAGGGACCAGCGAGAAGCCGGAGGCCTCCCTGCAGAATGAGCCACAGACAGAGGGGAGGGCGTCGCTGACTCCCCAGCTGCAGCTGAGTGCCCACAAGTGAACAGGTGACCGCAATCATGGGCACCCACTTTCACTGAGGACACTGTTCTGGCTTCCCCCGGGGTCCTGATGGTGCCTCCTCTCTCCACTGAGGCCTCCACAGGGGCAGACAAGCTGCCACCGAGCAGGGAGCCTCCTGTGTCTGCACGTGGCCTCTCTGCTCCTCGCAGGACGAAGGGGCACGCAGACCACGACCTCCTGCCGAAGGATGCACAGCAACTGTGACGTCCGGTGGAAAGAGTGTGATCTACCAGCCGCTGGCTTCAGACACCAACCCCGGTCCTGGGTACACAGGGGGTCTTGCCCACCTGTGTGTAGTTGCTGCCTCTGAGAAAGGCTGACTTAAAAGTTTCTTGGTTCCTAAAAGTATTTCTCAAGAATGCAACTTCTGGACTGAAATCATGATTCGTGTAGGAGCCGTGGTCCTCTGGTCACGTGGCCTTGAAGATGATTATGGACCTAGAGAGACACGAAGGCACCTCACCCAGGGCCTCAAACCCAGTGAGCCAGGAAATGCCATCGGCAAATGGGCCGACAGAACAGCCACGTTAACAAGAGCTGCCAGAAACCCTCAAATGAAGGAGCGATGTGCCCAGAGTGGGAGGGGGGCGGGACAGGGGATGGCCCACGCTGTAAATGCAGAGCATGACACAGCCCGTGTTTTCTACTCCAGTGCACATGAGCACCTGCTACTGGAAACCCTGCCCCGGGGGCAGGGAGTCTGAGGCCGTTCTACCGGACGGCGAGGACAGCGAGTGGTCTCTGAGCGCACGGCCCGGTGCCCAGCTCCTGTCCTTCCTCTCACGGAGCCTCACAACAACCCCGGGTGTGGGAGGCCATGATCATGCCCATATTACAGGCAAGGAAACTGAGGCTCCCCTAACTGAAACCAGTTGAGAACCTGGGGTCACCAGGCTCCCCGCCCAGGAAGGGCAGGTTTGTGGGACCCCCGGGTGTTCAGGAGCAGAGAAGGCTGGGGCTGGACACAGACCCCGCCCACTCTAGTGACAGTCAGAGGGCATTTCCCCGGGATTAGCTTACGTGACTGGAAAAACGCCTCTGCCCCCCTTGATCCGTTCTCAGCACAGAGAAGCCGCTCGCTGCCACATCGCCCTGTCCACAGTCACGGGATAATCGTGTCTCTGTAGCTTTTGTACTTTTCTCCTGCAAATGCCTCCCTTTTATGGGGCCGAACGCACTAAATGTGTACACCATCTGGAAGGCGTAATTTGCTGCTCAATTACTTTCCGGTCTCTTAGGAGTAAACACGCTTTCCCCAGTGGTGGTGGTTTCTTAGGAAAATTTACTTCCCTTTCTTGAATATGTAATTTTCTTCAGTGTCCCTGAAACTCAAATTACGTTTTGCCCTTGATTATTTTATCAAATGATACTGTCATTTCTGTTGCCAGAAGGAGACAAAAATGGCACACACCTGCGACTGGGGGAGGACGAGTCAGTGTTGGGAATAGAACAGGTCAGCTTACAAATATCCCGCCCTCCCAGGGACCCGCATGCCAGGGCGATGCTGCGAACCAGAAAGCTCCCAGGTGGGGGGCCAAGGGGACGAGGGGGTCCCCACTCCCCAGTGTGGCTTGAATGTCCAAAGACAGAACCAGAGTGTAGGGCCCACTGGAGAGAGACCCAGTCGGCAGGAAAGGGCCCGTGTGTTTGCGATGATGCCGAGCCACATTCTGAGGAGTAAGAAGTTGGCCTGATGTAGGAGGACAAGGAAAGCTCTCTGGGTAACAGAAATGGCGTATGCAAAGGCCCTGGGGCAGAAAAAGAAGTGATGCCCAGAAGCAGTATGAGGAGCACACAGACTAGGCAAAGCTGAGGGCAATGTGTTTACCCAAAGCAACCGGAGAGGCCGGGGAGATAGGAAAGGCGTTCGCTGAATGAGATCTGGGCCAGGAAAAAGGTAAGAGGCTTCTCAGGGAACCAGAAGGAAGGAACACGGCTTCTCAGTCACGGAATCAGGAGATGGAAGGACTTTCAGGAGAGTGGACTTCCCTCCCAGGCGAATCCCCCTCCAGGCGCCTCGCGAAGTCAGTGGTTCTTCAGAGCGAGTTCAAGAGGGGCCAGGCCTGGGCCATTGACCACTGCAGCTGAGGATGTGCTTGGAGCCAGAAACGCCTGACGGTCCCCAGAAATAAGAGCAGGTTCTGGAATTAGCAGGTTAAGGTTTCCCCATGAAACAGCAAAGTATGTTTAAGTGTTTTGTTAAATTAATTGTTTTGAATTGTGAGATGACAATGACTTGACTGATGTTTTGCAAAGGAACCGGGGGAAGGAGAGGGGGGCTTGCAATTAAGTCGCCCAAGAGCTGCGGCCCTAACTTCCTAATGAGGCGAGACGCCGCGGCTGTCTGCTGCTGCTACTCCGGAGGGTTTTCTCTTCGCTGGAGATAAAAGTCCTCCAAAATCCCTTTGGATTGGGGAGAAAAAAACACACACACAAAAGAGGAAAGACTCTTCAGAAAGGCCTGCCACTGTGCCACTGCTGTCGCTGGGAACAACACGCAAAGATAAAGAGAAGTCGGTCTTTAGAGGAAGATGTGGAGGGAGGAAGCGCTGGGGGGGAGGGGAGGGCGGGAAGGAGGGGCTGACCGCTGGCCAAACAGGACACAGTGACCAGCACTGAAGAGAACCCGGCTGCTGTTCTGATGTCCTTGGAGCAAAGCCCAGGACCGCACGCCCCGACACCCCAAGCCCTGCGGGCATTATCCTCCCTCTTGAGATCCCAGGAGGCACCAGACCGTCCTCCCGCCCTAGTTCCTCCTGTTCCGTCCCCCCTCCCTAGCAGCGGCCTCGCCTGGAGCCAGCCCCGTGCCTTGGTCCTATTTCCCGCTCCTTTCCCTGTCCCTCTCCCTCTGCCTTCTCCCTGCCCGCCTGGCCAGTTGCCCGGTTGTCACTAACTGCCCCAAATAAATAGGCAAGCGGCCTAGTGAATGGTGGGAAATGCACAGCGGCTCCCTCTTGGCCTCCCCCATCTCCATGGAGACCAACCGGGAGGGAACAGGTGGGAGAGCTGGGCAAAGGAGTGCGTTCGAGTCCTGGGGCAGCTATAACGAAGCACCCCAAACCGGGGGCTTAGAGCAGCAGGAACGCGTTCTCACGGCTCCAGAGGCTGCGTCTGAATGGCTCCTTCCTGCCCCTTCCCGCCCCTGGAGGCCCTGGTTCCTGGGTGTCACTCCCACCTCTGCCTCCAGTCACATGGCTTCTCCTCTCTGCATCCATGTGTTCTCGTCACCCGAGCTCCACCCAGCTCTGTTCACACACCTCCCGGCCCCACCTGGCAAGGCTCCCCGCCCGGCTGAGCCCCACATCGCCCCGTGCCCAGCCTCTCCCATGTAACGGCGCCACTGCAGTCGCTGTGGTGAAACGTGTTCTTCACTTGGGCTTGCTCTTTAGAAGCTTGTGGCTGTGGCTTATCTTCAGTGCCCAGTTGAATGTGAGCTCCCTTAGAAGTAATGCCAACGACTAAATGTAAGCATGTTAGTGTCCTTTTTTTATGTCGATAACAAAGTCTCTTATGCAAAATATCATTTTTCAAAAAGACATAATATTGCCATTTTTGCCACTTTCCAGTTCCAAGTAAAATCAAGATTACTGAAAAAAACATGTGAGAAATGTTCCTACTGCTGGGCAAGAAAGCGCCAGTCTTAGCAACCGGACCTCCGGGAAGAGGGGGAAATGCCCCCCGCCCCCACCTCCCGCCCCGAAGCAGCAAGTGCAGAGGCTCTGGAGGTGGCAGGAGGCAGACCAGCGGGGCCCACACTGGCAGGAGCATCTTGGATCCCTGCCCCCAGACGAGTGCGGGGTCGGATGAACGCGAGGCTCCCCTTTTCTCTGTTTCCACACCGTCCGTCTCCTCTAAGCATCTCACTTCCAGGCAGAGCTGCTACTCAGAGAAAGAGAAGGCAGTCGGCAGAGACCAGACATGTCCCCTTCCTACTTCAGCGTCATTAGCATGGAACTTAGAAGAAGAGATGGTCATTTCGAGCTTGAAACACAGAACGTCGGAAGTCTTATGTACCGCCCCCGCCCAGGGCCCGCCGCCCGCCTTTGGCCACCACACTGTCCACGGGGCTCTGTGGCAAAGGGTCAGCCTCCAGGCCGGTGTGTGCCGTCAGCAGCAAGACCCCCGGGGCACTGCCTCCTGGGCCCCCGGGCATCCTGCAGGCGACACACTGGGAGTGGTCGGTGCTTCTCCCAAAAGATCACAGCAAAGGGCAGCTGCCCTGTAGTCCCTGGCCCTGGCGCTTCCTGGGAGGGATGCGGGGCTCTCCTTCCTAAGGACAGACACACAGACAATGACAGCTCTTGCTTCCCCACCGGGCAGCTCCCCGCGGGAGGAAGAGCCCATCACAGACCCGTGGGCAGCCCTTCTCAATCCCCAAGCCTTGCTTTCCTCGTGGCTGCAAGGAGATACGGGCCCCAGTGACTAGTGTGGCCCCTCCCAGCCCGGGAGTGCAGGTCTGCTGAGCTCTGTCCTGCAGACCTTCCCACGGAGTCATGGGGCCCAGTGAGGACGGACAGCTCCAGAGCTGACTCGACAGAAGAGGCATCAGAACTCAGCCCTTCCTCCTCACTCAGGAACCACTCTGTAGAGCTGAGGCAGGAACACACGCCTCGCACTGACGACGAACGAAAGCAGATGGTCCAGGATCTGAAGTGATGCCCTGGGACCTTCACAACACACAACAATACTGGGGACACGAACACTGGGACCACGGGAGTGTCGGGCTCTTCCGTGGAAGATGCGGGCCGACTCATATGTGAGCAGATTGCTTCTAAAATAGCTTGCTAAGTAGATAAAAGCGATGGGTTATCTTTTTGATGCTTTTTGAAAGCTGACAAAACTCAGACGCATATTCATGCATGTCAGCAAAGACCTCTGCCGGGCCCGCCACGCGTCTTTGCTCCAGGAAATGGAAGTCCCGTTCGTCCTGCTTGCCGGTGGGGTTGTCCTGGTCGGCTCGGGCTGCCGTACTAATTAGACCACAGACTGGGTGCCCTTGAACAACAGCGCTATCTTCTCACAGTCTGGAGTCTGCAAGCCTGACGCCGGGGCGCCGACAGGGTCAGAGCCCGGTGGGACCTCTCCCCTGCGTGTGGAGAGCCTTCTCGCAGTGCCCGCTCATGGCAGAGAGAGAGGCCCTCTCTTTGGTGTCTCTTCTTGTTTTTCTCACATACACTGCATAATGAATGGCGTTAGCTAACACCTCCATCGTGTCACATAATTATCTTTTCTTGTGTGGTAATAACATTTAAGATCTACTCTCCCAGCAGCTCTCAAGTATATAACAGTATTATTAGCTACTAGAGGCCCAGTGCACAAAATTCATGCACTTGGCGGGGGGGGGGTCCCTCAGCCTGGCCTGCACCCTCTCACAGTCCGGGAGCCCTCGGGGGATGTCCGGGAGCAGGCCTAAGCCAGCAGTTGGACATCCTTAGTGCTGCCGCGGAGGCAGGAGAGGCTCCCGCCACTGCCGCTGCACTCACCAGCCGTGAACCCGGCTTCGGGCTGAGTGGTGCTCCCCCTGTGGGAGCTCACTGACCACCGGGGGTAGCTCCTGTGTTGAGCAGGACTGGGTTGAAACCGGCTCTCCAACATCCCCCCAGGGGACCGAGATTGCGAGAGGGTGCAGGCCAGGGTGAGGGACCCCACGGGTGCATGATCAGGGCTGGGGAGGGACACGGGAGGTTGGCCAGCCAGAGAGGGACCACGGGAGGGCTCTAGGGCGTGTCCAGCCTGTCTTGCCCAGTCCTGATCGGCCGGACCCCAGGAGCAAGCTAACCTACTGGTCGGAGCGTCTGCCCCCTGGTGGTCAGTGCACATCACAGCAAGCGGTTGAGCGGCCTTAGCATATCATTAGCATATTACCCTTTAATTGGTTGAATGGACGACTGGACGACCGGACACTTAGCATATTAGGCTTTTATTATATAGGACTAGAGGCCCGGTGCACGAAATTCATGCACTCGGGGGTGTCCCTCAGCCTGGCCTGCGCCCTCTCGCAGTCCAGGAGCCCTTGGCGGGATGTCCGACTGACTGATGTCCTAAGCTGGCAGTTGGACATCTTTAGCACTGCCACGGAAGCAGGAGAGGATCCCACCACCGCCACTGCACTCACCAGCCCGTGAGCCCAGCTTCTGGCTGAGCAGCACTCTCCCTACGGGAGCACATTGACCACCAGGGGGCAGCTCCTGCATTGAGCATCTGCCCCCTGGTAGTAAGTGCGCATCATAGTGACTGGTCGTTCTGCCATTCAGTCGATTTGCATATTAGCCTTTTATTATATAGGATAGTCACCGAGCTGTACATTAGATCCCAGAGCTTGTTTGACTCAGGTCTCCTCTTATAAGGACACTTACTCCCATTGTGAGGACCCCACCCTCATGACCTCATCTAGCCCCAGTGACCTTCCTTAGACCCCCAACTCCAAATATCATCCCTTTGGGGATTAGGGCTTTGACCTATGAATCTGAGGGGGACACATTCATGGTTTTGTTTTGTCTTTCCTATAAGAAGACAGAATTCACAAGAAGCTTGGCAGGCCAGGAAACTTGTCTAAGGTGCTTATTTCTTACTGGACATTATATGGGTCTGGAACAACACCTGGGACACAGCAGGTATTCAGTGAATGGCGTGAGGCAAAATGGATGGATGGATAGATGATAGATGGATAGATGGATAGATGGATGGATGGATGGATGGATAAATGCTTGGGGGGTGGATGAGTGGATGGATGATGGGTGCATGAATGAAAGTTCTTGTCTCCATTTTAATGTACAATAGGAGTCTTTTGTCTAACAACCAAAGAGGCCTCAGTAGCTCCTCGAAATTCTCCCCTTTCCCTTCACCCCAGGACCCTGGGCCTAACTGTGGATTTGGTGTTTCCCAGACCTGTGTGCCCTGAGCTTCCAGGCTTCAGGCGCTCCCGTTTCAGGCCCGCATGAAGCTGCTGCTCCCTGTGAGCCCTGGTGAGGATGGACTCTCCACTCCCCTGGTGATGCTGGCGGCTTCCCAGACCACCCGAACTCCTGTTTGCCATCGGCTTTGCAAACACCTTCCCGGGGCGGGCACAGACCTGTCTCCCTTAACGCGTGGTACCGAGCGATGCTGCTATTTCATCTGCTCGCAAAAGCCAAACCCAGGCACTTTGCTGCTCAACTTTGAGAGAAGCAAAAGGCCGCTTGCTCCTCCCGACCCCGCATTAAGAACACGGCCTTGACATGCCTCCTGGAGGCACTGGTGATTGGCATCTCCTGCCTGAGCCCAGCGCCCAACCCTCTGCCCACACCCGGGAAGGAGGGAGCGCCTTTGGAGGACACAAGGGCTTATGAGCTTCTGGTCTGTGTAAGGGCCACGGGAGCCGGCTCTGCAATCCACCGTGATGCAGGGAGACACTGCCAGTCAAGGGCACGCCTCTAATCTCCCACTGAAGTCTCCCAGCCTCACGGGCAGCACACTCTCAGCTGCAGAGCCCGGTGGCCGAGCCAGCCCCCTCTTTCCTATGCAGGTCACGGCACTGCCCACTAACCTTAAGTCTTCCTTCCTAGGCCCGTCACGTCTTCCCGCGAGGTCCTCACGTTTGGGGGAATCAAATCGCCTCCACAAGTCCTTGTTTGCTGAGAGGAGGCCAAGGGGCAGCGAGTTCCCACGAGCAGCCGGAGCCCCCAGGGGGAGGGAAGGGCTTCCGTGGACACGGGAGTCAGTTCTGTTTCAGCCCGGCCTCGGGTCGGATTTACTGCGGCCAGCACCCGGATGCTTCCCGTGGGCTCTGCCGGGTTCCTTGTCCGCGGACGTGGTCCCAGGTGAAAAGCCCTGGCTCCGTTCTGCAGGAGCTTCAGGCAGGCGAGTTCCCGTTCCACGGGGCTGGAGCTGAGCACGGAGCCCCGAGCTGGGGGCTGCAGGAGGGGCCAGCTGCCCCTGGGACTGCCTTCATTCCGATTCAAGAGGAACACGTGGACTGCTAAGCCAGGCCTGCAAAGAACATTTTTTAAAGAAAAACTAAATAACAGGAATCTTAGACACACTGGCTTCTTCTACATCAAGAAGAATTAACTGCCAAGAGAATTGACATCCTTGACAAAACAGGTAGAAAACCCAACAAAGTATATGAAAATCTGTAGTCAAATATTGGACAGCAGGTAGCAGATAACTGACCCTGGAGAGAGGAGAAAGTGGGCGTGAGCCCTGTCACTGGCCTACAGCCCGAGGCAGGTCCCAGGAAGCTGTCAGGAGGGTCGCAGACTCTCACTTCTCTCTGAGAAGTCCCGGCCGGCAGCTCGAATGGGCAGAGTCTGGAGGGCCTCCCCAGGTGCAGAGAGGAGAGACCCTGAGCCCCTGGCTGGGAAGTAACTGTACGCGTGTGGGTGAAACCCCACAGGCCAGGGACGGAGCCACTGGAAAGCAGGAGAGCCGCTGGGCTGCACCCACAAGCATGCCTGCAGTCCCGCGGCCTCACGCAGAGAAAGGCTCGCTCTCGGCCACACTGAGCGGCGGTGTGCGCCGGGGCCGTGTGCCATCGGTACCCAGGTCCACTGCAAAAGGCACCATCTCCGAATCCTGTCGTCGTTGAGCACTGGGAGGGTTTCGCCACCAAAGCAGTGGGATTTTCAGGGGCAGGACATGTCATCCACCATGTGCCCGGGAGGCAGGGCACAGGGGTTGGTGAACCACACAGAAGCCCACCCCAAGTGCCCCCCTCCCGCCCCCAGTGACGGGGCCAGGTCCTGGCTCCAGCACCTCAGGCCACCGGCTTTGAGCACCTGCCTCCCTACCAGGTAGGGTGCCCGCTCCCACCAGGTTAACTGAGGGGACCACAGGGATCGCGGGGACAGCCTGGACGCAGGAAGCACTTAGCAAATGGTGGTGTTACTGCTTCTCCCTGGAGGGCTGCCCTGCACCTGCCCAGCTCCCAACCCGGACAGCCACCTTCTCACTCAGCAGTCATTTAGGGAAATGCTAGTGACACCGCTAATGTCCGTACGCTGCCGTCCTGAGAAGCAGTGTCTCCCACGGGCGTGCCTGACCAGAGATCTGAGGGCACCCCTGCCTCCGTTTCCCAAGCCCGGCGCTCCAAGCTGCCTGTGAGGCCGGCTGCACTGGGGGCGCCTCCCTGCTCACCAGGTCTCAGAGCCAATCTAGCTTTCCCAGTAAGGCATTCCTTCTAACTATTTTAAACCAGGTGGGAGAACTGGAGATAAATGGAGGGGGGGGGAGGGATGCGAGGACCCTAAAGAGAGACTGGGTTCCACCTCCCGCTCAGGTGCCAGCTCAGCTCCCGGGCTTAGCAAACGTCCAAGGGAAGCCCCGGGGGTCCCACATGCCTTCAGCTCCTGCCTGCAAACTTCCTATTAAAGGCGCTCAGACTGGTTCCCGCGGCCCCTCTGTATTTCACGTTTCCCCCTCCTTCGAGTGGGTCCCAACACCTATAAATATTCAAGCCTTTACTCACTCCTTGACATTTCAAAATGGACCCGAAAGCAATTACTTCACACAGTAAATTCAGGTGATAGGAGGGTGTCAGGAGGGGCCAGCTGCTTGCCTCCCCATCGTTATTCAGACAGAGGGAGCTGGGGCGCAGGGGTGCGGCGCACGAGGAGGCAGGGTCCCCAGCCGACCAGGACAGCGGATGGGAACTGCCTGCTCTCCCTGAGCGGGGCCTTCCAGATGCGCATTCACGTCAGCTCACACACCCCCACCTTCTTCACGATTTCTGATAGAAGTGGCTGCGGTTGTTGCAATTTTTTTAATCCTTCACCTGAAAACATTGGTTTATAGTATTTCTTCTTTTTTTGATTAAAGAAAAAAAAAGATAATGCCTGTAGATCTAGTCACAGGAGTGTAATCCTTTGAAACGCATCCCGAGAAATGTAAGATATTGAAAAGACCCTTCCGCCCCTTTTTAAAAACATGCTCTCAGTTTTAGGAAATCGTGCCTTTGGGATGAAATGGGCACGATCACTGTGGGTGATGTGCCCACAACCCTGGAGGTGCGAATACCACCGAGGACATCAAAGAGGGAAAACTATTTTCCAAGCTGACAGGCAGGAGGTGGCCCGTATGCTCCATATTCGATTGGACGTTTATTCTCAGGAGAACGCCATGATTTTAGAATGTTCTAGGGTGTTAATGCAGCAGACTTGGCTCAGCATGTGGCACAAGAGGCCGCCTCCTCCTCCTGGCTAGCGTGGTCCTGGTCTTATTACACGTCCCCCATGGACTGGCCTGGTTTCATCCTGCCCATGAAAACCAAGGGACGAGGGGAGCGTCAGAAATCAGGCACCGTGGCCCCCCCGTCTCAGATCGCCTGTCCTTCCCTGCCCCTAAGTGTCCCGTCTGCAGGAGGAGGTGACGGACGAAGTCTCTAACGTCCCCCAGTCCTGAGGGGCTCTATGTCTACTGACGTCCCTGTTCGATACGAGGGTCACAGGGTATTTGAGTCAGACGTTGGTTCTGGTCCAGGCCGCCTGGTTCATCACCGTGTGACCTAGCACCGACTCACCCTTGACGACCTAATGGCTCACCTGTGAGATGGGTGAAGGTCACATGAGGATGGACTGATGGGCGGTATGTCCGGGCTGAGGTCATCCAGCTGGCCCCACTGTTGGGTGCGTTTGGAAGCTGAAAGGGTTTTAGGGTTCATCTCAGGTCAGGTCACCCCAGAAGCGGACCCCAGATAAGGATTTGAAGATAGTGAGCTGTGACCCGGAGATGGAGGAGCCCTACACGGGCACAGTCCTGCAGAGGCCTCTCTCCCAGCCGCACCCCTGGGCCCCAGGCAGTCACTACGATTAGCCCCGCCCTGATACACCTCCTGATTGCTGCTGCTGCTGGTACAGGGAAATGCTGCTCATTGAAAACAATCTGGCCAACCTGTTGAACCAGAGAGTTCAACTTGTTGTGTGTGGTTTTAATGGATTTTCCTAAATTCCTCATACGTGTTCCCAGGTGTTCAATCACAATGCCTGCTAATATGTTGGTTTTCTCCTGCTCCATAGGACCCGTTTTCTGTTCCCTGCCCTACCCCATGGGCCATACTGTACCTTTGTAAGGTTAGTTTGGTGAAAACTGTATTGATTTTTGAGCAGCTGCAGGGAGGACAGATTTGAGTAGAGAGAAGCTGGAGACAGATATGACAGCCACAGCGCTCTGCAGCCAGTTAGGACCCAGGGCCTGGAGTGGGGGCTGGCACAGAGACGGAGGGGCACATGTGAGCCAGGGCGTAGACGAGGCTGTGCCTGGCATGGATGGGCAACAAACACCCTGCAGACGCCAGATCTGAAGCGCGGACCTAATTGGCATCGACCAGCAAGTGGCACCACCATCAAACGGCTGTTTCACGGTCGTCCGTCAACTCATGTGAAAAATGTGGGAAAAGAGATTAATTAGCATTCCCCACTTATAATCAGTTCTTGAAGAATATGGACTCAAATCAAATTAACAGCTGTTTCAATTTCTCCTGTACCTCCATGGTCTGACTGCTAATCAAGCCCCATCCAGACTCCACTGTGGCCATTGAATTACACGATGATGTTGCAGTTGGCACAGCGATGCTACGCGGATGGTCTCGGCCACTTGTCACGGAAGCCACCATCTCAGGTCAGAGGCTCTTGGGAAGTCTGTGGGGGCTGGGGATCCCCTCCTTCTCTGGCAGCTATGAAGTGTGGCTTTCCCTCCTCGTGCCGAGAGGGACCACAAGACCAGCCATAGAGGGACAGCCCAGGATAGTGAGGGGCCACCAAAAGGCCGAGAGTGACTCTTGTATTTTCTGTACCTTCAGCTTGTCCAGGAAAGGGCAGGGGAGCCCTGAGCTGCTGACCCTGGGACCCCGGGGTCCCCACACCTAATCCCTGTGAGAAGCAGTGGCAGGCATACCTGGAGCCTTTCTTGTCTGAATCCGTGGCAGACCTGGACACTGCTGGCAGCCACTCTCCCTCCCAGGTAGAGAGGGACCAATCGCTCCAAACAGCACCCCCAAATGGTGAAAATCATTCACCCAGGCAGCTGGAGCCCCGGTTCCCGGGGGCGCTGGGCACCGACTCCCCACTGAAATAGTGCGCTAGTGACTGGCGCCGGAAGCTGGTGGGAAATACCTCTGGGCATCTCCCTCCCGTTTCCAAACACAATGCCAGGCACAGATGTGGCCACCAGTGACTCCAGGACAGCCTCATCACAGGTGTCCCACTCCTGTGATCAAACATTCCTGGGAAATACGCCTGGAATTTGGCCTGGTTGGCAACGCACAGAATACAAATATCCCTTCACAACAGTCTGTCACCATTCAGATGGGTCAAAATCATAGCTAATCATCGCAGATAAGTGAACTGTCAAATTGAAAGTTATTACTGGAAAAAATATGCCGGATACGCAGCGCAAAATGTTAAAGTACACCCTGCCTTCCACGTTCACGCTACCAATTCTAGAAATAATACAATTACACTTTTCCTGAAGGAGGAACGCTCGGGAGAGGCAAATGGGCACCTCTCACAGCCGCTCCGGCCCTCCCCTCCATTAAGCCTTCCTCCCCCCACGATTGATAGGCTGGTAAGTGCCTGCCTGCGGTGACAGGCGGCGAATGAAGAGAATCTGTCTTCCTCTGGAGCCCACAGCGGTGGACTCGCCGCACCTCCGATTGGTGCAGGAATTTGCTGTATTCACACCCCATCTGGCTAAGTGTCCCTCCCAACGTGGGGCCAGCTCTCCAAATGGCTGCTGTGGGCTCAGAGCACAGGAGTGGGCAGACACATGCCCCCCACAACATACACATGCACACACACTTTATACACTACATGCATACACACCAGATACACACACACACCACATGCATGCACACCACATATACACACACTTTACACACTACATGCATACACACTGCATGCGCGCGCTTTATACACTACACGCATACACACCGCATAGACGCACACTACACATATGCCACAGACACACATATACATACACACCATAGTCACTGCACACAAATACATACATACCACACACATACATCTCACACGCACACACACATGCACACCACGGGCATCATCAGTGACTCACTGTTGACTGTGATGTTAGCTCCAGGGTATGGTACAGGTAATCCAGCTGAGGTAACCTCCTTTGTCCCCACCTTGCTGAGAGCTTTACCCTGAGTGAATGTGGATTTTCTAGAATGCTTTCTCTGTGTTGATTGATGTGGATGCAAATTTTTCCTCTTGCTTTGTTGAGAGGGTGGATTACACCGACTGACCTTAAACATTGGCCTAGCACCTGGAACAAATCCCACAGCTGTGAAGGACAATTCTTTTTAGACATTGTTGGTTCCGTTTGCTAATATTTAATGACAATGTTTGTGTCTACATTGATAAGAGATACTGGTCTGTAGTTTTCTTTCTCTCTTTCTTTCTCTCTCTCTCTCTCTCACTTTTTCCGTTCTATCTTTGTCTGGTTTTGGCCTCACATAATGAGTTGAGAAGTGTCCCTCCTTTTCTATTTTCTGAAAGGAATCATGTAAAATTGGTGGTCATTTTTTAGACATTTGGTAGAATTATCCAGTGAATCAATCAGAGCCTGGAGATTTTATTGTGGGGGGAGCATTAAACAAATTGTTTCTTGAGTGATTAGAGAGGTATTCAGATTGCCTAGTTCACCTTGGTTGACTTTTGACAGTGTGTGATTTTCAAAGAATTGGTCCATTTCTTCCATGTTGTCAAATCTGTGCCCATGAAGTTGTTTGTAATATTCCTTCATTGTCTTTTTAGCAGGGACACTGTAGTGATAATCCTTGTTTTGTTCCTGGCATTTCTGATTTGTGTCTTCTCTGATATTTACCAGTCTTGCTAGAGGTTTATTTCTTGACTTTTTTAAGAACCAGATCTTAGTTTCATTCCTTCTATTTTTTTCTTCTTATTTTTAGCATCCATTTCTGCTATTATTCCTCCCTCCTGCTTGTTTTTGGGTTTGTCTTGCTCTCCTTTTTCCAGTTTCTGGGTGAGACCTTTCTGGTTCTAATGCCAGCATTTAATGCTGTACATTTCTCAGCACGTGGGTGCATCCCACACATTTGGCTGTGTTTCTGTTCAACCGTTTTTCATTTCGTTTCCTTTGAAAGGTGCTCTCTGACCCATGCATTACTCGGAAGCACGTTGATTTCCCCATGTCCACAGAGTGTCCCGTTGTCTTCCTGGGGTTGATCTTGAGTTTGATGCTTTTATGCCAGAAGCCCTCTCTACTGAAGCTCCTGGGAGAGAACCCGTATTAGGGGTAGAGACTCTGCCCACGCACATGAGCACCTGATGTGGTGGCCACACGTGCAGGGACCAGGCCTGGGTCATAGCCATGGAGAGGCGGGAGGGAGCATGACCACCAGCCTCCCACCTGCTGACTCCTGGGCCTTCTACACCCCCACCGTCCCCGCACAGTCCCCTCCTCTTCAGGGCACAGCATTCCGGTGCCCGGTGCATGGAGGGCACCAGACGCAACAGCCAAGCGGAAGTCAGAGTCTTCCCCCCATTGCCCATCACGCAGCACTGCCAGGGCGCCCTAGTCCGACAAAAGCAACGTGAACTCTGAGCGTTTCCAGCCGGTTCACAGGAAGGGGAAGTGCAGGTCCATCAGCGGGTACCGGCCTTGATGCCTGTGGCTGCATGAGCGCGTCCAATGTGACAAATCGCGGTTATTACCGCCACATGGATTGTCAGTGATTAGCAGAACACTGGCCTCCCCTAATTTAATTATCCCCCCCTCTGATGTTTGTGAAGATCAGTAACACTGCTTATTTCTAAAATGAATTGTGCTATTCCCTAACTGTTCACAGTTCCACAGAAACATCTAGAGAACATTTTCGACCATTAAGAAAATGGTGTTTTAAATGATGAACGTACTAGATATGTTTGTACTTTAGGAAAACAGACTGACAATGTTTGGGGAGATGAGTGAAAATTTACCGATTCCCAGAAGAAAAACAGCTCTAACGGTGCTGGGCGGAGTCTCGGGGCACCGTCCCGGGAGGGCTGTGTGCCCAGCTCCACGCCGCTCCAAGCACCTGCTGACCAGGCCTGGGAGCTGGGGCCTCGCCCCCCTGTACCCTGATTCCTCCTGGTCTGCTGGCTGAGGGAAGTGTCCCCTCTTCAGGGTGCAGCACTCGAGGGCCGGTGCATGGAGGGCACCAGTCGCACCAGCCAAGCGGAAGTCGGGGTCTTTCCCATTGCCCATCGCTCTGCACACGGCTCCCTGCAGACGGCAGCGTTGGCCTGGGGCCAACAAATGCAACCTGAATTTTGAGTGTCTTCAGCTTTTAGGGCTGACTGGTGCTCAATGGACACCCACCAGGAGCACCCCCACACCTGTCAGCTCCCCACAGTAGGCCATGTGGCTTTAAGGGCCTCGGAAAAGGTGGGGATACTGGGCCAGAGACAGAGTGGGCCAGGCTGGTGGTCCTGCCCACCGGGGAGCCCCACGTGAGTGCGTGAGCATGTGGAGCAGCGAGGGGCGGGGAGCACTGAGCTGAGTCACTTGTGGCCCATGAAGCGCTGACTTGTTCTGTGCTGCATGGACTCCCTGCTCCTCCCTGCAGCCCACCAGGGCACTCCCCTTGTCTCTGGGCTCCTATGACGTGGGCACAGGTCCACCAGCCTGGTCATCGGTCCTGGGGAAGCAGCCGGGCTGCAAGCAAAGCCAGGCGTCACTGGGGGAGGATGGGGGCGGGGGGGCGGGGGGGAGGCACGAAAAAGGTGGCGAGGGAAGCCCTGGGGTGGCCCCAGGCCAACGCTGCCGTCTGCAGGAGGCCGGGGCCCTGGCACCCCACCCCCCCCACACACACCTCCTGGTCCTCACTCCAGGCTGTAAGCCAGCAGCACCAGGTACTAAGAGCCGCCTGGAAGGCGAGTGACCAGAGAGGAAGGTGTGAGGACAGTCCTCACACTCACAAAGGGGCTGTGGCGACCGGTTGCTATGCCACGTGACTCTCCCCAAGAAGGGGGTCGGCCCATAAATAAAAGAGCCGCTCTGGTGTCCTGACTGGTTCTATTATTGGCTTAACTTGTCTTCCCTGATACGGACATAAATATTGTGTGTCCGTCACCTAGTCTCAGGTATGACATTCACACCGGCTGGCTACACACTGACAGAAACACCCCCCTCAGCTCGCCCCTACGCCCCACACCCACACCACCCCCGACCTCGTCCCACTGGGTTTCACTGCTCCCAGGCTTTCACATCAAACGTGGAGACACTTGAGAGCAGGGAAGCCCTGGCCCCAGCACTGCAGGCCCAGCAGACATCCAGGGGAACGGCCGGACCTGACTTCCTCTCCTACCCGCAGTTTCTACTCCAGTTTCCATGGAAACAGCTCTCCGAGTGGGCAAAGAAAGGGGAGCAACATTCTTTAAAATAATGATAGTTGAAAAACTTTCATGGGCCTGTGATTCCTGCAACAGGGGGTTTCCATGGAAACCCAAGCCACAGATATAAATGGAGAGGTGCCAGGTGTCCCCAGCAGGGAACCCTAGAAGCTCCAGGCAGGTGGCCTCTCCACAGCCCTCCCTCAAGGGATGCAGGAGCTTCCCTCCCAAGTCACTGACCACCATGGTCCTCCAGACACAGGGGGCATGGGAGGAGGGTGGTCAGCTGCTCCCCCACCACCCAGGACCACAGGGCCAGCGCCCCAACTGCCCACGCACAAATGAGGGAGGGAAGGACCACTGGGATGTGGGGGCCTCAGCCCTGATCTGCACCACATACATGTCCACCAACACAGACACACATGCACATACATACACAATCTCACACACACACACATACACATAATCTCTCTCACATACACACCCTGGCACCCACAGGTTTCAGGGCTTACTGCACTTTCTCCGCAGTCGCTATGGGTGGGCCTATGGCCTGAGACTGGGAGGGCCCTGGCCAAGGGGCAGGTAAAGCTGGTGGCCACAGTCATGTCCATATCCCGCGTCCCCTTGGAGACTGATGCTCTCTGCCCCCCAGACCTGGTCCAGGAGCTTGTCCACTTCGGGGTCCCCTGTCTGTGGAAACACCCCGCAGGGTCAGCCACATACACCACCAAGGTTGCAGTGCCCGGGACCCCTGTGGCCATAGGTCCCGCCCTGGCCTACAGGAGGGCCAGCCCTCTAGCCTCCTCTCTTATCTCCATTTCCATGACACTCGGGATCCACCTAGAACTTTTCTCTTTCAACAAGGCCCCAGTCTTTAACGCAGCTCCTTATTTCAAAGCAGGTGAATACACGGTCCATGTTCCAATTTCCCACCACAATAGTCACATTTGAAAGAGACGCTACAATCAAGAGGCAATGAACACCCATGACGTGTCCAGGGGGTGTTTCCAGCTATCACTCGTTTGGGGCCAGGTCCG
The DNA here is from genome assembly GCF_027574615.1 of Eptesicus fuscus. NCBI lineage: Eukaryota > Metazoa > Chordata > Mammalia > Chiroptera > Vespertilionidae > Eptesicus > Eptesicus fuscus. Next base: position 56,688,726 of record NC_072489.1, on the reverse strand, counting down.
TGCCATTCACATGTGCCACCTCCCAGACATTCCCAGAATCCAGAGAAGCGTCCTCGTCTGTCACAATGCGACAGGTGAGGAAAGGGGGCTGAGGCTGATGGGCCCTGGGGCCCCCCAGCCTGTCATACAGTAGAGGATCGACCGACCGGAGGCCCAGAGCTTTCCAGCAACCCCGTGGGGCTCTCCTATGGAGATCACCTTAGACTTTCGCTCTCATTAACACTTCAAGTCAACAACTGTACCCAGGTCATCAGGCTTCATCTCAGACCTTCACCTGAGAGTTCCAGGAAGATCACTTTCCGGTAAAACTAGACGGGACGCACGTGGGCACTGCCCGTGGGTGTTGTTATGCCCAGGGCTCAGAGTCGGGCCTGGTGGGACGTGTCTGCAGAGACCCCCGCAGCCACAGAGAACAGAGCAGGGAGCAGGCCCCCAGTCCTGGGCCCACACACCACCGTTCCTAGAGCCAGAAAGAAGAGACAAAAAGCCCTCCGCATGCCGATGCATGACATCCCACGTTTCTGCTGAAGGAAAGACCAGTCAGTGTCCACAAAGAGCGAAGTTCAGAGCGCAGGCGCCCTGCCGGCTTGGACGGCCATTGCCTGGTACACATTGGCTCACCATGCGTCTCCCTTCTGTGACAGCCGTCACTCCTGGGTGGCTTTGCTCAGCAGCCCCTAATGCTGCCCAAACAGGCCAGCAGCGCTCAGAAGGCTGTGGGAAGAGGGAAGGCAATGGGCTGAGGCACAGAGGAATGAGTGACCTCCCGGGTGAGCACGGAGAGAGCTTTCTCGCGGCCAGGCTGCGGAGGGGCTCAGTCCCTCGTGGAGCTGAAATGACAGCCCCCTTAAAGCTGTCTTGCTCATTTCTAAGGGCCCTGCTTGGCAAGGGCTTTAATTCTGACTGTGCCTTGGGCGGCCAGCATGAACGTGGGCAGGAGGCAGCTGAGCAGCCCGGGGAGGGCCAGGCAGCCGGGCAGCTGCAGGAGCCGGCTCCCGTGACAAATGGACCTGAAGCTGTACTTCATCCAGAACATGCGGCTGCTCTCCTCAGGGTTGAAAAGCTGGCAAAGGCCAGTGGCCACAGCAGCCACACAGAAACACGGGGCTCCCCCAGGCTGACTGTGAGGAATGCGCAATGAGCCCGCATGGCAGAGCGGCAGCAAAAATCGCCCAGGAGAACCTCTGAGGCAGCTGTTCCCCGGAATCTCCCTCCGCCTCCTCGCCTGCCCTCCAGTGCAGACCAGGCGGTGAGTCTCCAGGGACCCTGGCGCAGGGAGCGCGAGGTTCGCAGGATGCTTTCCCTGCGCCGGGCCTGGGCGCAGAGCTGTGATTAGTGCACAGTAAGCCTTCAGCACAGAGAGTGCCCAGATACCCAGGAGCCTCCAGGGCTGAGGGGGTGCATTCCTTCCTTGGGAGACCTGAAATATTCATGACACCTCTGATGGAACGGCCACATTTCTCTGAAGAGACAGGCAAGCGTCCATCAGTGCTGCTTTCCAGACGGCGGAGCTGAGTAACGAGGCCCTGGGTCCATTCTCTCTTGCAGTCACCCCACCGCCAGGACCCCCACATGCCTCACAGGGCACCTCCATTCCCTGATGCCCTCCCCAGCATTTGCAATTTGCAGAAGCAACATGAGTGGTGGTGGGAGTGCTTCATCAGGAGTAACTCAGCTGCATTCATGGGGGCTAAGAAATGACAAATGCAATTCAGAATATCTGAACGATGGAAAGCTGACCTTTCGTGTCACTCATGGGTCAGGCACTGTCTATGTACTCTGACTTCCCTGTGCCTCAGTTTCCTCATCTGTAAAGTGGGCATGATGACAGACAAGCTCCTAGGGCTGGAGGGATCCATTCTCTTTATCCAGGTCATGCAGGTAGGATGTGGGCAATGAAGGGGGCCAAACCAGGCAGTGGGGCCCAGAGGGAAGCAGTCTCCCTCGTGTTTAGAGCCTGTTAAAGAATCTCACCCAAAATTCTAACCTAATTCACTTTAAAAGTATCCACACAATGACTCTGACTTTGTAGATTCCCCTCGTACCTCTTGTAACCCTTCGGGTGGTGGCCGCACAGGGTAGGTAGGACCCTCAGTCAGTGCCATGTCACTTCCTATTCCCGCTCTGCCTCTGGCCAGCTGTGTGACCTTGGACAAGTTCCTCAACCTCCCTGCACTTCAGTTGCTTTTTCTATTTTTTTAAAATATGTTTTAATTGATTTCAGAGAAAGGAAGGGACAAGGAGAGACAGAAACATCAATGATGAGAGAGAATCATGGATCAGCTGCCTCCTGCACGCCCCCTACTGGGGATCGAACCCGCAACCCAGGCATGTGCCCTGACCGGGAATTGAACCATGACCTCCTGGTGCATAGGTTGACACTCAACCACTGAGCAACGCCGGCTGGGCAGTTTCTTTCTCTATTAAACAACAGTAGTGCCGAAACCGGTTTGGCTCAGTGGATAGAGTGTCGGCCTGCGGACTCAAGGGTCCCTGGTTCGATTCCGGTCAAGGGCATGTACCTTGATTGCGGGCACGTCCCCAGTAGGGGGTGTGCAAGAGGCAGCTGATCGATGTTTCTCTCTCATCGATGTTTCTAACTCTCTATCCCTCTCTCTTCCTCTCTGTAAAAAATCAATAAAATATTTTTTTTTAAAAAGATCAACTCTTTAAAAAAAAAAAAAACAGTAGTAACTGTCCATACCCCTAAGCCAGCGGGGAGGGATGCAGGGATTAATATGTGTAGAATCCTAAAAACGGCGCCTGTACGCTCTCAAGAAGGATGTTTTCCATTTGCATCATCGTGGCCATTTACTGCAGGACAACCAGGTTGTCAGACACACCAGGCGGCCTCCCACGGCCAGCAGACCTGCTAATGCAGCTTCCGTCCGCTCCGTCCAGACCTTTGTCCTACCTGACCAGGCTCTAAAAATGCTCCACATCATTTTTTCAATCACAAGTCTATAAAGGTAATTTAGATTGCTTCCTCTTTATCTTGTTTCTGCCAGCCCAATTAGGGAAGGCCTGCCCTGCCTGCGTCTGGGCCATTATCAGAGCCTCACGGTGCAGTCTGTTGGTATCAACATGTATGTGGGTGACAGTATTTGAGTCCAGAGGTAGCCTCCGTGTGGAAAGTGTGAAGCCTTTTGAAAACTGGTTGGTACCGTGTGTCGAGCTGTGTACTGCCATCTGACAGAGGCAGTTTCCCGGACACATTCTACTCGCCTAAGCTAAATGGAGAGGGAAGCTCTAGCCATGGAGGTCCCACCAGCAAAAATGAGCTGCAGCTGCGGCCTGGTCTCCACAGACGCCCCGGAGACGCTGCGTCCTCTGCGGGCAGAACAGAGGGCTCCGAGATCTGGTCATGTTACAGAATTTCTGAAAATTGGTTTATTGTCATGCTCAAAAGAGAGAGAGAGAGAAAATGTGCTTTAATATTAATGAAACTGTTGCTATCAACTACATGTGCTAGCATGACCATCTCGATTAAAAATTGAGTTCCACTCAGAGCCGGCTGGGAGCCTCATCGAATTTTTATGGGCGTGCTGGCCCCCCAGCAAGTCTCCTGTGTTGACAATATTTCCTGGCCTCCTCTCCAGATTCTGTGGACTTGACCACGGGCCTGGCTGCCTCCGCTCCCTAAATCAGCCAGGGTCAATATCTGCCAGGCTGCAAGCCCGCCTCTACTGTGCGCACATCCATTTGCTGAAATGAATGGTTTCTGTCTGTAAAACCCAAATTACTATTTTACTCAAAGTAACACTTACGTTTGTCTCCCTGATAATGTTAACAGCCTCCTTAACAGCCCCTCGGGATCCCTAACCCGCAGGGGGAACAGCCACAGCCTGAGTGTGTGTTGGGAGCCTCGCAGCTGAGGACTTGGCACCGGCATCTGTGCACTCCCAGAGGCCATTGCTTCACCCTCGTGTCCCTGTTACTGCCGACCCAGCCATCTGCCATGTGTTTGAAGGGAACAGGACCCCCCTTCACGCGAGAATGGGCTCTGCCTTGCTCGGGGTCTTAAATACTAGAATTTGGTTCATGCAAATGTTGTTCTCTCCTTCCTTGCCCCCTTCCCAGAGCTGCATATGGCAGGGCCCCAGAGCAGACCTGTGGTGGAGGCCGAGGTGTGGGGGCTGAGGCCCACCAGTTACAGGCAGGCCATACCAGCTCCCCCACAGGGGTTGGAGGGTGTCGGGTCCAGGAGGGAGGCCGAGTCAGCACTCAATCCAACAGGCTGGGCGCTGCTAGACACCCCGGATCTCCAGGGAGGGACTTCTGCACAACGCAGCCCCCCATCCCCAGCTACCCTGCAGACCAGGAGCTGCTGCCGGGAACGGAAGGTGGCCGCCTCCTACGCCAGCCTGGACAGGACAGCCCTGGACCGCTGCCACCCCAGCCTCCAGAGCCTTCCAGCCCCTTCCCTGCCTCTTACCTCCCATCACACAAAAAATCAACAGTGAGAAACCACGCAAGAGAGAGATGAGAAAGTGCTCTGGGTGGAGCTGCTATGTTATTTTAACCTCCGAAGGTGCTCTTATGTCATAGGCCATTTTAATTTTTTCAACTGTCAAAATCTCCTACAGAATTATAACTTTAACCCTGGCCCCTAAATAACTCAATGTGCTAACCACAAACCAAAGCAAATGGTGACATCTCCCGGGTCACCCCTCTGCCAGTCAGCACTGCCGCGCTACACGAGGCTGCAGCACTGCCGATGGCCAGGGAGGACGGGACTGACCAGGCAGACAGGGTGCAGCCCACGCTGAAACACCTCAACCAGGGGCAACCCCCTGGGGGACACCGGCCACAGCATTTTTGGTTGTCATAACTGGAGGGGGGCATCCAGTGGGTGGAGGCCAAGGATGCGGCCGAACACCCATGGCGCACAGGGCGGCCCGCTACAGCCTCATGGGGGGACGGTGCTCTGAATCAGCGGTCGCCAACCGTTCGGACCTCACAGACCACCCGTGGTCCGCGGACCACCGGCTGCCGACCGCTGCTCTAAACAGAACCCGAGGATTCGCCTCTTCTACCTTCTCATGGAAATACCGCTCATTTGCATTTCTCATGAATGAAAGTGTTTTAAGCACAAAGAATGTCTGCTCGAGCACACACAGGCACACACGTGCACATGTCAGCTCAGATACTGTCTCTTTCACACCCTAATTGCTCCCTCCGGTTTTGGCAGCAGCCATCAAGCAGGCAATCCCTTCCCCTGACCGTCAGGTGCTGCCCAGAGCTTCATGGGCCATGTGCCCAGTCTCAGCTCCACCCAGGCAGCCCTCCGGGAAGACACTTTCACACACTGCCCCCCGGGAGGACAAGGGCTCCCAACTGTCACCTCTAAGACATTGCTTGAGAAAGATTAAAACCAGAAGGACAAACACAGCGCCCTGCACAGGGCACAGCTGGGCTCACACCACCGCCTTGTTTCCGGGAGGTGCTCCGGGAGCCTGTGCCTGCGACCCAGGCAGCAAGTCCATTTCTCTGGGACTCGCAGAGCCTGCTGGGATTTGAGGTAACTTCCTCAGAACTCGGAGCCTGGGCGTCTGCTTTCTGGAGGAATCGGACTGAAGGACAGCACGTGGAGGGTGCTGCGTAATTAAATGAGCCCCGTCTGCAGGGCGAGCCTGTGCGGATGGAATGTCAATATTTTAATAACTTTCCTTGAAAAATATGGCCGAATTATTCTTCTGGTTCACTTCCAGCACGCGGCCCCGTCCCTCCGGAAGGCTGGGCTGGAGGAGTTCTGGTCCAGGTATTGATCCCTCTCCCTCCACCCCCACTGTGGGCTCGGGGCAGAAATAAGTCCAACTGGGGTCAGGCCGTGAGGTGCTTCAAACGCCACGGGGAGCTCTGGGTTTATATTTTCATCTGGGTGACAAGAAAATTAGGCCACTTTTACCAGTTCAGTCTGCTTTAAAATAGCTACGGCAGCGAAAGGACGTTTTCTAAACACGAGGGAACATGCATACACACATATATAAACACACATACGTGCATATGTGCACACACGTGCACGGTTACACCTCCACCAAAAAGAGCAGAGGGAACCTGAGAGGACAGTCCCCCTCCAGGGAACCCAGGTGGTGGCCCAGTGCCACAGCCAGACGCTGCCCGGGCTGGGCACATGGCCCACCTGCTGGAGGCCAGTGCACAGGGGCCCATGGGAGTGCAGGCGGCCTGTGACACCTGCTCCAGGGCAGGTGGGTGGGGGCGGGCACCTTTCCTGGAGCCTCCTCCCTGGGAAAGGGAGGGACCCAGCCGTGTACCCACTGTCCCGGAGCTCTGCTGTGTGACCTCGCCTGACAGTCAACCACTCAAACAGAGAAGGGTAGATAGAGCTCATGTTCAATGTTCTTACCACAACACAATAAACTTTTAACGCAGGAGTAAGATCAAGAAATACAAACGATATGCCCTCGCCGGTTTGGCTCACTGGCTAGAGCGTCAGACTGCGGACTGAAAGGTCCCGGGTTTGATTCCAGTCAAGGGCACATGTCCGGGTTTCGGGCTCAATCCCCAGTGGGGGGCGTGCAGGAGGCAGCCGGTCAATGATTCTCTCTCATCATTGATATTTCTATCTTTCCTTCTCTCTCTCTCTCTCTCTCTCTGAAACCAATAAAATATTTTTTTAAAAAGAAATATAAATGATAAACTAGCTCTACCTGAAAACAGGACAGGGAACAGAAAGGGGCATGTGCCGCACTTGATTTCAGCACCAGGAGCAGGTCCTGCCAGGAGCCTGAGGGGAGGGGCGGGGCAGGGCTGGCAGAGAACTTGCCCCCAGGGAACACAGGGGCCCCTAGCTGTCTCGGCCCTTGAGGGTGGTGGCCTGTGTCTGTAGCTCTGAGTTCTGGTCAGTGGAGTGAACTGTCTGTTTTGGGGTGTGGGGACCGGGTAAGAAAACAGGGGGGTGATGGGCAGGAGGGGATGCAGGTGGGCCAGCAGAAGCCCCTCAGAGCAGTCAAGGAGCTGTGAGCTCCCTTGAGGACCCTGTGTCTGAATCAAACTGCAATCTTATTGGCTGTGGCGTCATTCCCAGCCCCGGGTTAGAGTCCCATAAAATGACATGGGCAGTTCTAGAGCAGAGAAAAGTGCCCGGAAATAGTCTGGCAAGTATTCAGATCAGAATAATTTTCACAATTAAATAAAATTGAACTTTTGGCTCATGTGGTAAAAGATTTCTCATTCCTTGGAAAATCAGAGAGAACCGAATAACAAACATTATAATTATCTGCAATGACCGATACCATGATTAAATTATCAGGATGCCTCCTAAAACTATTTCTTTAATTTGCTAAAGCTGGCGGTATATATTAATATTCCTAGAGATATTTGCATACACTCACAACGGGCAACCAGACAGGAACTGAAATATAATTTTCAAATATCACATTAGAACTACTTTTAATATTAAATCATATTATGGTGCTTTTCCTATGATTATTAGAGTAGGCACTCTTGATTTATTCCCATAAACTCTCTAATTGAGAAACCGGAAACGTGTCTCGCTTTCCTGGATGAGATGCTTCGACTCGTTCTGGAGAAGGCTCTCTCCGCAGCCAGGGCCCACTGGGTGGGATCTGATTTGGGATAATCCGCGTGGAAACTGCTCTGGGAGGACTGGAAGGAAGTCCAGCCTGACGTCTGCTGAACACTCTCAGGCCCGTGTGACCATCGCGGGGAAGGCCACTGGGCAGCAGTGGGCCTGGGACAGGTGGGGCTCGGGGGGCACTGGGTGCCTGCAGTGTGGACCAGGAGCAGAGCACCTGCCACGAAGGATCCAGGTCACAGTGGCCAAGTCTGCCTGAGCCCTGGCCCGGCATGCCTGCCAAGGACCTGCCCAAAGCAGGAGGCACACTCACAGGTCAGCACAGAGGCCTGAGGGGACAGTGAGCTGAGGAGGCCGACGGCACAGACACTGTGAGGTGTTGGGTGTGGCTGTCACTGCATCATATTGTGTAGCTCACGGATGCCAACCGGGAGACGCCCACAAAGATGTCCCAAAGCCAGCGTGCTCATCAGCAACAGGTGGCCGCCTCCACCCTGGGGGCTTTCTTCACCTTGGCTGTGATCTAAACGTCAGTCAGCTGCCAGCAAGAACGGAATATGCTTTGAGGACCAAAGCAGCAATTTCCAAAGGCGCCAGGGGACCAGGGTCTGCTACCAGGTGCAGTCAGCCAGAGGGCAGGGCTGGTGCTGGGGTGGACTCTGAGCCAGATGGGTCCTGCCCAGGGGCTCCCACTGCTGGGGCTGCCAGCCTGTCCCCACAGCTCGCTCTGCTCAGAGCCAGAGACCGTGAAGCTGCACGTAGGTGTGGGCGGCATGGAGAAGGGGCCAGTTCGGTCTGTGATTGGAGGAGGCCTCAGGAGACATGGCATCAGGAAGGGTCTGAGCGGGGCATTTCCTGAAGGCTGCCCCCGCCCCCACGGTGGCCATCCCTCAGCAAGGCCTTCAGCTGGAGGCTGATTCCAGTTCTGGGAGGTTACCTGCTGGACTTGCCTGATCGAATGGGACAGGAACGCGGGGGGTGAAATTCATCTGTCCCTCACACAGAACCATCGCGAGGAAACATTTCTATTGCAACCTCCTCAGCTGGCGGCTGCCTCAGAGGACATCCCTGTGAGCAGACAGCCCTAACTGGGCAGGACTGGACGCTGCACATGGTCGCCAGAGCCCAGGAGAGGCCTGCACAGCGATGACAAAGGGGACATCAGCGTCCAGGGTGGTTTCTACCGAGGACAGTGAGGACGGCTGTTTCCAAACCTTGCCCCACGAGGCCCCTCCTTCGTCCCTCCCACTCCCACCTCCTCCTCCAGGCAGAGCTCACCGAACCTGTGGCCGCGACTTCCCGGTGGACAGCTCCGCTGCCCTTGCTGAAACATCAGCGTTGTGTGCAGGTGTGCGAGCCCTCTAGCCCGGGCCGAGACCGGGGTCTGCTTCCCGGCTGGGAGGCTAACTGTCCGTCACACCCCTTCCCTGCAGCAGGACTGTCCCTGAGCTCAGGGACCCGAAAAGGGAGGTGGGCACAGGGGCACCTAGCAGTGTCCTCGCTCACACAGGCGTGTCCACGGCAGAAAGTCAACCGTCCCAAAACTGTGTCCCTGAGAAGGTGCTTTTCCCTCCTCAAAGACTGGAAAGTATTTTAGCAATGAAAATGCAGCAAATTCAAATTACAGTCTATCCCAAGCATGACACTAAAAAGGAAATGTAAGCTTCATACTCAACTGGTTGTCTTAATTAATCTTATTCGTATTATTTCATTAGTTCTAAACACACACACACACACACACACACCAGTGCAGCCATCAAGTGAAGACAGCAGTATAAATAAAGTAATTCAACTAACTCACTACCATCGAGGCAGACAGAAGGGAGGACAACCTTCCCCCTCAGAGGGGAAGTGGGTGGGACAAACATTTCCGGAAAAAGGTATTTGAGAAAAATGGCTTAAAAGTGTGTGACTTTTTGAAGTTATCATGCAAAATAATTCCATCTGACATTTCAGCATGTTTTTTTCTGTGTTTGTTTCTTAATAAACTATTTTTAGAGCTGTTTTCACAGAAAAATTGAATGGAAAGTAGAGTTCCCAGGTACTCCCTGCTCACCCACACACACGCAAAGGTTCCCCCGCCGTCAGCATCCCGCACCAGATGCTGCATTTGTAACAAGTGATGAACCTACAGTGGCCCATCGTGATCGCCCAAAGTCCACAGTTTACATTAGGGATCACTCTTGGTGTGCCTTCTACGGGTTTGGAGAAATCTGTAATGGCATGTGTCTACCATGAGAGTATCATACAGAGTGGTTTCACTGCCCTAAGTATCCTCTGTACTCACCTGCTCATTCGTACCCCGACCCCACCCCACCCCCACCCCAGCCACCATTGATAAGTTACTGTCTCCACAGTTTCACCTTTTCCAGGATGTCGTATGGTTGGAACCAAACAGTGTGTAGCCTTAATAGACGGGCGTCTTTCCTTAGTACAGTGCAGCTAAGGTTCTTCTGTGTCTTTTCATGACTTGCTAGCTCATTTCTTTCTATTGCTGGATCATATTCCACTGCCTGAATGTAACAAGGCTGATCTATTTATAGTTAATTTTTGTGAAGGTACAAGGTCTGTGACTACGTCCTTTTATATTTTTGCATGTGGCTGTCCAGATTTTCCAGTTTAATTTGTTACAGAGACTATTCTTGTCCATTGTGTTATCTTTGCTCCTTCGCCAAAGATCAGCTGACTATACTTACGTGGGCCTATTTCTGGACTCTCTATTTTATTCCATTGTTCTATTTGTCCGTTCTTTTGCCAAAACCACGCTGTCCTCATTACTGTGGTTTCCTGAGTCTTGAAGGCAGGTGGTGTCAGTCCTCCAACTTTGTTCTTCTCCTTCAATATTGAGTTGGCTATTCTGGGTCTTTTGCCTCCACATAACCTTTAGAATCAGTCTGTCGTTATCCACAAAATAACGCTGGGATTTTGACTGGTGGGGGGCGGGGAGGAGGGAGTTACAGTGAATCTACAGATCAAAAAGGGAAGAACTGACATCTTGACAATATTGAGTCTTCCTGTCCATGAACATGGAACATCATTCCATTTACTTACTGGTAGATCTTTGACTTCGTTCATCAGAGCTCGTATACTTTTCCTCACACAGATCTTGTACACGTTTCGTTAGATTTACACATATGTATTTCATTTGGGGCGATGCTGATGTAAACGATAGTGTGTTTTTAATTTCAAATTCCATTTGTTCATTGATGGTGTCTAGGAAAGTGACTGGCTTTTGTACATTACCTCTGAATCCTCAAACCTTGCTACAGCTGCTTGTTAGTTCTAGGCGTTTTGTTTCATTTTGTTTTCAGTTCTTTTGGATTTTCTACATGGAAAATCATGTCATCTATGAACAAAGACAGTTTTATTTCTTCCTTCCCAATCTGTTTCTAAAATTAACTGTTTTAATTAGTTCTTTTGTATGATGGTATAATTTCAGAGATGGCTATACTTGTAACCTATACATCACATAGTGAACAAAAAGAAAACGGCTTTTTGTTTTTTAATAAATGAAGTAAATGAGAATATTTTGTTTTAAAGAATTTGGGTCCTCCCGCAGGTCCCACACCAGGACACCAGCAGTTCAGCCCCCCATGAAAGGCTGCTTAGATCTGCCCAAATCACCTGAGGATCCTGCCTCAACAGGTTCTACTCATCTCGAGCAACCACACGCCAGAAAAAGGTCCAACTCTTTCTAAAAAAAATACAACAAAATCCATCACACAACAACATAAAATTCACAATGCCTGACATTCAATAAAAAATGATCATGTATTCAACAAAGCAGGAAAATATGAGCCATAACCAGGAGATAAATCAACCAATGGAAACAGACCCAGAAATAACAGAATTAGCAGACAGGGGCACTAGAATGGTCATTGTAAATATGTGAAACATGTTCAAGAATACGGAAAATCTAAAGAAAACCAAACAGAACTTCCAGTTATAAAAGTGTCAATATCTAAAACAAACAAATACATTGGATAGAATCTAGGGCAGGAAATATAAGAAAAGTCTGGAACACGTTGTGATGTCAGAAAGTGAGAAAATACTTTTTTAAAAAACTGCAATTATGGGGATGTCAAAGATAGAGGTGCCAACTGGAGGCGCTCCCAGGCCCCGAAGCTGGAATGTCGTATTTGATTACCAGCAACAGCACTGGTAATGTAGTATTTGATTATAACCCAAAGTATAAAATAAATGTCCCTGAGTTCATACTGATATAAATAAGTGATTAATAAATAAATGGAGAATAGGCATATCTCCCACACAGAGGAATTCCAAATAATTTTAGGAGATAGAACATAATTTCCTATTCCTTAAGGGTGGACTGCATATAGTAATTTACTTCCAAAGAGAACAGCATAGAAAGGTTCTGTTTGTTTTTTTAAGAATAAAATCCCCGCCCTAACCGGCGTGGCTCAGTGGATAGAGCGTCGGCCTGCGGACTGAGGGGTCCCGGGTTCGATTCCGGTCAAGGGCATGTGCCTTGGTTGCGGGCACATCCCCAGTGGGGAGTGTGCAGGAGGCAGCTGATCGATGTTTCTAACTCTCTATCACTCTCCCTTCCTCTCTGTAAAAAATCAATAAAATATATATTTTTTTTAAAAAAAGAATAAAATCCCAGCCCAGCCAGTGCAGCTCAGTGGTTGAGCATTAACCTATGAACCAGGAGGTCATGGTTTGATTCCAGGTCAGGGCACATGCCTAGGTTGTGGGCTTGATCCTCAGTGGGGGGCATGTAGGAGGCAGCTGATCAATCAGTCTCTCTGATCATTTATGTTTCTATCTCTTTCCCTCTCTGAAATCAATAAATATATATATTTTTTTAAAAAGAATAAAATCACAGTGGAGAAAACTAACACACACCTCCATTTGGGTGATCAAGGTCAACATCAACAGTGATGTCATGTTGATGATGTGGATGGTGACATGAGGCGATGAGAAAGCTCAGAAACAGCAGCCCCACCACCCACACACGACAGCACTGGTCTACAGTGAGAAAGCTTTGCTGATCACGGGACTCGCTAAATAATTCCAGGACATCGAGCCTTCCATAATGGGAAACATCATAGATCCCTCCTTCCCAACAAGGACAATTATAATTTCAAATGTAGCAAAGGCCTAGTGGCAAAAAACACATTAGAAAGAAATGTACAAGGATATTCTAATAAACCACAGGGAAAGAAGAGAAAAACGTAAGTCGTGAAGAAAAAGACTCATAAATACGACCATATCAAAATGTACGTTTGGGGCATGACAGGCGATATCATAAACAAATTAAAAACAATTAAGGAATAGACGAGGGGGAAATTACTTGCAGTTTACGCAACCTGTAAGTAATTAGTACCTAGGAAGTGTGATGATTTTCTTACAAGTTGATAAGGAAAAGGAAAAGAGTCTTGTAGACCAAACGCACAAAGGCCATTCCCAGGGAAGGCAGGCGGGCTGTGACCTGAGCCCGGGGTGCAGATTAAAGCAATGAGGCCCATCCGAACCCAGCAGACGGCGGAACTAAAGTGAGGGTCCGTCCTGCTTGGGACTGCGGAGGGTAACCGTCTCCAGAGCAGGCTTTCCTCCCGAGGACAGGGCCGAGCTGTGACAGTCCCAGGCCCAGCCCCCCACCTCTTCCAGCAGCAGGAGGTGGGCTCAGGACCTGAGGGACAGCACCGTCCTGAGAGCCGTGCGCCAGTGACCATGGCACCGAGGCTGGGAGGATCGCGGGTCAGGGCAGCATTGCTGACGGGCTGCCCGGCCTGCTGCCCGCCCGGCCTGCTGTTCCATGACGTCGCTGAACACACACCCCGACACCAAGCTGTCCACGCAGAGCGGATGGGGGGATAAATGCCGTCTGTGCTCAGAGAAAATATGGCAGCAGCGTGTATGTGACCGACCCGAGACTCCTGGGCCATTGAGAAATTTGTGGTTGCCACGATGGCACCGCCATAGAGACCATCGACCCCAGGGAACATGCTGATGTACAGGACAGCCCATGACAAAGGCCCCGGCCCTGCGTGTCAACAGCTGAGCTAGACACACCGAGCCCCTGAGGAGCCGTCGCCGGGTGCACATGCAGACGGCTGGATAGTGCCCAGTCCCCCGACGTGGCAGCCTCCTCAATGGACACCGCTCGAAACAGGGATGTTGATCCCTAGTCGATACCATTTAATTTCTCATTCGGCAGAAGTTCATTTATTTCATTTCCTTTTCCTCCAGAAGGGAGCAATAATGGGAAAGGGTGAAATACTGCCATCCATGTGTGCTTTAAAACCCCCCAACATGGGCTCTAGTTTTAAATACCTGCACAGGGCGTGGGTTATGATGATGGACGGGCCAGGCATCCCTTTCAGGGCCGGCGGGGGTCGGGGAGGCGTTGGGGGAGGGCCTCCAAGCCTAAGAGGGTTTCCACTTGATCTAAAATGCGATATTTCTTGGGGAAAAATAAAGACCAGAAGTAAATAGCAAAAATGTCAACATTTGGAGTGATGGATACACTGGTATTTCCTATTTTTTATCTGTAATTTTCCGAAAGTTTTTTTGTTTCAAAAGTGTAAGAAAGGGTACTGAATTATTTACAGATGAAATGACATATCTGGAATTTGTTCAGCAAAAGAAATGGGGTGGGGGCGGGAACAGGTGAAACGCACTGGGCATAATGAGTTCTTGCAGCAGCTTACCCGGTGGCGTTTATGACCCTGCGGTTTCCGAGGCGGGAACTCAAGAGCAGCTGCCTGGTGCCCTGGCTCAGGTCTGTCCTCGAGGCTGTGTCATCTGACTGAGCTGGGGGGCTGTGCGGGCCCATGTCAGAGAGGCTCCCTGGGGCGCTGTGCGGGCCTTCCCCAGGACTGCTGGGAGCCTGCACGTGTGACTCGGCACCCAGGCTCCCAGGCCGGACTCCACATGACTTGGCACATGAGCTCCCCAGCCAGACTCCACGTGACTCGGCACCCGGGCTCCCAGGCCCTCGGTGAACCAGGGTGGACTCTGAGCCACCTCCTATCCCTGGAGTGACTTCACTGGCTTGAGTCAGCTCCTTTGAGAGCAAAAAAATCATGTTGCAAAATAACTATTCTTGCAAAGCAGGAGCGGGCACCAGTTTTACCAAGTTAGAAATTAAAGGACTATTCTTTTCGGAGACATGTCGAGCTGGTAGCTCATTAATCTTCTTTCTGCTCTAAGACTGTAACAACCTGGCTACTAAATCTTTAAGTCACCGAATCATTATTCTTTTATAATCCCCAACGCAAGGCCTGGAGAGGAGCTCATCTTTCTCCCAGCATTCCCCAGAAGGCGGCTCAGATGAGGCAGAGACAGATACGGCTGGAGAAGGCGGTTCTGATGGGTGTCGGCCCAGCAGGTGCCCTCGGGGGCCCCAGAAGAGTAGCTGACCCGAACCCTGCCTGGTGAACAGAATCAGGAAGAGAGAAAACCACACGGAGGTGGTTTTACATAACACGGTGGGTTATTTATCACGTACTGCATTGATTGAGGGGTGACCAAAGTGCTAACAGCTCATTGGCAACAACCCCGAAGACTCAGAAATTCCCAAAGAAGAAGCCGGACCATCCCCAGTCAAAGCTGCAGGAAGAGAGCTGGTTCCGCGTAACCCTTCCAGCCCAGGTGACTCTGGGGGCCACAGACGGCCCACCTGCTACTGTCAGTTTTCCCTTAAGGCTTCTGAGCATGCTTTCAGGTCAGAACCCTGCCTCCGTGTGCATGCCCATGCCCTGGGCACGTCTGCGAGGGCCTGCTGCTGGTACCTGTCCCCTGCAAACACCCCGGATGGGCCCCTCCTCATGCCCAGCAGCTGGTGGGCACACACCCAGGGGTAGAGCCGCTGGATGGTGGTCTCTGTTGCCCAGTGGTGCTGCTCGAAGTTCCAGCACAACTTTCACTGTCTACGGGGTCAGCTGCTCTACTGACTCACCATATAGCTCACCAGTCTCCTGTCATTGCCCATGTGGATTGTCCCTCCTTTTTCATTATCAAGGTCTTAGAATTAACATCCTGTGCAAAAAAAAAAAAAAAATGATACCTAACAGCTCCCCCGGCATCCACTGCTGGACTGGGGTCTGCACCTTTCTAAGGGTGTGGCAGGGGCGACGGCCCCTGAAGCTAATCCACGTGGCAGGTCCCCACTCTGGCTCACCTGGATTTCATTGTCACTGTCATCGGTGACACACGGTGTCACTTTATGTTCAATGTATTTGCTTGATTGCTAACAATGTCAGCATTTCCTAATGACTGGACCTGGGTTTCTTTCAGTAGAGCTGTTAGCAGCTGGAAGAAGCCGAGCCCACTGACCACGGGCAAATTCTCCGTCTCCACATCCTACCATCCTCTCAGCTCCTGTCACCTCCAACCATCACCTCTGACAACCAGAAAACAACCGTTACCAAGGCTACCATTTACCAGATGCTCCCCAACATCCCCTCAGCCAACAGACTATCACCATGAGCCCGTGGACACCACGGAGAAGCGAGGGCTTGGCCAGCCACGCAGCCAGGGTCAAGCGGATCCCGCGGTCACCATGATGCTCTCCATCACCCCCACCGTTTTACATTTGCATTATTATCATTACTGTTAAGAATAAAGGGCAACTTGGATGATATGACTCAGTGGTTGAGCGTCGACCTATGAACCAGGAGGTCATGGTTCGATTTCCAATCAGGGCACATGCCCAGGTTGCGGGCTCCGTACCAGTAGGGGGTATGCAGGAGGCAGCCAATCAATGATCCTCTCTCATTCTTGATGTTTCTATTTCTCTCTCCCTCTCCTTTCTCTCTCTGAAATCAATAAAAATATATTTTTTTTAAAAATGGGCAACACCCTAGACCAGGGGTCCTCAAACTTTTTAAACAGGGGGCCAGTTCACTGTCCCTCAGACCGTTGGAGGGCCAGACTAGAGTTTTAAAAAAACTGTGAACAGATTCCTATGCACACTGCACATATCTTATTTTGAAGTAAAAAAAACAAAATGGCAAAAACACCCGCATGTGGCCCGCGGGCCGTAGTTTGAGGACGCCTGCCCTAGACACTCGTGCTGCCCAACCCACTGAACACCTAACAAGGTTCGAGCACCAGGTGCCTGTGAGAGGCAGCCGGGATTCCAGGGCATTTGATCCTCCAGTGACCGGCCCTGCGGTGTGAGGCGCCTGCACCTTGCACACAGACGCCAACACCGAGGGCGATCGGCAGAGACACAGCGTCTCAGGGAGAAACGCGAGGCAGCGCAGCGGCTCTGCAATCTTTCTTTCTATTCCTGAAACCGGCTTCGAATGGGAACACAGATCTGGAACAGACCTGATTACATGGTCTCCATGAATATTCATCGAATCACCTGGACTTTTATGTTAATTGTCCTCTTCCTCCAGGGCTGTGTCTGAAACAAGGCGTCCCTCCTTCTCCGAAGGGGGGAGTTCAGTGCTGATTAGAAAACTAAGGGAAACTGAGCTTGAACTTCTGGATTGAAAGACAGGGTTTAGTAAACAGCGCCATTGGTTTCAGAGCCTAATTGGATCTTTTCATTGAAGTCCCGCCTTCAAACGAACCTGATACAGTTGTTTCATGCAACAGATGTGAGGAATGGGAAATTATTCCACACGAATAGACATATATTTAATGAGCACTGTGAGAATGCTGAATTTAAAGGATCCTCAGATTGAACTGCAGGGCCGGAGTTCCTTGGGCAAATGTGGAACTGATATCCACGTCTGACCAAACTTCCAAAGGGGGAAACTTCTGAAATGTCTTTTTTTTTTTTAAGCTGAATAGTTGGATGCATTTGGATTTTGGTGAGCTGTCTACCTAGGCTCCATCGCGGCTGCCGGGTGGTTAGGACCTGTTGCAGGCTGAGTTCTCTGGACGCAAGGTGACATGGTGTCTGGGGGGCAGGGCAGTACTGGGGAGCCCCTGGGGATGGAGGGAAGAACTCAGGTGAGCAGAGGGAGCTAGACCAAGACAGCTTGATCTTGGCACATGACCTTGGCAATGACCTTGGCAGCGAGGACCCTTGTCTGCCCCTGCACTCCTCTAAGCTGGGAACAGTCCTTCCTCAGGGTGGTCAAGCTGGCAGCCTCCAGGTCCCTCACACTGTTGTGTGTGAGAGCCCCCAGGTCCAGGGAGCCAGGGACAAGCTGGGGACATAAATTGGAAGGAATGGCCCGCGAGCATTCCAGGCCCTGCTGACTGCGGAGAAGATGGAGCACCTTGGAGCCCAGGTAGGAGCCCCCAGGAGTGAAAGTCGTTGGATGAGAAACATTCTGGAAACAAAACGAAGTGGGAGGCGCAGCGGAGACGTTTCTCTGGGCTACGGGCTGGCAGAGACGGACGTGAGCATCAGGGAGGGACCGAGGGTGTGATTCAGAGCCTACAAGTTTCAGACAACAGGCGCGGCTACCGCAGCCACAGCTGATACACGGCCTGTCGCTGGCGCCTGGCTCTCCTGGGAGGGAGTGATGGCTGGGCATCGATGCCCTGGAAACTGCCCCTGCCGGAGGCTCCCGACAAGGGCAGGACCGCGCCTGTGTGCCTGAGCGGGCTGTGCTGTCCCCACACCAGCCCTCCCTCTCCCTTCACACAGAGAGGTTCCCTCAGGACAGAGCTGAGGGTCACATACACCGTCCTGATGCCTGGGGCTCCTCCCTACAGGTGTGGGACCCCAGCTCCGTCTCCAAGAAAAGCTTTCCTCCTGAGAACCACAGTCCTGGGTGTGCCAGAGGGAACCACTAACAGTCCTGGGTGTGCGAGAGGGGCCACTAACAGTCCTGGGTGTGTGAGAGGGAACCACTAATAGTCCTGGGTGTGTGAGAGGGGCCACTAATAGTCCTGGGTGTGTGAGAGGGGCCATTAACAGTCCTGGGTGTGCGAGAGGGAAACACTAACAGTCCTGGGTGTGCGAGAGGGGCCACTAACAGTCCTGGGTGTGTGAGAGGGGCCAGTAACAGTTCTGGGTGTGCGAGAGGGGCCACTAATAGTCCTGGGTGTGTGAGAGGGGCCACTAACAGTCCTGGGTGTGCGAGAGGGAACCACTAACAGTCCTGGGTGTGCGAGAGGGAACCACTAACAGTCCTGGGTGTGTGAGAGGGGCCACTAACAGTCCTGGGTGTGCGAAAGGGAACCACTAACAGTCCTGGGTGTGTGAGAGGGAACCACTAACAGTCCTGGGGGTGTGAGAGGGAACCACTAACAGTCCTGGGTGTGTGAGAGGGGCCACTAACAGTCCTGGATGTGCGAGAAGGAACCACTAACAGTCCTGGGTGTGTGAGAGGGAACCACTAACAGTCCTGGGGGTGTGAGAGGGAACCACTAATAGTCCTGGGTGTGTGAGAGGGAACCACTAACAGTCCTGGGTGTGTGAGAGGGGCCACTAACAGTCCTGGGTGTGTGAGAGGGAACCACTAACAGTCCTGGGTGTGCGAGAGGGAAACACTAATAGTCCTGGGTGTGTGAGAGGGGCCATTAACAGTTCTGGGTGTGCGAGAGGGGCCACTAATAGTCCTGGGTGTGCGAGAGGGGCCACTAACAGTCCTGGGTGTGACAGAGGGGCCACTAACAGTCCTGGGTGTGCGAGAGGGGCCACTAACAGTCCTGGGTGTGCGAGAGGGGCCACTAACAGTCCTGGGTGTGTGAGAGGGGCCACTAACAGTCCTGGGTGTGCGAGAGGGAACCACTAACAGTCCTGGGTGTACGAGAGGGGCCACTAACAGTCCTGGGTGTGCGAGAGGGAACCACTAACAGTCCTGGGTGTGCGAGAGGGGCCACTAACAGTCCTGGGTGTGCCAGAGGGAACCACTAACAGTCCTGGGTGTGCGAGAGGGGCCATTAACAGTCCTGGGTGTGTGAGAGGGAACCACTAATAGTCCTGGGTGTGTGAGAGGGAACCACTAACAGTCCTGGGTGTGCGAGAGGAAACCACTAATAGTCCTGGGTGTGTGAGAGGGCCACTAACAGTCCTGGGTGTGCGAGAGGGGCCATTAACAGTCCTGGGTGTGACAGAGGGGCCACTAACAGTCCTGGGTGTGCGAGAGGGGCCACTAACAGTCCTGGGTGTGTGAGAGGGAACCACTAACAGTCCTGGGTGTGTGAGAGGGAACCACTAATAGTCCTGGGTGTGTGAGAGGGAACCACTAACAGTCCTGGGTGTGCGAGAGGGAACCACTAACAGTCCTGGGTGTGTGAGAGGGGCCACTAACAGTCCTGGGTGTGCGAGAGGAAACCACTAATAGTCCTGGGTGTGTGAGAGGGGCCATTAACAGTCCTGGGTGTGTGAGAGGGGCCATTAACAGTCCTGGGTGTGACAGAGGGGCCACTGAGAGGTGTGGTCAGAGCTGCAGGGAAGGGGCTGGTTCTCAGATGAGACGCCCTCAGCTGATAACCAACAGCTCCAAGGCCCCGTTACCGCTCTCTGCACATCCCAGAGCCTGCTCCATCGACACATGAAATTACCCGTGCAGGGAGTGATGTAAGGACCAGTGTCCTCAGGGGACGGGCAGGAGGCTGGGAGCAGAGCGGGAGAGTCTGCAGGCGCCTCGCTGCGGGCTGTGAGGACAGAGGGCAGCGCCGTGGGCTGCAGAAGGCAGCGGCCGGCCCACCCTCACCTCGCCCAGCGGGGCCCATTCCAGACTCTGCCCTCCAGAGCTGTGAGAAGAAATGTGCGTTGTTTTATGGCCCCGGGTTGGTGGTAATTTGTCACCGCAGTTAAGGGCAGCTGGTACACTGCATTAGTCCATGACTTAAAAGCTCCCTCTTTTCTGACACTTTCTGAGTCGCCCCCATTAGCCGTCAGAACATGGAGTGATGGGGCCATGTCGCCTGAAGTTCACCAGTTTCTTTCCAGCCAAAATTACGTCCCAGCTTAGTCCGGAAGCACATTCCACGCTGATCTACATTCGGAAGAGGAAGATCAATCTTTGTAAACTTCACAGTAACAGGCAGGCCTCATGGTGAAAGTCATTTAAATTAAGTTATTTATGTGGATGTGTGAAGCCGATGGAATTTCATGGCAGCAACCTCGGAAGCTGGGGACACAGGCAGCACAGATGCTCAGGTGCCAGGCACTGCGTGAAGCCACGTCGCTCTCCACGCGGTGACAGGCTGGGGGTCAGATAGTGCCCCGAGCCCTCATCGCATCTCTCACCTGTCCAGGAACCTCAGACACTTCCAAATGTAGACATGAATCAGCATTTCTGACCTCTTTTCATTTGCTCAACGCCACAGGTTGGGGGAATTACTCAGACCATCCGGAAATGGAAGACGCCTGGACAGAACTCGCCCGGCTTCTCCTTGTCCGCAGTGTCTCCGAACGTTTCCTTCCCAGCTGAAGTCCCGCTGCACAGCCAGGCTTCCCAAAAACGTCTGCCCGTTCTCCCCTGTCACCAGACTTGAAGGGGCCAGTGGGCCCATCATGCAGCCTCGGACTCTTCCCATATTGTGATGGAGCCAGCGGACGGACGGGAGGGCGGTGATGACGTGCCAGGAGCACCGGCAACCTGCCGCGTCCATCGCCACCTTCGGTGAGCGCGTCCCCTGGGTGACAGCGGAGGTAAAGGCCCTGTGTCCCAGGAGCTGGTGGTAACTTCCGGGTACTGCATTGACCTGCACATCCCTTGGGTGGCAGACCATCTGTAGCTCCACTTCTTTCAAACGTTTGGATGTACAAGTGTGTTTAAATACCGAGACAAGGCGACCCCTGATGAAGTCGCCGACTGCAACGGCTTTCCCGGTTCTGTGTCAGAGCGTGTTTATAAACGGGCAGCGCCGCGTGAAGCCCGAGCGGGAGCAGAGCCAGCGATCTGGGCCGGTCTGTAAGCCCTGCAGCTCAGTGTTCAATCCTCTCCCCAGTGACTGGCCCCTTAAATAAATAAAAACAGCTCTGATCCTGGAGCAAATAGAATCTATCGATCTCCTGGAGCTGCTGTAACAGAGTTTTCTTGAAGACGTCTCTTTGCACATCCCCAACGGCCGGGCTGCGAGCCACGTGGCTCTCAAATAAAAATGTACACTGACTTGGTGTGACCTTGAAGAGGAAGGTGAACCCACTCGGACCCGAAAGGATCTGCACACAGATCTCTGACTAACGGGTGACACAGGCCGCAGCATCTCATCTGCCCAGAGCACGCTTCCTCTGCACTGGCTCCTCCCTGCCCTCGCAGCCCAGGAAGAACCTGGGGGGTGGGGGGGGGGGGGGCGCGGGGAATGCCCGCCCCACCCGCCTCCAACGGCCTGGGCTTCCAGCAGGTGGCAGGTCAGAAAGGGCATTGTCTCCTGGTCTTTCTCCCAGCGTCCTGGCTGTCCCAGGTTATCTAAGACGCCCTTGGGGCTGGGCCCTAACAGCACAGACTTGGCCTCAGCGGGAAGTCCTGCTGGGGGCGGGCACTCCCTGGGCCCCCCGGGGGAGCTGAGCAGACTTCCCTCTGTGCTTAATGTACACCCACCTTCTTCCAAATGGGAACGTACAGGCTCCTGGTAAACGCCCGCCGGCACACAGCAGGACAGTTAAATGGAAAGGAGACGAAAGCCCCACAGGGGAGGAAAGGACTGACAGCGGGTTTCTCGCACCTGGACCCCATAATGAGCTTTAAGTCAAGGCATCCACAAAACGTTTCTAGGAACTCCAGGAGAAAGAACCACCGCCCCTCCAGAATGCTTCCATTTCCCCTAAAATTACCAAGGGGCCTCCTCCTGGGGAGAGAACAGTGGCTTCCAGCCCCAGCACAGCTCCGCGGTAATCACCTCCCGGGGGCAGGCCTCTTGCTGAGACGGTGATGTCTCCGGCTGAGAGGGAAGTCATTCCAAAACCACAACAACCAAAGACAGTCCCATGAAGGCAGGGGAGGAGGGCAATGGTGTTGCCTAGTGACCTCAGGCCTGGGGGTTGGGGGGGAGGGGAATCACAGAACTCAGACAGTGGATGGCCCGGCAGGCCTCGAGCCTTGGCAACGGCGCCTTGGCAAGTCTCAGCCATCCTGGTCCTCGCATCTGAGCCCGGGGCCTTTGCTCCCCTCCCTTCTGGACCTGCTTGACCTCCCGGGGCCCTTCTCTGATGAGGAAAGAGATTGTGGGTGGAGCACAGAGAACCAGGACCAAGTGGACCCACGCGGGAGCCACGCTCTCTCCACGACAGGAGCTGACATCTCAGCCTTGGAACAGAGGTGGCATCAAACGCCAACTATTGCGACCTTGGGGCCACCACCCAACTGCTGAATCTCCTCCACTCGGCAAGCATTTCAGTCCAGTTACAGCGCACACAGCGCCAGAAGTCAAGGCTGAATGAGCAAGGGTTGTGTGCGTCCATGCTCCCTCTTCATTCCCCCTCCCCCGATGCTGTTAAGAGCCCAGCAACCCTCACCCACAGATAGGCACCCAGATGTACTGACTGAAGGCTATCCGTGCCCTCGGATGGGTGAGCGCTCTGTGGGCAGGGATGCCAGAGTCCACCCATGGTCTCAGGCTGCCGCTGGCTGCTGGCCGAGGAGGCTGGCACGCCTCGCCAGCATTTGGTACTGTCTGTCCTTGTTTGTTTCTTCGCCATGTGAAGTGCTATTTCAACGTGGCTTTAATTTGGATTTCCCTGATGACTGACGGTGTGCAGTGTTTTTCCTCTGCTTATTTGCCGACTGAGTATCCACTTTGCTGCAGTGTCTGTTCAAGTTTCTTGCACATTTTTTAAGTTGGGTTGCTGTTTTGTTTT
Source organism: Eptesicus fuscus (assembly GCF_027574615.1). Taxonomy (NCBI): domain Eukaryota; kingdom Metazoa; phylum Chordata; class Mammalia; order Chiroptera; family Vespertilionidae; genus Eptesicus; species Eptesicus fuscus. The sequence goes on along the minus strand of NC_072489.1, from coordinate 56,665,477 downwards.
CTTACTGTTGAGTTTTAGTGTTATCTATATATTCTGCATTCAATTCCTTGGACAAAAAAAAAATGTGATTGTATCTGTCTTCATTTCTGGGCAATCTATTTTGAAGAGCAAAATGTTTGCTGTTCATGACATTTAATTTTTTAATGGATCGTGCTTGGAGTCCCGTTCTGAGCACTCCTGGCTAACCCGAGTTTACAAAACCACCTCCTGTGCTCCTCTGGAAGTTCTAGAGCGCAGGCCCCCATCTAGGTCTATGGTGCATTCAAGTTAATTCTTAGTTACAGTGCAAAGACTGGGTTGAGGGCTTTTTTCTTTTTTGCATCTGGATATCCGATTGTTCGGCACCATTTATAACAAATGCTCTTCTTTCTCTAGTTAACAGCCTCTGCACTCGGAGGGACTGTTATGACAAATGCCATATTGCATGCAAATGTGCTCGACACATGGGAATACTCCAAGTAAGTGCCTGACAAATAGCAGCTTTAAAAGCCCCACCTTCTCTGTGTCCCAGAAGCTGGCACAACAGACGGAGTGCATCTCATCTCAGAGGCCTCCGTGAGTACCACGTGCTCGTGGGGGAGGAGGAGGGCGTCCCCACATGGCCCTGTGGCTGCCCACAGGCAGGGGGCCTGCACAGACTGGGAGCGAGGCTCGGGCCCTACTGGGCCCCTTGGGTGCAGAGAGCCATCCTGAAAGCATTCCTGTGGGCAATGAGGAGAGGGAAGGACCTCCCTGACCCCCCCAAACACATACACAGGGCGGGGCAGAAGTAGGGTTATAGTTGTATGTGCAACACAGATACATTCTTATATTATTTATTATTTTCCATACGAACAGCTGTAAACCTACTTTTGCCCCACCCTGTATACACACACACACACACACACACACACACACATATATATATATATTGCTTTATAAACATGAGGGCCTATTTTTAGTACCCAAATAGCCATACTTAAAGGTTCTTTACTTGGAAAACTTTTATTAATAATTGATCGGGTGATTGCCTACTCGAACATTACTTGCTTTGTGAATAGCCCAATTGATTTTGTAAACAGAGCATATTTAAACATAACCTGACAACAGTGATGGTTTATTTGATGTTATCCTTTAAAATTATATTTATCAAGCCTGTATCTTTGGCATTTGTAATCGCTACAGCCAAACAAAGGCATCGAGAGCCAGGGTCAGCCTCCCAGTAGGCTTTTAATCTCGTCTCCTTCTAGAGGAGGAAGAATTAATTCAAAGGATCATGGGCCAAAGGCAAAACCTCCCCATGAGTCCACCAAGTCCCACCTGGGTGGCTAAGGGCCTCCCCAGGTCATCCTTCAGCGCCGCTAAGGAGCAGGAGGGAAGCGCCCCATTCCAGGGAAGGCTGTGTGTCCGAGCAGTCAACAACATGCCTGAGGTCCAGAGGGGTTGGCCCAGACAACTTTCTACTCTTTGTCCCCCCCCCCCACCTTGACTCTCTGGAAACAGCCAAGCTCCAAGGGCAGGGGCAGTCAGCCCATCCTGTCCCCCAGCCAGCATCCCAGGCTTCCTGCCCTCCCCTGAGAACTCAGCCTGGGAGGGCAGAGTTGGAGGGTGGTTCCTGCAAAGTCCTACGGAAAGGACTCAGACACTGATCCAAAAAACACCTTTGACAAACATATGAGATGATGGCCCAGGACTGGGGTTTGCACGTGAGCATGGCCCTCCTTCAAGTCTCTGGTCCTGGGACATGTAAGCCCACGGTTCCCAGTGTGTCCCCCAGCCCCTGGCTGCCATCTGTAAAAGGTAATACTAACCCCATGTGTGGCCGGGGGCTCAGGTTCCAGTCTCTCCACCTTTGCACAGAGATGCACATTGCAGGAGCCCCGGAAACCCAGCATCCCTGCAGCATCTCCAAGGATCCCAGGGGGGAGTAGGGGGAATGGACCAGAATCCTCAGGGCCTCTCCCTCTGATGCCTCCCTCTCTGGCTGGCTGGCTCAGAAAACTGCTCTCACTCCTGAGCTGAGGAATGCGTGAAGACAAATGGAAGGCTCCCGCAGGTGGTACTCCCCTGGTCTGCCCAACCCCCAACCCCCAACATCCTCCTCACAGCTCCCCTCTCCTTGCTCCCACACCCTTACCCTGGCCCCTGGGACTGACTTTGGGAATTCAGCTTCCCGCTAATAACTGTGTATACCAGTGGTCGGCAAACTGCGGCTCGCGGCTCGGTTTGCCGCTCTGTTGACTAATGAGTTTGCCGACCACTGTTAGACTAAATGTTACCGTGTAGTTGGAAGCTGTGAGGATTAGGCAATTGTGGCATATTGTGTACAAAGAGGTAAAGGGTAGTATATGACAGTGGTCAGCAAACTCATTAGTCAACAGAGCAGCAAACCGCAGCTCCCGAGCCGCAAGTGGCTCGCGAGCCACAGTTTGCCGACCACTGGTGTAGACCAACTCAGCCATGTCAATCAGCGCCTCTCCCACTTTGCAAATCCAAAACTTCACTGAGGCGCGGGCTCAGCTGAACACTGTCCACCTGTGAGCTGCTCAGAGGAGATCAGAGGCTGTGAACTACCTCACGCCATCTCCCTCGAGAGGTGCCCCCACCCGCACTCACAGTCCCAGCGAAGTGCCAGGGAATCAATCATCACTGTCACGCAGCCAGAAATTACCCACTGGCCCTTCTTACCAAACTGCCCCAACATCCTGAGCGCCCATGCTCCCCAAACCCCTAGAAGACGTACAGGGTCCCACCTGGCTTCAGGACCCTCCGAAGTCCATCCAGAACCCCTCACCTCCCCCCAGCTGCAGCGCCCCCTAGTGCCATAGGGCCCCTAGGGACAGCTGAGTAGACTTCACTCTATGCATAATGTACACCCCACCTGGGCCAGGAAGAAGGATGGGGTGCAGAGCTGCCCACGGGAGCCATGCCCGGAGGTTGACTACCAGTCAATCCACAACCCGTGCCCTGGCTCCTGGGCCTTCCTTCCGGAAGACAGGTTGGCTCCAGCAGTGGCTAAATTTGCAGTCAGCACCTCGGTGCCCAGGAGGACTGGCCTCCGTTCACATTCCCCGGCTCCCCCTCCACTTTGTCAGGGCCTCAGCCATGCCACCAGTCCTGGGGGCCCCTCCCTGCTCTCTACGGAGCATGTCATGAACTTTCTGCCCCTAAAAATTACTGGAGCTCCCAAGAGCTCTGTTCATACAGCTTAGCACTACCCATGTGCACTGTAATATAAACTGAAGCTGAGAATTTTTTAAACATTGATTCATTCACTTAAAAATATCTATTATAAACCCATTTTATGTTAACATGAATAACATATTTTTACACACACAAAAAAAAAAAACTAGATTAAACTAAAAACTAGTGAGAAGGGCAACATTATGTGTCAATCTCTCTCACGTCTGGCTCAACAGAGGACAGAGTCCCAAACGGCTCCTGCCGTGGATCTCTGCTAATACGCATTAGGGCGTGGTGTTTGAAGGAAACGCAGCTCACACAGTGTGTGGCAGGAAAGGGAGGGTTGTGAACGCCTGTTCAGATCATTGTGGATGTTCTTCTTTGATCTACACTGAAAGCCACAAGTGGGAGACTGTTCCAGATGAGTTGCCTGACCCCAAACCAATGAACCCCTCACACTCTGTGCATTAAGCCCCCCGGTCTATCTTGCACTCCAAGTGGGTCTTGGCTTGTGTGCATCATGTTATAGCATCACTGTGGGGAGGCACGGGGCTTGGTTGGAAAATCTGTAAGGAAAGGTCGGGGCCTCTAGGGGGACCTTGCCGAAGGCAGCAGCTCCTGCCTTGATGTTTCCAAACAAGTCTGAGCCCCTGGGTGTTTCACTGGAATCCTGATGTTTAGACTTCAAAACGTTCTTGCTTAAAGGACAGGGCAGACACATGTGTCTTCTCAAGGATGCTTACCCTGCTGATAGTATCTAATAGTTAATTTTAGTTCAAGCTGTTGTTACAATAGAAGCTTAAGGAGGCAGGCAAACGGGGCTGTTTTGGTTCCTATAGCCAAGCAGCCCCTATCCCTCTCTTTCACAGAAATGTGTGTCAGAGTAATCATTTAACTTTCCCTCAGGGTCTGCTGGTCAGTCCCAGCGCATCATTTGTTTGTTCGTTTGTTTTAATCCTCACCTGAGGATATTTTTTCCATTGATTTCTAGAGAATGGAAGGGAGGAAGAGAGGGGGAGAGAGAGAGAGAAACATCAATGTGAGAGAGACACATGGATTGGTTGCCTCCCCCACAACCCCCCACCAAAGCCAGGGATCAAGCCTGCAACCAAGGTATGTGCCCTTGGCCGGGAATTGAACCTGTGACCCTTCAGTCCATGGGCTGAAGCTCCAACCACTGAGCCAAACCGGCCAGGACTGTAGCAGCATTTGGAAATACTGGTTTGCTGATTTGCACAGAACTTCCAATGTTGACACATTTCACAGTCCCATATCAAAAAATCACATTTGTTCAAATCACTACTAACTCCACTAGAAAAGCCCCTCCCTCAACACTAAGGGGCCACCAACTCAGGCTCTTGTCTTTCGCATGGAATCGAGGTCTCGCCATGCCCACCTTTCCCAACAAGGCAGCTGGGAGGATTGAGTCCTGTCCACCACAGAACCTGCCCCAGGCCCTGGCCTGGCAGTGACCTGGACTCATGGTTTAACCAGGATGCTGCAGGGGGGCTTGTCCCAACCCAGAGATCAGGCGCTCACCTCCTCCCTCCATTGTGCCAACACCAGAGGCCTCCAGGGGGGTCCCTGACGGGCAGGAGCTCAGGTCAGCCCTGGGCCCCTCTCAAAATCAGGGAGCTGTATACATGGGGGCTCAAGGTGAGGGGCTGGGGAGTAGCCTCCTGCCTCAGAAAGGAGGGTGTGGGAGGCGCAGGGTGAGGCTGAGACTGAGGAAGTGGGGAGACCCCTGCCCAGATGATGGGGAATAGGAGACTAAGTGTGAGTCCAAAGAGCCACCCAGGAAGTGAACAGTCATCTGGGGACACGGAAAACAACAGGTCTCTGGCTCACTCAGCCCACCATGTTAGAGTCCCGGGGTGGGACACCCAGAGCCGCATCCTCCAAAGCTGAGGGAGAAGAGCCTGGGATGGATCATGGACATCTTGTCCCACAGCAGCACCCACACGAAGCCTACAGCCTGGCATCCACCAGCCCAGAACAACTTGGGGGCCCCACCCTGCATCAGTTAGTCCCTGGGGGAGTCCCCGTCACCAGCTCCGCCTGCCACCTCAAAGGTCTCCCCAGGCAGCCTGCCAAGTGACTCAGATCCCCTAATGAGGGGTCAGCCGTGTGGGGAGCTGTGTGTTTGCAGCCGCAGGCAGCTGCTGAGAGAGAGTTTACAGTGACACTTGGTTACTGCACCTCCAGAGGCCTCGGCTCCACATCCCTTTCTTCAGGGAATGAGGCCTCTCCTGTCCGAAGTCCAGGAGGCTGCCCCGTCGTGAATGAAGCCAAGCCCCGCATCTCTCACGGTCGCTGTCAAGCCGAAGAAGTCGTTAGCCAGCCCCGCAGTGACACTCAAGCCACTAGCATGACACTCCCGTGGTGGCAGCTGTGACCTGAGTACCTGGGTTTTCTGCTTCATCCCAGAGGCAGGCCCCACTGAGGGAGGCACGTCCACATGTCTGATGACCCATCCAACCCTGCGTCGCCCCACAAAACCCCCAGGCTCCCGGGAAGGAATGACTGCTCTCGAGAGAGAACTTGAAAGCAGGCCCCCGGCAGGGGATGGGGAGTCCCGACTATAGGCGTGGGAACTGCTTTTCCCAGAAGCCCTTCCCCGTGCGCATCTGCACTGGGGTTGGCCACAGGAGAAACATGGGCGGCTCACAGAAGGCAGACCTGATGCCCAGTGACCTCTGAGGCAGTCAGAAAAGACGATGTTTGGGGGGGTAATAGTAAGATATGTACACATATAATACCTCAATAAAAATATTTAAAAAAAAAAAAAAAAAAAGACGATGTTGCTTCTGCCTCGCTCACTGGGACATTCAGGCTGGGCCTTAAGCTGCCAGCACTGGCCATCTGCAGACACCCTGTCAGCAGCCCCAGGTTTCCAGTGTCCCCGTGTCGGCTCCAGATATGGGAGTGGCAAGCCTCCGGGTGAGTCCAGTGCCCAGCTGTCAAATCAGCTGCTGCCTTGAGTCTTCCCAGCTGAGGTCCCAGACATCAATCATAGAGCAGAAACGGGCCAGCCCCCGCTGCTCCCGGTCCCAATCGCTGGCCTTCTGAATCAGCAGCACAATGAAATGACGGCTGTTCTGGGGTACTTTGTTATGCAGCAGTAGCAACCAAAATGCTGCCTGTGACAGCCACCGTTTGATTTTTCCATTGTATACAAAGAGCCAAAGCTTTGAGCAAGGAGATGTAATCCCACGAAACGCTTTGTTTTCCTGTGCTAATGAGCGAATACATTCTTATGGAATCCAACTGTTCTAGAACTTCCTTCTTCCCTGTTCCCAAGAGGAGTGCTGATGGCATTTTCCAGCCTCAGGAAGCCACTGTCCCTTTGTCCAACCTGGCTATGGCAGGCAGTGAGTTAACCATCACGTTTGAAGGCTGCTCTAGACTCTGATTAGTCCGAGGCTGCTGGTGACAGCAAAACCTCTTCGGCAGGTTTCCTCGATTTCTGCTCTTTTTCGTCCTTCTGTTGTACGCGGACCTCGGGCCGCTCTAGGTTGACAAGCCCAGCCCACTCCCGAATGTCCTGTCCAGTTCAGCGGGGGCTGGGGGGAAGGTGGCCTGAGCAGCCATTTAGCAAAGCAGAGCTTCAGCTGGCGTTCCATTTAGAGAATGTTTGTAGCAATAAACACACCAAGATGTGTTTCTTCCAGGGTGTTTGACAGACTATCTCTGGAGGCCATCTTCCTACATAATTTTTCTAGCAAAAACAGGGTATTTATGTCTTTATTCTAGAAGGAGATTTACTTTCTTAATAACGGGAATCTTGATATCGGCGGGCTGTTGCATGTGGAGTTAATGTTTGCTTTTGCAGCACCGTCCGTGGTGAGGGATTTAATTGACAACCTGAGATTCCGCTCCGTGAAGCTATGGGACATCTGGGAGATGAGAGACGCATGTGTTTATAGCCTTAAGGCTACAGCAATGTGGTAAACATCAGATACGAATAATTTAAATATTTAAGCATTTAATTACTAGTAAATGGGCGATGTTTTGTTTTATGTTGTGTAGCTTATTGTTTCATAAGTTTTCATTTAAGCATCCAGGAACAGGAGCCAACTTTCTGTCTCTCTCTTCCACGCGTCTTTTTCCGGAAAGGAGCGCATGGCACGCCCCGGGGGAACCTGGACAGGGTCCAGAGCAGCCTCTGATGCTGTCACGAACAAGGCTCGCTCCCCATGGGAATGTCCGCCACTCTCCCCACGGCTCCCAAGGCGTCCGTGCTCATAAAGCCAGTCACCGCGACCGAGGCACAGACCCTGGCTTGCACACACCCTTCCACCCTGGATCAATTGAGGGGTAACGTGAGTTTTTTTAGTTTTTAATTTTTATTTTTATTGATTTCAGAGGATGAGAGAGATAGAAACATCAATGATGAGAGAGAATCATTGATTGGCTGCCTCTTGCACGTCCCAACCTGGGGATCGAGCCTGCAACCCAGGCATAGGCCTTGACTGGGAATCAAACTGTGACCTCCTGGTTCATAGGTCAATGCTCAACCACTGAGACATGCCGGCTGGGCAGTGACATGAGTTTTTACATGTCTTTCTACATGTATCCACAGATACACAACTTAACAAAACTGCACGTGCCTTTTTCCACGGTTTTACTTGTCTCCTCCTTCCACCCCCTCAGCCATCCCACCTGCCTCAGGTAACTGTGGAGAAAGGGTCATAAGAAAGTGTCTGTATTTTTCTCTTCAGTCATAGAGACATACATGTATGCTATTTAGGCAAACACAGGGTGGGGCAAAAGTAGGCTTATTCATATGGAAAACAATATGATCACTTATCAGTAATAATACAAGAAGAAACTCTGTTTCATGTACTCACAATTGTAAACCTACTTTTGCCCCACCTTGTATACATTTAGAGGGGTTTTTGCTTTGTTTGTTCTACAAAACACAGAACATGGCATATATGTTTTTCTGAGGCTTGCTTTTCTCTCCTAACAAATTCCAAAACAACCGCGTGGCTGCGTCTCATTCTTGGCATTCGTTGGCCAATCCGCATCTCCATCCTCGGCCCTCGCACGCGGGCGTTCCCAGGGCTTCGACTCGGTGAACCAGCTCGCGCAGCCCTCCGGATTCACCGGCTCTCCTTGTACTAGGCAGACTCCCAGTGAAGCACTGAGTGGAGGAAGGCGTGTCTTTCATTGTTGACACGACAGAGCCATGTGAGGAAGCAGCTGTGATCAACTGCAAGCGCCACCACCATCTCGAGAACGGCAGCCAAGAGCAGGGGCGTGGCGGAGCCCCAGCCACACATTCGGCGACCAGACTCGGGCTGTCAGCACGGAATGCCCCACGTGGGGGCAGTGAGAGCTGAGGCTCCAAACTCAATGCAAATGTTAGGTTGCTGTACTCCCTCTGTTGTTCCAGGATCCGAACAGATTTACGAGCACCAGCCACACGACCAGACAGCTTCCAATTCTCACTCTTACAATCTGTCATCAGCTTCACCGCCCTCCACATGGGCAGCCAGCCCCGCAGGCTCCCTGCAGCGACGCCTACCCCAGACCAGCTCTCCCAGGCCTTGCAAGCTCCATCTGCTTGTTGGTACCACCCACGGGTACCAGGGTGGTGCCCTGAGCCAGCTGACTGCCCGTCCTCCAGGGGGACACCCCACTCCATCACCTCCTTGTCGGGAGACTCGCTGAGACACACTGGGATGGCAGGGGCGGGGAGGCACAGACAGAGCTGTCAGACACTGAGAGCTGGGAAGGCGAAGATGGTGGCCCAGGAAGGGGGCAGGAGGGACTGGCTGCCCTGGCTGGGGGTAGGCCTCCGAGACAGGGGTAGGAGGAAGGGACAGATCATTTCCTGCACAGTCCTGAGGTGGGAAAGAGGCGACACCTCGGGGGGCTGAGGGGGAAGCCCGCTGTCTGGAGTTCAGAGAGGGAGGCCTCAGCCACATGCCCAGGACCCACCATGGCAGGATGTGGGCGTTCAGCCTGGCACAGCCGGCTCCAGGCAGTGACCGCAGGGCCACCCCAGCACCACTGCCCTCCAGACTCAGCCCCATTAAGATTTCACACACATGATCCTAAACGTCACACTGACTTTTAAACATGGTTCCTCCGTGGAATGACCGCACACAGGGAAGGAATACAGATGCTGAGAACAAATGTCACACAGGGAACACCAGGGCGGGCAAGGCCACCGCCCTCTGACCTCCGCTGCTGGTTATGCATGGCTTACACTCCAGAGTGGTTTTCATTATTCACAGCAACACCGAATCCTCCAAAACCCGGACAAGCAGCTGAGCAAAAAGTGACAGCGTCCAATTGTTGTGATTCGGGCCCTGAGGGGAAGCCTGGTCTTAGCTCAGACCCCAGGTAATCAGGGCAGGACACTAACTGGGAGGCACTTCATAGCACTTGCCAACCTGGCTGTCTAGGCTGCTCGTTAGGGGCAGGAAGGGAAGTGTAAAATCAAGCCATGCGTAAGTTAATTTAAACACTCACTGGCATCTGAACCACGGGAGGGCCAGGCGAAACCAGAGCAATGCTATGTCCAACCTGCCCGGGGTCCCTGGCCTCCAGTCATCTGTCCCTGGGTGAACCTCCCAGGTCGGCCACAGGGAGTAGATGCAGGTATTTGAGCCTCTTCACCTTCACCTGACTAAGGAGGCTGGTAGCAGCACCTCACAGCACACGGGAGTCTTCCTGGGGCAGGCGCGTGCCCCTTCCTTCCATGCCCACCCTCCCCCAGGGCTCCCGCCACCCACCGCCTGGACCCCCGGTCGCCTAAAACAAGTCAGTCCAGCCCATTCTCATCCTGAGACAGACGCATTTGCTGTCTGCTGCTTAAAGGCTTGGCATCCACCGAAACCGGTTTGGCTCGGTGGATAGAGCGTCGGCCTGCGGACTGAAGGGTCCCAGGTTCGAGTCCGGTCAAGGGCACGTACCTTGGTTGCGGGCACATCCCCAGTAGGGGGTGTGCAAGAGGCAGCTGATCGATGTTTCTCTCTCATCGATGTTTCTAACTCTCTATCCCTCTTCCTTCCTCTCTGTAAAAAAATCAATAAAATATATTAAATAAATAAATAAATAAAGGCTTGGCATCCATCGAGTGTAAAACACGACCTCGTCCCCCCTGAAGGGCGCGGTGGGTTCTGTAAATAGTGGGCAGCACCCTGAAAAGAGTCATTCCGAAATGAAGTCAACAGTGTCAAGGCGGAAAAAAATCCATGTGCAATATTTATTCCATCCAAGTAACTGGTCCCCCAAAGCAGGAAAACAGCAAAGGTGGTCTTCAGTTTGCATTTTAGATCCTAAGACAAAATAAATGGCTTTTCTATATTTTATAACTCATTATATTCCCACCGTCACAAAGCCTCAGCGGAGCAAGTCGTAATGCTGAATAATTAATGCCCACCCACAAAGCCAGAGCTGCCACCAGGGTGTTAATCTCTGGATGATGGAGGCAGAGTCGATCCAGCTATAAATTCCCAGGTCCAGAGACACCGGGCCTCTGGCCACCTCCACACGGGTCAGTGCAGGCAGGAGGGGCCCAGCGCGCCCTGGTTCCTGGAGCAATCCTGTTGCATGAACCTTGCTCCCCCAGAGATGCCACTCCACATGGAAGCCAGTGGGGAAGGGGGGCATGCCAGGGATGGGGTGTACTGGGGACGCCCGGTCCCCGGAACCAGCCTCGCTGCTGGACAGTTCCTGCTCCTCCTGCTACGAGCCCTCAGCTTCCTCTCCATGCAGGCCCTCCTGCCGGCTCTCCCGCGGTGACCAGTGTTTTCCGTTTCTCTTAAATCAAGGTTGTGAGGCCTACACAGTCTGGCTGACCAACAAGTCTTTTAACACTGAGCTGGAGGTCAGAAGTCACTGACCAGCCAGGTGCCCTTGACCCACATCTGTGGCCAGGGACCCCCACATGGCTGCTGTCCCCATCAGAAGATGCGGGAAGGATGTTCCAAGAAGTGAGAGCTCAGCCAACCCCACGCTTTAACAGACTCATTCAACTATCGCATGAGTTCACCACTGAAAAGGAAAGGGAGTGGAAGGAAACGAGGGGAGGGAATGGGGTCCTGCTCCCAAGTCTCGGCCTCATCGGACACTCACTGTGTCTGGTGGTACATTGACCCTGGGCAGCCGCCTGACAGCCACACATGAGAACTGCCTCATGCCCAGGCCACGCTGGGCCGGGCAGGCATGGCCCTGCCTGGGGAGTTACCTGTCCGGGAAGGCAGGCAGGTAGCCCAGCAGGTGCCACCGTCCACCCCTCCTCGATCCTCTTGAGCCACTCACTGGAGAACCGCCCGCAGAAGCTCCTGGGAGTCCAGCGGCTGCCTCCCGGGCCCCGAGGCCATGGGAGCTGGGGAAGGACTTCTGACCTGGGCAGCTCGAAGTGGTTCCCCGTTCGTGGTCTGAGTGGCTTGTGGGTCTGAGCCGGTTCAGAAAGGCCAGACCACAGAGGAAAACAAACGCCTGACTTAAAACACTCAGGTTCCCATGAAAGAGCCGTTCTTAAAAGCATTAGTCTGTCCAAGCCCATAACCAAGCAGCAGGCCTCAGGAGGAGGCGCGAGGCTGTCACAGGCCACGGCCACACTCCCCCTCCCAGGCCTCTGCTACAGAAAAAGCCATTTATCTCACCCGCTGAAATGCCTTTGTGACACAAAACCTGGCCGACACACACCCCTTTGCGTGCGTTCCAACAGAGAAGTGACTGGCTCACTGAATGCCCCTTAAGGTCTGCCGGCCCTGAAGGCAGGTGGCACTGTCCCCGCTCCGCCGGCCTCCAACGCTCGCCCGAGCCCATAGTGAGGTGCGGAGCTGGCTGTGCAGCCGTCCTCCCGGCCCCTGCAGGCACCTCCTCTGAGGGAGGGTCCCAGGCCAGCACCCTGCCCAGAGCCAGGCTCTCACCCTGAGCCTCCTCCCCCTCCCCCACTGTGTGCAGCCACCCTGCACCCCTGCAGCTGGCAGAGGAAAGCACAGCACCCAAAACACCCTACCTGTGGGGGAGAAGGCGGAGGAGGGGGAGGCACCCTGAAAGCCTGGAAAATGTTTAGGCTTTTTGCCAAAACAGTCCCCCTCTGAGACTTACCCCTGTAGGGGTCTCTGCTGAGAAAAGGCATCGCAGCCACGGGTCCTATAACCCCTGAAAGGACAGAGGAGCTGTAGAAGTCTAACCCACAGCACACAGCCTGCAGACGAGGAGACAGCAGAGAGAGATGGCGGACACGTGTGGCAAGGGCATGAATGGGATGGGGGGGCAAAGTGGGAGAGCGGAGCCCGCACCCCACTGACCATCACCCGAAAAGTGGTGGCATTTCTATCTGGCTCCTCGCCCCCAGCACATGGGATTGAGGCTCAGTGGCGCTGTCCACACGAACAGTTGCTCCTTCGCGCCGCTGGGCATGCCCATCACAGGGACGTACCACAGTTGTTCATCTCATCACCACCGGAAGGACACTGGGGTTTACCCTTTTGGGGACAATTACGAACACAACCACTGAACGCTCACGGACAGGCTGTTAGGTAACCGTAGCTGTTCCTCTCCAGGGTGCTTCATCAGGAGTGGGATGATGCGTTCACTGTACATGTACTGGTGGCGCTTTATGAGGAGCTGCCTGGCTGTTTTCCAAAGCGGCTGTGTTCTCCTGTGTCCCTCCTGCAGCGGGGGAGGGTTCCGGGGCTGCGCGTCCTGCCAGCACTTGGTATTGTCCCCGTCTTTTTGTTTGTTTTTCTTTGTTTCTCAGGCATCCTAACAGTGGCATCTCCTTGTGGTTTTAATTTGCATTTCCCCAAGGACTGATGACAGCCAGCATCTTTTCATGTGCTTATCTGTCATCCGTGCATATTATTTAGCGAAGCATCTGCTCAAATCTTTTGCCCATTTTTTAAAATTACATTGCTTATTTTCTTATTATTGAGTTTTGAAACTTAGTTATATATTCTGAATACAAGCCTTTTTCAGATGCGTGATTTGCAAAGATTTTTTCCCATTTACGTCTTGCCTTTGCCTTTCCTTGACAACCTTTCATAGGGAAGTTTTTAATTTTGATGATGTTGGATTTATCAGTGTTTTCTTTTATGATCTGTGCTTTTGGTATAAGACCCAAGAAATACTTACTAACCCCAAGGTCACAAAGACTTCTCCTATGTTTTCAACTGGAAGGATGTTTTAGGTATTTATTTATTTATTTTATTCTTACTTGAGGATATTTTTCCATTGATTTTTTTCTTTTTTTAGAGAGAGTAGAAGAAAGAGGGAAAGACAGAGAGAAATATTGATGTGAGAGAAACACATCGATTGGTTGCCTCCTGCACGAGCCCTGATCAGGGCCCAGGCCAGAGAGGAGCCTGCAACCAAGTTATATGCCCCTTGACTGGAATCGAACTCGGGACCCTTCAGTCCACAGGCCGATGTTCTATCCATTGAGCCAAACCGGCTAGGGCTGCTATGGGTACTTAAAGTTAAATTTGAAAACTTGTTGGGATGAAAGAGGCAATAAAACTGGGGGTGAGGGAGATTGGCCATTATCCAGTGGGAAAGGCCTGGAAAACGGGGTAAATGTCCTGGGTGGTTTAGCTTGTGGACACACATGTAGTAGTGACAGGAAATGCAACTGACACCCAATAAACACAATAAGCCGATAGGACAAAGGTAGTAAGAACATTGGAAAGCAACTCAATAAAATTACTAACATTTTCTAAGCCACTGAAAATTAGGGCTAGATACTGGAATGCATTAACAAAGCAGCCATGGCTAGATGCCTGGTTTAACAACATCAGATACATTTTTTAAATATATTTTTATTTATTTCAGAGAGGAAGGGAGGAGCAAGAGAGAGAGAAACATCGACGATGAGAATCATCCCACACTGGGGATCAAGCCCGCAACCCAGCATGTGCCCTGACAGGGAATCGAACCGTGACCTCCTGGTTCATAGGTCGATGCTCAACCACTGAGCCACACTGGCCAGGCATCAGACACATTTTTAACCTGGGATAGTTTACTCACAGGAAGATGATACAGTGACCTTGATGGCGCTTCTAGTCCCTGCGTGTGACAGAGCAGAGGTGGGCAACATCCGTAGCTCACCAACAGACACTTTCTCTAAAAGAGTCAACTGGGACTGAATCACACATGTGAACAGTGACTTCATTGGTGCTCTTTAAAATTTTTTCTGAGTCACTTTAAAAATAAATAAATAAATGTTTAAAAGTTTAAATCTTAAAGGGGGGGGGGGAGATCCTGCTTAATAATTACTACCTAGAGAAAAGAACCCAGTTCCACACTGTAATTAATTAAGGGATTTAAAAAGTAGGGCAGATGAGAGAGAGAGAGAGATAGGAAGAAAAAGAAATTCGGGGATGAAAAGGACATGAAGACACGTCGGGATGAGAAAGAAGAGCAGGAAACCAGGAGGGACAACGAGGGAGGACAGGAGGGGCAGGAGTTGGGTGTCCGTGTCAGACTTCGGGGAAAGGGGTGCACCCTAACAGTTTTGGAAATGTAACTATTTTCTCCACAATTTATTACGAATTATCAGTGTGTGATCAATCTATTTTCCACAAATATCAAAACTGTGGCCTGTATAAGCGAATGAGTTAGGTTTTAGGAATGTATTTTGCAGTCCAGACTGTGTCTACCATGTTTAGCTAGACCTTGGCATTCTCCCTGGATAATCAGACTGACTCCATCCTGGTTTGTTTGTTTTAAATGTTTGTATTGATTTCAAAGAGGAAAGGAGAGGGAGAGAGGGATAGAAACATCAATGATGAGAGAATCACTGATTGGCTGCCTCTTGCACGCCCCCTACTGGGGATCCAGTCCACAACCCGGGCCTGTGCCCTGACTGAAAATCAAACCATGACCTCCTGGTTCATGGGTCAACACTCAACCACTGAGTCACACGGGCCAAGCTCCATCCTGTTATTTTTAATTCTGGGGTTCTCATTCCCTAGGTTATACTAGAAACCCATGTTAATTTCGGATATGAAACGATTCTTTCCATATTGCATCAGCTTTTGATCTCGTTAAGGGATGTTCAGGGCACACACCTAATGAGAGCCTCTATCACTGGCTCCATCCCCAGCAGCTGAGAAAGTAAAGCTCCTGCCTGGTCTGAATGAACTCCTGAGATCCGTGTCAGGACACTGCCCTCTGCTGCCCATGGAGGGAATGGCACTACTGTCCCCGCAGTGGGAGGAGCTGGACCCCGCCCACCAGTCTGCAAGTCCACACCCACCCCACAGCACCCACCCCACAGCACCCTCCCCTGCCTGGGCCCCGCATGAGCCTACTCCCACGGCCATGAGGCAGGTCCATGATTCCGGCACCCTTCCCAGAGAAGCGAGCATAAGGCAGGGCCCCGGCATCACCCTGTCTCCTCGCTCACCTCCTGCCCTGACCTCTCCCAGCAGTAGGAGCCAGTGGATGGTTCCCTGTATACGCCATGTAGCCCAGGTGTGCAGTGGGCTGCCATCTAGGTTTGTACAAATGCCTCTGTGACGTTCACACAACAACAAGATCACCTAATGATGCATTTTCTTAGAAGTCACCCCCCTCGTTAAGTGACGCATGTCTGTGTGTGTGTGTGTGTGTGTGTGTGTGTGTGTGTATGTGTGTGTAATATAGACAGGTAGAGAGGGGAGAGAGAAATTCTAATGGACTGTCTCCTGCAGTCATGAAGGCAGGCAAGTCCCAAATCTGCAGAACGGACCGGCAGCCTGGAGACCGGGAAGGGCCGATGCTGCAGCCCCAGTTCGAAGGCCGTCTGCTGGCAGAATCCCCTTCCTCAGAGAAGTCAGTCCTTTCTTGAGGTCTTCACCTGGGTGAGGCCCACCACGTGCTTCGCTCAACGTCTACTAATTTAAATGTTAACCTCATCCAGGATACACCTTTACAGCAACACCTAGAAGGTTTGACCAAATATCTGGACTCTATGGCCCAGCACGTTGACATATGAGATTCGTCATCAGAGGGGCCTTGAGCGATGGGGGCCTCCCACAGGGAAGGACCACAGAAGAGCAAGCTCTCTGGTCCAAAACCTGAGGGGGAATGCTGCGTGTGTGCTAGTACACTCCTGAGAAAGGAGGGCGAGGCCGGCGACTCACCGCCAGGTAAAGAAGGAACCTCTCAGGTGACGTGTCACGGAGCACAACCTCAGCTGCCGGAGGGAGGTGCTGTGACCCTGGTGGACCAATTTCCCACACAAAAGTGCAAGTGTGATGCCACCTGCCTCAGAGTTCTAAAGAGACCTTGTCCATCCCCTTTTCTTGAAATAAGCAAGGTGGTGTTTAAATTCACATGGCAGAATAATGTCTGAAAACAGTTGAGAACGTTTTGTAAATAATGAGAGGGGAATCACACCTTGTCAAATCTGTAAAATTCCAACAATGACAATGGGATCCTGACCACATGGCCTGGCTCAGGAACACACAGGACCCACCAGAGTGCCCGCAGCTGATCCGTACCATGGCAGGAATTTAGGCAGCTGGGTGGGATCGGGCAGATTTTTTGACATGAGGTGCTGGCGTAACTGGCTATGAAGGAAAGAAATCAGAATCCCAGGCCTCGCCATGCGTAAAAAAAAAACTCTACACAGAATGAAGATGTAAAGTGTAAAAATAGTGAAAGAAAGCCGAAGACCCCATTCTATATCCTCGGAAGGGGACACGCCTGTCCCCAAAAGATGAGATAACAAAGGAAACTAGACTGTCCTGTGAACAGCAAAAATTTCCCCTCTACTACTTGTTTCTGGTATATTTTGCAACATTTTTTAAACAACAAGTGAAAGTCCCTTATATTTAAGAGTTCCAACACACTGACAAAAAGACACAGGGCACACACGGACACCCAGGGACAGAGCGAGACGTCCTCAGACGAGCAGCTGCAAACGCTGGCGAGGAGAGAAAGGGACGGCTGTCCTCCCTGCAGGCAGGTGCGCCCACGGCCTGGAGGCTGCACATCCAGCCCAGCCAAGGTGACCGAGCCTTGCAGGCGGGTCCTCAGCAGACAAGGTGACCAGCATTCAGAGACAGGGACCCCCGACAGAGGAATCCGCCAGCCCTTTAGACACAGCCTTGGCTGTGAATATAGGATTGGCTGTCACACATAGCAAACGAGGCAGCAAATATTGACGTCTTCAGGCTTCACCCACTTTAGGGGACAGTCTGATGACCAAAGGTAAAATGTCCTGGTCCACTAGGTGGTCACTGGGAGGGTCCAGGCTCAAGAAGGGGGCTGTTCCTGGAACCCATTTCCTAGACAGTCATGCCAATTAAGAGGAGAAATTCTGGCGCCCAGCATTTGACAAGGAGCTGTCACTGCTGGGATGGGGCTCAGTCACTTGCTTTCAGTAGTTCAGTGGGCAAACCTGGCCTCAGCCAGGACCATGTCAGTGTGGCCGCCCTGCATCTCTCCCCACGTGGCTCCATCAGCCATTGAAGGTCAGAGCAGTCCTGACAGGAAGATTCCATCCCAAGAACCTGGCGCTCTCCCAATAAAAGGGGACTTTTTTTTCTTTAGCTGAACCAGAGGATGAAGCCAATTTCTGCACATTTGGCCCTGACAGCTCTCTCTTGGATGATCTGTGACATACTAGTCTTTTCCCTTAGCTCATTTCATTTCACTTCATTTCTAACACTCCGAGACCGGGAGCCTCAGGCCTAGAGCCAGAACGACGTGGACTTTGCTTCCAGCCGCAAGGAGGTCAGAGGCAGACTGTCAGAGAAGGAATAAATGAAGATAAAATAAAACCTACTTTTCTTAACTGATCTAAAAGTCACTGCTATTAGAGTTTAGTGGGTATAAAGTTTCAGTGTCAAAAGATGAAACAGCATAAATATACTTATAACGGAACTGTATACTTAAATATGGTGAAGAGGAAAAGGGGGGCCGTTTGCTCAATAACAGCAACAGTGTATGGGGTGATCACAGCATAAGGACAGTGAAAGCCACATCACAGCAATGGGAGGGAGGAACTGGGGCCAGTCTAAGTGAGCAGCAGCCCATGTGAGTGCTGGAGTGTTATTGGAAGGTGAACTTAGGCTGGCTAAAATGTATATTGTAAACTCTGGGGCAGCCACTAAAAGAAATGTTTTTAAAAGAAGAATGACTGGTGCGCTATGAGAGGAGATAAAAGAGAATCATATAAATTGCTCAATTATCACCAAAGAAAGGAGATAAAAGAAACAAAGAGCAAAAAAGAAAAGAAAAAAAAAGCCACTACAAACATGCAGGCATTATTTCAACAATATCAAGAATCACTTAAATATAAATGGTCTAAATACACCAATGCAAAGCAGAGACTGTCAGAATGAATTTTTAAAAAAACAAGACCTGACTATGAGTTGGCTACAATAAACCCACCTTAAATATAAAGGGTAGGATAGGTTAAAAGTAAAGGGATGGAGAAAGACATGCCAGGAAGTACTAATCAAAAGAAAGCTAGCTAGACTAGCTATATTGATTTTAGGTTTCAGAATAAGAAAAATTATCAGGGATAAAAGGGGGCATTATATAATGACTAGAGGCCCGGTGCACAGATTCATGCACCGGTGGGGTCCCTCGGCCTAGCCTGCGCCCTCTCGCAATCTAGGACCCCTCAGGGGATGTCGGACTGTAGGTTTCGACCCAATCCCTGCAGGCCAGGTTAAGGGACCCCACCGGTGCACAAATCCGTACACCGGGCCTCTAGTATGCATATAAGATCTTTGGTTAATCTCTTCCTGCCCTCCCCTCCCCCTTTCCCTCTGAGATTCATCAGTCTGTTCCATGTTTCCATGCCTGTGGTTTCCTCTCCTGCATGGGCATCTGCCCCCTGGTGGTCAGTGCACATCATAGCTACCAGCTGGTTGGCCGGTTGCTTAGGCTTTTATATATATTGACTAGAAGCCTGGTGCATGGATTTGTACACTGGTGGGGTCCCTCAGCCTGGCCTGCGGGGATAGGGCCATAACTGGCTCCTCAACATCCCCCAAGGGGTTCTGGATTGCGAAAGGGCACAGCCAAGCCGAGGGATTCCACCAGTGCATGATCGGGGCTGGGGAGGGACCACGGGAGGGCTCCAGGGCCTGTCCAGCCCGTCTTGCCCAGTCCCGATTGGCCGGACCCCAGCAGCAAACTAACCTACCGGTCAGAGCATCTGCCCCCTGGTAGTCAGTGCATGTCATAGCGACTGGTCGAACGGTTGAACGGATGGTTGGACACTAGCAGATTAGGCTTTTATTATATAGGGTAAGAGCTCAATTCTCCAAAGACATAACCATCCTACACTTATGTGCACCTAACAACAGAGCATCATCACCCATGAGACAAACACCAGTAGAACTGAAAAGAGAAATAAGGAAACTCCATATTATAGTTGGAGTCTTCAGCCCCTGCTCTCAGGAATGGGCAGGTCCAGCAGCTGAAAACAATAAGGACACAGCTGACTCAACAGCACCATCAATCAACTGCATCCAATGGACGTCTACAGACTGTTACATCCAACAAGAGCTAGTACATATCCTTCTCATACAAATGATCAAGTCAATTACTTTCCCATGTACCAGCAATGAACAGCTAGAATTTGAAATCTGAAAAACAATACCATTTACAATAGCTCCAAAAAACTAAAGTACCTAGGTACATGCATAGGCAAGAAAATATTACGGGATCTGTATGCAAATTTCATGACAAAACCCCAGTGAAAGAAAACAAAGATCTAAATAAATGGGGAGATATATGTGCTCAAGGATTATAACTATATATTTGTGCTCAAGGATTATACTATTGGTTGGTGTCAGTTCTACCCAATTTGACCTATAGGTTCAATACAACTCCAAAGCCTTTTTGTAAATCTGATTCTAAAATTTACCGTATTTTCTGGCGTATAAGACGATTGGGCATATAAGATTTTCCTGGGTTAAAAAGTCGTTTTATATGCCAGAAAATACAGTAGTCCAATATATCTAATCCATTATATCCAATCCCATCAATATAGTCCAATATACTGTATTTTCCGGCGTATAAAATGACTTTTTAACCCAGGAAAATCTTATACTCCCAGTAGTCTTATACTCCCGAAAGTACAGTGTATGGAAAAACGAAAGACCTAGAGAAAGTAATTCTGAAGGACAAATGTGAAGAACTCACTCCACCCAAATTCAGGAGCTGCTATAAAGCTATAGTATTCAAGACAGCATGGCTCTGGCAAAAGAAGAGACACGTAGATTAATGGAACAGGATAGAAAGCCCGGATATGGACCCACATCAGTAGAGTCGCCTGACTTTTAGCAAAGGAGCAAAGGCAATTCAAAGGAGACAGGATAGTCTTTTCAACAAATAGAACAACTGAATGCCTGAATGCAAAAAAGAAAAGAAAAAGAAAGCCTATACACAGATCTTATACTCTTTACACACACAAGCTCAAAATAAATGACTTCTGACAGGCACAATGTTTATTTTTGGGGTGATAGAAATGTTCTCTAATTGGATAGTGGTGACAGTTGCACAAACTGTGAATATACTAAAAACCACTGAATTGTCCACTTTAAAAGAATGAATTTTAAGACATGTAATTATATCTCAGTAAATTAAAATTAACTCTAAATGATTCATAGAGCTAAATATAATATGCATAACTATAAAAATTCTAGAGAAAAAAACACAGAAAATCTACATGAACTTGGGTTTGGTGATGATTTTTCAGATACAATACTAAGAACATGATTCATAAAAGAAAAAAATGACAACTTGGACCTTATTAAATTTCAAATTTTCTAGTCTATGAAAGATGTTGTTAAGAAAATTTTAAAAAGGCACAGATTTGGAAAAAATATTTGCAAAACATAATGGACTTGTATCTAAAATCACTTAAAACGCAACAATATGTTATCAAAAAAAACTAATTTAAAAACTGGTATTGCCCGGCCAACGTGGTTCAGTGGTTGAGTGTTGACCTCTAAACCGGAAGGTCACAGGTCAATTCCCAGTCAGGGCATATGCCCCGGTTGTGCGCTCGATCCCCAGTGTAGGGTGTGCAGGAGGCAGTTGATCAATGATTCTCTCTCATCATGGATGTCTCTATCTCTCTCTCCCTCTCCCTTCCTCTCTGAAATTAATTTTTTTAAAAGTAAAAACAGTTATAAGATCTGAAAAGACACCTCACCAAATAAGATTGCACATGAAAAGATGCTAACATCGCTTGTAATCAGGGAATTACAAATTAAAACAAAAATGAGACACCACTGCGCACCTATTTTAATGGCTAAAATCTAAAAACTGGACAACACCAAATGCTGGGGAGGATGTGGAGCAACAGGAACTCACATTTATTGCTAATGGAAATGCAAAATAGTGCAGACACCGTAAAAGACAGTTTGATGGTTTCTTTTTTTTTTTTTAATATATTTTATTGATTTATTACAGAGAGAAAGGGAGAGGGAGAGAGAGCCAGAAACATCAATGAGAGAGAAACATCAATCAGCTGCCTCCTGCACAGCCCCTCCCGGGGATGTGCCCGCAACCAAGGTACATGCCCTCGACCGGAATCGAACCCGGGACCCTTGAGTCCGAAGGCCGACGCTCCATCCACTGAGCCAAACTGGTCAGGGCTGATGGTTTCTTACAAAGCTAAACTAAGTCTTACCAAATAACCCAGCAATGGCACATCTAGGTGTTTACCTCACTGATTTGAATGCTTTGTCCACACAAAGACTTCATGAAAAGTTTGTGTGCACAGACGCTCCCCGGTTGGAGTGACGTAAACGCTGGGCCTTGGACTAGAGTTAAGGCTGGGTGCTCCGGGTGAACTGCAAGGCCTGACTGCGGGGCGGTCATCTAGGGAGAGGGTCCTGAATGGGGATTGCCGTGCTGTCCCCAGACCCCAAGTGGACTGACCCCATCCGCCCCAGGCATTTCTGAATCCTGCCGAGACCTCAAAGGGATGTGGAAACTCTGCCTTGAATCTAATGTCACTCATAAGTCACCGAGGGATGCAGGCGACGGGAAAGCCGAGAAGAGGCCATATAGTTCTGCTTCTCACTGTGGATGCCCTTGAGCAAAAGCATGACTTTGCTAAGCTAACCTTCATTGCCTGCACATAACGCTGGGCCTGGGCGAGGCCAGGGGCTGGCGGAGGCCACTGGGGGGCGGGGGGCAGTGTGATAACAAGGGGCTGAAGCCTGACCCCCAACTCTCTGGCTCCAGGTCCTGGGCAGGCCTCACAGGGTCAGGCTGGCCTATGGCTTCCACCCCAGGGCATCAGGAAGGATTAAAAGGAGAATATGGGAGAGGACTCTGTAATCTGCAAGAACTAAATAAACGTCAGATTATTATTATTCCTTATCAAGTTAACTACCCATATTCCATAATTGCAAAGTGCTTCTGAGCGGAGCAGATCGGGACACCAGAGCTGATTAAAAATTCCAAGCGACTCCACATCATTTTGCTGACCTTTGCATTAATTCTTGCCTCTTCTCTCATTAAGTCCTATTCCTGGGGCCGTTATCAGCTCCCCGGTCTCTCCCCTGATTAAATAATGACCCAGGATCACTCACTTTAGTGATTCCCTTTTTCATTACACCGCCAGCCCGAGGCACCCCCACTTTGGGGGTGTAGGTCTGTGGCTGGTGCTGGCTGATTAGGCAGACATCACTGAATCACCCCGTCCGTGTGCACCCACTGTGCTTCTCACGCCAATTATTAAAAGCTTGCAATTTTCAGGGAGTAAAAATACACTTTTACAAATAATTAGGTTGGGATCAGATCTTCCCCGCAGTAAAAGGACACTAATGACTCCCAGTCTCTCAGCCAAATTCTTATCCTGAAGTTTGGGGCAAGACACCGAGTTATTATTTCTGACAGCAGAGAGGAAGCCCTGCCCCCGGTTCCTTCTTCTGAAGTGGGCGAGGCCGCCTCGTTAGCCTGTGGGTGAGCATCCAGACAAGCCTTTCACAGCAGTGTCTGTCCTCCCACAGCCCCCGCCAATGTCACTCCTCATAGCTACTGATTTAAATGAGAAATACTGGCTCTGGTTTCTCATGGTGGGAGAGAGAGACAGAGAGAGAGAAACACTGATGTGAGAGAGACACATTGCTTGGTTGTCTCCTGCACATGCCCCGACCAGCACAGGGGATCAAACCTGCAACCCAGGTACATGCTCTTGACTAGGAATCGAACCGGAGACCCATCAGTTTGTGGACCAACGCTCTAACCACCTAGCAGTATTGGCCAGGGCTACAATGTAGGTTTTAAAGTGGACTTGAAGTTCAAGGTGGGTCAACAACAACAAAAAATACACAAACCAATTCGAAAATCAGCAAAAGGCTCAAATAGACATTTCTCTAAAAAAGATAGACAAATGGCCAATAAGCACATTAAAAGATGTTCACAACTCCGAGACCATGTGGATTCCTGCAACAGAGAGGAATTGACAGGAGTGCTCCAGCCATGAAGTCAGAAGAGAAACAGTCCAGAGATGGAAGACACTGCCCATGCCTTGCCATACTAGCAGTTAGCAGATGTGCATCACTGCAGATTGCCCAGGACCAAACCAGAGAGGGTCGGACCTGCATTACCACCACTTGTCCACCATCCAGAACTGAAATATCATTGCTGTTATGAACACATTAACAACTGTTGGACATAGAAACCGAGACTCAAAAGAACTGTTGGCCCAGAAAGAAACTCACTATAGACTGATTCATTTGCCTCTCAGCATAACTATTATTGCGCTTGTCTCATTTTCGGTTCCTGTAAGTGTATTCCTAGTATCACATGAGCTCACTCATCTAGGGGAAAAGATGAACAACATAGACTGAAGAACAAGAACAGCATTGATCAGACTGTCAGACCTCAGAGGGAAGGTAGGGGAGGGTGGGGACAAGGGAGATAGATCAACCAAAGGACTTGTGTGCTTGCATAGGAGCCTAACCAGTGATCACGGACAACAGGAGGAGGGAGGCATGCGTGTGGGGGGGTTTGGGAAGGGAATGGGGGGGGGGAATGACAAATATGTGATACCTTAATCAATAAAGTAATTAAAAAAATAAATTTAAAAAAAAGAATATGATTGTCTAACCACTATGCTGTACACCTGAAACTAATACAAAATATTATTGAATGTAAACTGTAATTTAAAAATAAGAATTCATCTGTCTTCAATTAAGGCAAACATTAAAGAAACTTGAAAAAATATGAAACAATGCTAAAAAAAAAAAAAAAAGATGTTCACTATCCCTTTATTGTTAAGGAAATGCAAATTAAAACCACAGTGCAGCCGAAACCGGTTTGGCTCAGTGGATAGAGCGTCGGCAAGCAGACTGAAAGGTCCCAGGTTCGATTCCGGTCAAGGGCTTGTACCTTGGTTGCGGGCACATCCCCAGTGGAGGGTGTGCAGGAGGCAGCTGATCGATGTTTCTCTCTCATCGATGTTTCTAACTCTCTATCCCTCTCCCTTCTTCTCTGTAAAAAATCAATAAAATATTTAAAAAAAAAAAACAGTGCAATACAGCTCACACCCATAGCAATGGCTATTATCAAAAGAAGGACAGAAAGCAACTAGTGTTGGCGGGATGTGGAGAAACTGGAACCTTTGCACACCCTGGGCGGGAGTGTAAAATGCCGCAGCCGCTGTGGAAAACAGTAGGAGGTTCCTCCAAAAATCAAAACTAGAAGTGCAGCATGACCCAGCACTCCCACTTCACGGTCTTTATCCGGAAGACGCGGAAGCAGGCGCTGAGCAGCATTACACACCCACGTGCAACCAGCATTATTCACAATACCCAAAAGGTAGAAAGGACTCAACTGTCCAAAGTGAACGAATAGGTAAGCACAATGTGGCCTATCATACAACCAAATGTCATCGGGAGCCTTCACAGGAAGGAAATGCTCACACGTAGGTGAACATGGACGGAAACTCTGCTATAACACGATGGGCCTGGAGGACACTGTGCTTGGCGAAATAAGCAGACACAGGACAAGTACCACGTGACTCCACTTACAGGAGGTCCTGGAGGAGTCAGTCCACAGAGACAGAAGGTCGGATGGCGGTGCCAGGGCTGGGAAGGGGGGAATGGAGAGTCGGTGGCTAATGGGGACAGAGTTGCGCTTTGGGAAGATGAAAGCATCCTGGAGATGGATGGTGATAATGGTTCCTCAACATCACGAATGCACTCAACGCCACTGATCTGTGCATTTGAAAATGGTTAAAACGGTAATTTTTATGTTGTGTATATTTTACCACAATAAAAAAAAAAGAAGTGAAATAAAATGCCCTCAGACATGACATGGAGATCATCCTTAAAAGGTAAAAAGTGAGTCCTGTGATTAAAATCCAGACAAAACTTCAACCCACTCACCTCTCCAATAAACACCCGAGGAGCTAACACTGGGGCCTCTCCAGCCTGGGGGCGGGAAAGAGGGGGTGCTGAGGCTGGCCCAGGTGGGGGTCCTGGGTCCACTGCCCTGCGGAGATCACAACAGCTGGAGAGCCACTCCCCCAAAATCACCCAGGGAGAAGTGACGGGTTCTGCTGACCACCCCGGGCAGAGTAACACCTAACACAGGGCTTTCTCCAAATTCGGAGGCAAGTAGGTAATCTGGCCTCACCAGGGATCTGGGGTGCCACACGCAGAAACTATCACTGTTCTTTAACTTGCCAATATTCCACTCTACCGATAACACACTCATTCGTTTTAACATAGAAAACACTTCGTAAAGGGGTCACCAGGGCATCCGGGTGCTCCGGGCAGAGGTGCCCCGGGCAGAGGGGCTCTAGACAGATGTGCTCTGGGACACCCGGGATGGAGGGACCCAGTCCAGCCTGAGGAGCGGAGGCTGAGCGCTGCCACACAGGTGCAGGCGGCCACGGACACCGCTTCCCTCCCACTGACTTGCCCGATCAAAGCTGGGGAGAGACAACTTCAACACCAGAGCTTCACCCCCTCGCTCTCCCGTGTCCGGAGCAAACACTGCAGCTGTCACAGGTGCTGCCGGTCAGGTCCCCATGAGCGTGCCCCAGCCCCACTGCCTCCTGCGCAAGGTTACGTGTCCCCTGAGCCCACGAGTGGCGGTGACCTGACACCTTTCCCAGCCAGCACTGGAGTCCTTGATGTTTGGCAAAACGCACCCAAATTGCTCATTTATTGTTACTTATATTATTTATGGAGTTTGGTGTTTCCGGCTCAATTATTTTCTCCTTGGTTTTGATGTATTGAGCTAAAATGACAAGTGATAAAATAGTGAACACGAAATGAGCTCCAAATTAAAGAGAAATAAATCCTCAGATCCAGTGATAGGAATTTCTAAAACCTATTTGAAGTCTGTGTGCTTAGAACATCAGATAATGGAGAGATGTTAGAGAAAGGTAGTAAATGTAATGAGTTACCACTTCCTGTTCCTTAGTCTTCAGCACAGGAAGGCTGGTGAGATGATGAAGCTCTCGGGCCCCAGGTGTTTGTAACACGGGACACGCACTCTGCCAACAGCGGGTTTTAAACTCCTCACAGGCCAGGTCTGCACAAGAGGAAATCCGGTGGGCTGGCAGGTCACGGAGCCAAATGTCACCACAGTTCACAGCTGAGTCACTGTCCCCGGGTCCACGCAGGGCCCGCTCCAGTCCTGCAAACGTCTTCTGACCTACTGTGCGCCGAGCACCCGGGAGACTTCGGGGCTCCAGGCTCCCGGGTGGAAGTGGCGAGCAGAGACCTACCCTGGCCCTCAAGCTGCTCCAAGTCTGGAGGACAGCGCAGACTACATGCATTGTCGTGTGATATAATGACAGTCACTTCGCTCTTAGTTGCACAAGTAATGCCTTCCTAGGAAGCCCAGTATCTCCTCTCACAGCATCTGACCAGCCCTCAAATTGAGCCCTGGGAACCTACGAGCCTGCGCTACTGCCCCCTGCCGTCACCAGGAGTCACTGTGGGAGACAAGTCCCAGTGGTCCCCCTAGCCCGCTGAGACCTCATGGCCCCGAGTGCCAGGAGCCTGGCCCTGCAGGATCCGGGTGCCCAGTCTTGGCTTTTCTACCTACACTAACCATCGCCCTAAAGGCACCCGTGTCACCACACTGCAGGGACCAGCCTCTTCCCAGCACCCTCGGAGGGCCCCAGACCTTCCTGCCCAGGCATCTGAAAGGGGACCGACCCCCTAATCCATTAGAGAAGCTCCAAAATGCTGAACCCCATGAGGAAAGGGGCCCAGAATCTGATCCCTGACCTCCCAAGAGGCACCGGCCTTCATGCAGGGGGCCCTGCTGCCCTGGGGTCCCGACAGGCAACTGGGTCAGCCGTGGTGGCCCCCTTACCCCACCCGGGGCTCCATGTGTGACAGGGCTCTTCCCAGAAGTGTGTTGTTTGCTCTTATTAACCAGAAGGAGTGAGCCGGCCCGCTGGCCCCTCACACCGCTCAGAGGCAGTTAGGAAGCCGACCAGCTGGCACACAAGGACAAATAGGAGTGGCCGGTATCCAGAGAGGCCAGTTGGGTGAGCTTTATCCTGAGCAAACAAGGGTGCCAGGCTGGCAGGAAGGTGGCCTGATGCGGTGACAGAACACCCTGGAAGCTAGTCTTGGAAAGGGTGGGCTCTGCTCCTGGTTGTACCACAGACACCCTCTGTGCCTGGTCCCTGGGTCCTGGCTGAGAAGAGGCCCTGGGGACTGCAGCTCCTTCTGAGGGTGGTCAGTAGTTCCCTCTGCCCTGGCATCCCCCTGCCTTGCACCCTGGCATCCCCCTGCCTTGCACCCTGGCATCCCCCTGCCTTGCACCCTGGCATCCCCCTGCCTTGCACCCTGGCATCCCCCTGCCTTGCACCCTGGCCACCTCCTGCTTTGCACCCTGGCATCCCCCTGCCTTGCACCCTGGCATCCCCCTGCCTTGCACCCTGGCATCCCCCTGCTTTGCACCCTGTCATCCCCCTGCCTTGCACCCTGGCATCCCCTTGCCTTGCACCCTGGCCACCTCCTCACCCAAGAAGGCCCGGAAAAGGGCAAGAATGAGGTGCCCAGACCCAGCACTGGGGTGGGGTGATCTCAGAGGCGCTGACCTCCTCCACCAGGTGAGAGCTGCGACAGAGAACCTTAACGCCCCAAGTACCCGCCTTCCTAAACGGGAGCCCCTCATCTCGGCCACACCTGTCTAGTTTCTTCGGTGTCTTTCTCCTCGGTACTAGGAAATGGCTTCGTTCCCCTGGGAGCGCTGAAAATTAAATGCAATGTGAACTCAAATGCAATCTGTCCTAGGAAATGGTGGGCTGATGGCTCTGGCTCCCAGGGAGCATGCCACGCTGCAACGCACCCAGCACTGCTCTGGCAACTGCAAGACCGAGGGGCCTGCGAGGAGCCAGCCCCTTCCTTCTCTTCTCCCCGTTTACGGGACCTGATGGTGACACGAATATGGGTGAACAGCTCCAAACGTCTCATCACAACCCTTTTGAAGACTCAGAGCGCGTTTCCTGGCACCTTCTTCCCAGGTCTGCAGAGGAAAGCTAGCCTCCGTGAAAATGAGAGCCGGGACGTTTCCACAGGGTCTCCTTCAGAGACGGGCACTTTGTTCCCAGGGGCCATCCCAGCAAGAAGGCCCAGGCCCGGGAGACTTATGAGAAACGGGCCTGATCTTTGGGCTTTTTCCCCATCCGAGGACAGGCAGGTGCCCCTGTTTCAGCCTCTCTGGCAGACACCAGCGGCGATGGACAGGAGAATGGGAAGGGGAAGAGATAATCCTGTAAAATTTAGCCCGAAAGTCTATAAACTTCAACAACACTATCTCATTCCAGATGTCCTCTTGTTAGTTTGCAGACAAATGAGCAAACATGCAACAACAATGAAGGTTACCTTGGACAACTGGCTCACAATCCTTTATAATGAGGTCCGAGCTGAAGACTAATACCACACACATCTAACTGAACTTGTCAGTTTGGACACTGAAATGGCTTTGAATTATCATTACCACGAAGTTATGGAAGAAACTGCTGACACCTTCATAGAAATACTCACAGGACTTTAAGAAAGGTTTCCAACTGAAATTCAGATGGTGAATAAACAGTTCCCATGTGAGCCATTCAAATTTCTGGAGCCAACTTTAAGACCAGAGCGTTGTGAGGCATTGGCTATGCTCAGGGAAGCTTGAATTGAAAGGGAGACGAGGCTCGGCCGGCATGGCTCAGTGGTTGAGCACTGACCTATGGACAGGGGTCCTCAAACTTTTTAAACAGGGGGCCAGTTCACTGTCCCTCAGACCGTTGGAGGGCCGGACTATAGTTTAAAAAAAACTATGAACCAATTCCTATGCACACTGCATATATCTTATTTTGAAGTAAAAAAACAAAACGGCAAAAACACCCGCATGTGGCCCGCGGGCCGTAGTTTGAGGACGCCTGGACTAGGAGGTCAGGGTTCGATTCCCGGTCAAGTAGCAGGATTGATCCTCAGTAAGGGGAGTGCAGGAGGCAGCCAATCAATGGTTCTCTCTCATCATTGATGGTTCTATCTCTCTCTCCCTCTTCCTTTCTCCTGGAAATCAATAAAAATATATTCAAAAGAAAAGAAAGGGAGGCCAAGAGTATGCCAAAGGAAAAACTGTTGGGCCGTCTGGTAAAGGAAAAGTATGATACAGTTTTTATATTCTTGATAAATACCCATGGGCTGTCAACTCTTCCACACCCAAGGAATTTTTGTTTTCTTTTCTTTTTTAATCCTCACCCGAGTATATTTTTCCACTGATTTTTAGAGAGAGTAGAAGGGAGTGGGAGAAAGAGAGAAACATCGATGTGAGAGAAACACATCAACTGGTTGCCTCCTGCACTCCTGTACGTGCCTGGACCAAAACCAGGATAGAGCCTGCAACCGAGGTACGTGCCCTTGACCGGAATCCAACCCAGGGCCCTTGGGTCCACAGGCCAACGTTCTATCCATTGAGCCAAACCAGCTAGGACTACCCAAGAAATACTAACAGTCCAACTCTTATGACATGTTTATGAAAGGAGGAAACACACTGCCAGCAGCTCAAAGCACACGTGGTCCTCAACTGCTAACAGAGCGCCTCACCTCCTGGCAGCGGTTTGGGAAGAAGGAAGGCTGACGTTGATGCCTCCCGCGCCGGAGGCCTCCTGTGCCGGCGGAGCATTGGGTTGGAACGAGTGACTAAGCGGTTTGGGGACTGCACAGTATTCGTCAGACCTCAATGTGCCCCGAGATCCCCAACGGCTCGCTCCTTAAAGGAAGCCCGGCTTTATATTTTTTCCAGCAGCCTGCCAGTGATCAGCACTTAGGTACTGAAAGTCTGCCGTAGACTAAACGTCTTATCTAAAGTGCCATGATTACTTTTGGATTAATTCAGTATAGGTTACTTTAAAAGAAAAGATTTTTATAAATTTGGACATGCTTCAGTAGGAAATGGTTGAACATTTTAATGAAAAATTCATATGATTATATTAAAAATTCATATTGCATTACTACAATAAATGTTAACAATTTTAAACGGTTAAGATTGCACATTTTCTTCCTTTCTACATTACAGTGGCTGCAATATCAATGTCTTAAATTTTCAATATTTGAGCTTATTTTTAAAATTCTGTCACTGACAGAACAATGTTAGGGAAGTATCTGAGATTTTAATGAATGTATAATTGGCATATTATGAAAAATTAGGCTGAAGGTATCAATTCTTTAAAGTTGTGCCCAGAAATCATGTAAAGCAGGTGAGAATACTGGTTAGAAAATATTCAAGTAATATTGTATTAAGTTGTTAAATTCTAAATCTGAATTTCAGTAACATTATAAAGCTAAAAAAAAATACCATGAGGTCAAGAGCGCCACCGCGTGGCAAGTCTGTCTCATTAGCGCTGTTGCACTCACCCTGTAAGTTCCCATTTGACAGGATGTGTTCCTCATCTTCCTACTAATTGTATTTACCTGAAGGGCTCACACCCTCACCCAGCACACACCCCATTCTGCAGGAGTTACCCAAGGGTGGGAGCGGGTGGCGTGCAGACAGCCTCTGGGGAGCACCCAGCTTTCTGCTTGAGAAACCCTCATCCCAGCCTGCCCATCACCCCTGAGTGGGGGTGTCACTCCACTCTGGGCTTAAAGGGTGAAATGGGGTCAGTAGCCATCTACATGGCCCCCCAAGAGTATGTTTGGACCCCACTTGTCTCTCCCAGGAGGAAAAGTAGTGGAGCCGAGGAGGTCACACTGCACCCTCCTGGTTAGGTCTTAGGGAAACACGGCTCCCTACCCTCCACCAACCCCCCCCCCCGCCCCGACCCCCCGTACTTCAGTCCCCACTGCCTGCGGGAGGAAAGAGGCTGCCTGCCTATTTTGCACAATTTATTTCTTTGGGGACAGACTCAGGCCCATGACAGACTCGAGGCTTTTTTTCCCACTGGGCTGCGGCAGTGGCCCCTTCCAGGCAGACGGCATGACCCACCCCAACCCTCCAGTCTGGGGCAGAGAGGACTGGCACCCCCAGGCACCGTGGACCCTGGTACCATGGCAGGGTCTGTTTAGAAAAACATCACTGAAAAGTTATAAAAGCTGAGGGGATGCGGGTGAGCTCCAGCCCTGAGGCCAGTCTACAGGGAGTGCCAGGACACAGGGGCAAGGGGCCAGGACACTCGGGGATGAAGCCCCTCCACCAGCAGAGGCGGCGGGAGCTGATGGGCTCATGGCCCGGAGCTCAGAAGGCCTGGTGGCTGGACCCCAGCTGCTGACCGAGGGTGCTGACCCAGGGCACGTGGAGAGGTATGACCATCCCTATGTGTGTCCACCTGTAACATTTCACAGCCCTCACCGAAGTGACACCCTCCCCTGGCCAGTCCCCACAGCACCCTCCTGCTTCCCCAGGCTTGGCCAGCAGAGGGCAGCAGGCTGCTGAGGGAAGCTGCCAGGCCCGGCCGGGACCACAGCCAGCAGGCCAGCAGGCCCACGGTTACAGCCTATCTGCCAGGTCCCATCGCTATGTCCACCGTGACAGTGAGGGCTGGGCTGCCACATGTCTCCTGGCTCTGGGTTCTCTGTAATGAAGAGCTCACAGTTAGACACATGTGACTGTTCCAGAGTTTGGGTCACCTCTCCCCACTCATAACGCCTGGTAGAGCTGCACAGAGGTCCTACCACCGAGGATGAAGACGCAAACTCGGACAGGCTGGAGGAGCAGAGCAGGGTTTGGAACCTCGTGACTGGCTCCTGAAATGGAGGTGACCTGGCTGGGGCACACATTCATCCAGTTGCACCCCCATTTTAGAGTCATCCCCAGGAGCCTCTGCAGCAATGTCTACACCCCAAGTTCATGACCACATTCTGGGACACATTTTAGAGCTCAGACGGAAACCAGTCCCAAGAAACAGGTCTGGTCAGGTCTTGGGTCAGGCAGGGAAGGCGCATTCTTGCATTGTGTGTTTTCAGTTGATTGTGGACCCCCGAGTGTGGAGTTCATCGCCGCCCCGAGATCCAGCGGCAGGTCCCGGAAACGCACTGCCACCTAGTGGGTGTTCTGCCCCTGTGGTGGTCTCTGCACAGACCGTCACCCCAGGCAGAAAGCAGGCGTGCCTAGTAAAGGGGCTCATCAGAAAGGTTCCCCAAGAGAAGGCAGAGCTGAGCTGAGGGCGAGACCAAAGCGCAGCTTCCCCAGCTGGTGGGGTGGGTGGGACCCTCCTCCTGGGGCGCCTCAAAGTCATCTGATCAATTTCCCTGACACCTCTCCCAGGAGATGAAGAGACTCACATTGTCCAGGAGCCTTTGAAGTACAAAGACCTTTTTTAAATATACAGAATTCCTTAGCTACCGAGACAAATGGAGGAAGATCTGACATTTATTGCGCATAATTTAAATTCAAATGGGCTCCCAATAAAGGGAAATGACAAGACAGTCTGAACTGCATGCCTTGGATTCTGATCCTTTCGCTGACGTGGGGACTCAAAGTGCTTTAGATCTATCTGCCTCACGTTCATA
The DNA here is from genome assembly GCF_027574615.1 of Eptesicus fuscus. Lineage (NCBI taxonomy): Eukaryota > Metazoa > Chordata > Mammalia > Chiroptera > Vespertilionidae > Eptesicus > Eptesicus fuscus. The sequence goes on along the minus strand of NC_072489.1, from coordinate 56,632,403 downwards.
ATTCAGAGAACAGACCAAACTGTGAGTATTGTGAAGCTGGTATTTTTATTCTTGAAATGAAGTTATCTCCGTCAGTGAATTATTTCTTTAAAAAAGAAAAAAACACTTAGAATGAGCAAGTGTTTTTCTCACTTTTAAGAATCTGATTCAAAAACAGGAAACATCACATCGCTGACAATGTTCCAAAAGACAGAGAAATACACAGGTGCGGATGGCTGCATTTAGAGAAGAGATTTTCCCAGAAGTACAGGCGGGGGGGGGGGGGCGGGGGCGGGGGGGGCGAGTAGTCTGAGTGGGAGAGGGAGTTCCTGCAGGTCTGGCCCTCTGGGCCTGGGGCTCACAGCTCCACACACAGGCTCCTCCTGCCCCTCCACACCCAGCAGCCTGCACTGAGCTGAGCCCAGCGCTGGAATGGAGGCTCAGGACACACAAGCTCCTAGTGGGAGAGTGGATGCAGGAGGGAGAGGAGGGTCCTGAGGAAGGAGGGCAGGGAGAGGGCAGGAGAGAAACTGGGTACTGGGAAGAGACTGCCAAAAGGCCCTAGTGAAAGGCACTGGAAACAATGCCGAGAAGAGCAGATGGGGGTGACGTCCTGGACCCAGAAAGCTGGGGACACAGGTAAATGTGTGTGGCCCTCTTAGTGCCTGAGGAGCTTTAACATCGCAGAGCAGTCTCTCCGTAGAGAACGCTGTACTATTGACTGTGTTCAGTTATGTGAAAAAAATGCAAATGACAATGCAATCTGTGAGCATCTCCAAAGTCCTGTGATGCCCACATTCCCAGAGGGACATGGTCACACCCTGTGGTTTACACACCGACTGACCAAGCTGGGAAATCAGGCCGGCCCAGGAGGCCAGTCAGCCCACCGAGCGCCCCCTCCCCTTGTCCCACTCAGTGTCGCTTGTAGGACAACCTGCTTCCTTCTCTCAGCCTCCACAGGAAGTTCATGTTTATTGAGCCTCTGACACTCTCCACAGTGCTGGGTGCAGGGTCGATATGATGAACTCAAAGTGCCTGCTTTTCCAGGAGTGATTTCTCCAGCGTGGCTCGGGGCTCACTTTGAGTCACGGCATCAACTGAATCAGCCACAGCCGCTTGATGCTTCCCACAGCCGTTCTCCATCACCCCTGTGAAGACAATCTTGGGAGGGGGTGCAGCCGGTTCCGTTCATGGGCCAGGGCACGAGGGTGTATTTCTGGCAAGGCAGTTCTAGTTTAGGCAGAGCAAGTGCTGGGGTCCTCCCCGTGGCTTACCCATGCCATGAAGGGGGGTTTGGGGTGTCACCTCCCCTTGTTTTGGGCCACAGCTTTGAGGTTACACCCGGGCTTCAATTTTTATTTTTATTTTATTTTTTTAGAGTGGAAGGGAAGAGGAGAGACACAGAGAAACATCGATGTGAGTGAAACCCATCAATTGGTTGCTTCCTGCACACTCCCTGACTGGGGCCAGGAACTGAGCCTGCAACTGAGGTACATGCCCTTGAATCGAACCCGAGACCCTTCAGTCCGAGAGCCAATGATCTAACCACTGAGCAAAGCCGGCCAGGTCCTGAGCTTCGATTCTGAGTGATTGTGAAGCCTCGGGAAAGGCACTTGACCTCCCTAAGCCTCAGTTTCCTCACCTGAAAATGAGCAGATGGTAGGTCTTGTGAGCATTAAATGATACGCATGTGAAGTGCTCAGGGCTGCTCCGGACTCTGGGAGAGCATTGGTGGTGCCGCTGAGAGGAGAGGCCGGCTCCGCATGCTTGGACCCGCCAGCCCTCGCGAGGTGCCCTTCTGCTGGACACAGGCTCGGTCCAGCGCATCAACGTGAGTCAGTGATTGAACTGAGCGCCTAGATGCACAGACAGCAAAGACAGCAAGACGGATGAGTGGATACAAGTCCGTTTATTGCACACATACACACTGCATTCGTTCTCTTCTGCTGCCCTAAGAATTGCCACAACATAATGGCTTCAGACAAGGCCCATCTATTCCCACAGTTCTGGAGGTCGGGATGGGCTCAGGATGGCTCAGCTGGCGATCGGCCTAGGCTGAAATCATGGTACCTGTCAGCAGGGCTGCCCAGCTTTCTGGAGGCTGAGAACAAGCCTACATCCAAGCTCTCAGCTGAATTCCGTTCCAGTGGTTCGTTGTAGGACTATAGGCCAGTTTCTGGCTGGCTCTCATCCAGGCTGGGCTTTGCTCCTAGAGGCTGTCCATGTCCCTTCTCGTGTTTTCCACGTGGCCCCTCCACCAACAGCAGGTCACGTCCCTCACACACTCTGCATCTCACTGTACAGCTGGAGAAAATGCTGTTTTTCAAGAGCTCGTGTAATTAGACTGGCACGTACACATAATCCCGGATAATCTCCCTATGTAAGTCTGTAACCCTAATATAGTCTAAGTCCCTTTGACCACATCATGTAATATCACCCTTTGTTTTGTGTGTGTGTGTGTGTGTGTGTGTGTGTGTTTTAATATATTTTTATTGATTTCAGAGAGGAAGGGAGAGGGTGAAACAGAAACATCAATGATGAGGGAGAATCATCAATTGACTGCCTCCTGCACGCTCCACACTAGGGATAGAGCCCCCAACCCGGGCATGTGTCCTGACACGGAATTAAACTGTGACATCCTGGTTCATGGGTTGATGCTCAACCACTGAGCGACACCGGCGGGGCAAGGACTTTTCTATCAAGCCATAAAATGTTATGGAGAAACCTTAAGTGCATATTACTAAGTGAAAGAAGCCACTATAAGACATGCTGGAAAAGGAAAGCCATGGAGACAGTAAAAAGGTCAGTGGTGGCCAGGGGTTGGGGGTAGGAGAGATGAAATGGTGGAGCACATAGGATTTTTTTTTTTAAAATATATTTTTATTGACTTCAGAAAGGAAGGAAGACAGAGCGATAGAAAGAAACATCAATGATGAGAATCATCGATCGGCTGCCTCCTGCACCACCCCCATTGGGGATCAAGCCCGAAGAGCCCGAAACCGGGGCATGTGCCCTTGATCGGGAATTGAACCGTGACCCCCTGGTTCATAGGTCGACACTCAACTACTGAGCCACCAAAGAATTTTTAAGGTATTAAAATTACTCTCTATGATATATAATTAGATACATGTCTCTATATCTATAGGTAGGGTACACCTATGACAACTCTGAGCTAGCTACTAAAATAAACTTAAAAACAATCCACACTTGGCATTTTAAATGGTATTTAGTCACTGAAATCTAAATAAATCAAATAATTTTTAAAGATATGCAAAGAACAACAACTGATTTCTTTCAAATTTTAAGGTATAAAGGAAAGCAGCTCCCTATGTTAAAAAATGTTACTTTTGTTTTATTTTAATTTAATAGTAGCTAATTAAGGAAAGACTACAGTCTAAACTAAAAGTAATTATCCTGCCTGCCATCACTTCAAGAGGCATCTTTAACACACATTAAAGCGTTTGCATATGACAGAATCTGATGCGTAACCCACTCTTCTCAACGGCTCCGGGGTAGACCGGCTAAATCTACAGGTGAGAAAAGGGGGCTGCCGACCCTCTCTCTGCTCGCCTTCAAGCAAAGTTGCAACTCACTGTCCGCAATTCTGCTCGCTTTCTCCTAAACGCGCAGGAAACAGGTCTGCAGCGTCCTCTGCGGGCTGCTCCGGTCCAGGTCAGAACCGGTATCCCACCTGCTGCAACCAGCGCCCCCTGCCCGCGCGCATCCCGCAGCCTCGGCGGCCAGCCACCTCCTCCCGCTCCTCACCGGCCGGGCCTCCGGAGTCCACCTCACCGCTCGCCACGCCCCTCTCCTTCGGGTTCTGTGCTCGGCCCCCTTTCCCACCTGTCCTCCCTCCCGGGGTGAGCTCACCTAGTCTCTCCAGGTTGCCAACGAGGACGAACAGAGGCCCCGGGCTCACGCTGTGTCGAAGGGACGCGGACCGGGTAGGCAGGCTCACGTGCGGCGCGCTCCAGGTGCGGCCCGGACCCCGACGCTCCGCCCACCCCCTCGGAGCGCGCTCCTATTGGCCGAGACGCTTGGTGGGGCGGGGCCTCCTAGAGCGGTGTCGTAACCCCGAGGGAGGCGTGCGGCGGGAGACTGCCCCGCGCCTGGTCTTCAAGGAACCGCCGGACCTGGGCTCACAGCCCATTGGCCGAGCTTCCCATGGCTGCCCAGTAGCGCCCCCTTCCGAACCCTGGACGCCGCACAAGGAATCTCGCACAGGCGCAGTCGGCGCGGCCCGGCAGCCCCCGGCAGCCCCCGCGGCCTCAAGCCCCGCCCCGCCCGGCGCAGGGGAGCCCCCGGCGGCCCCGCCCCCGCCCGCGGAGGAGGCGGATGGGGATGACGTCATTGACCTGGGCGACGGACATTGGGCGCCATTTTGAAAAGGGAAGAAAAAAAAATCCCTCCCCGGCGGCGGCGGCGGCGGCGGCGGTGGCGGCCCGGCTGAGGTGCTGGGGCGGCAGCTGCGTGGCGGCCGCCTCCTTCGTCCGCCGCCGCCTCGGCGCTCGCCCGCCCGCGCGCGCCCGCCGGCCGGACGGCCATGGCAGGTGAGGGCCCGCGCGGGCGGGGTCGCGGGGCGTGTGGCGTGGCGGGGGGCGCGGGCGGGGCCGCGCGGCCTGACGTGCCCGGTGTGTCCGCAGGAGCCGGAGGCGGCGGCTGCCCCGCTAGCGGCAACGACTTGCAGTGGTGTTTCTCGCAGGTCAAGGGGGCCATCGACGAGGACGTGGCGGAAGGTAAGGCCTCGCCCTCCCCGCGCCCCTCCCCGCACCAGCGCGCGGCCCTCGGGACCTGGTGTCGAGGCCCCCCCGGGAGCGTGCGCGCCCAAGTCCGGTCCGCAGACTGCAGCCGGCCCACGAGCTGTGCGGGGAGCCCAAGGTCACGGCGCCTGCTCCCAACTCGGGTCTGCCGCGCGGGTTCCGGGCTCTTCCCACCGCACGGGCTGCCGCCTGCACCTCGAGCCTGGAAGTCTGTGCGGAAACGGGGGGCTCAGGAAACAAAACGGGGGTGGCTGCAGAGGAGCGGCAGTGCGTGCGGGCCGGTCGGGACGGCGGCCGGAGTTCTAGACCCAGGCCGTCTATTCAGCTGTGGGTCTGGGCAGCCCTTTGCCGCGGTTTCTCCATCTTTAAAGACGGGGTCGGAATTGGGTTGTCAATTCCTTGTCTAGTGATGCATTGCCAAGTTCCCTGCTTGAAGTCGGTGGCTCTTTTCCTGAATGAGCCGGGGAACCAAGGTTCAGGGCTGCCCACCCAGCTGCTTGTCAGACTCGGGAGTTTCAGTAGAGCCACATAGTCACTTTTTTGCCTTTACACAAAAGACCGCTTTTTTGCCCCAAGAAACGGACAGCCTCTGGCCGGGTGTCTGGCCACCGCTCCTCCTCCTTGGCCCCTCCCGCGACCTTCTTGGTCCGGAGACCTTTGGCCCCAGCGGACAAACGGTGCCCTGATTATTAAGCAGGTGAGCTCTGCTCTGAGAAGTCTAAAGATACATGCATCAAGTTTGAGATTGAAACTAGGTGATTTTATATAATCTAAATAGTTTGATTCTGTTTCTCTTCCATTCACTTAGGATACATTACTTTTGTTCATTTTGCACGTGCCAAATGGGTGACAGTTTAACTTACTCGAAGTTTCTATCAGGAGTAAAAGCAAACCCTGTTTGTTGAGAGGTAGAGAGGTGGAAGGGCTTAAATGCCTGTCTTAATTTCTGTTTTGTTTTTTTCCTTTTTTAATGAAGTCATTGTTGACAAGCTGAATAAACTAAAATTTAAATCTAACAAATGATGTATTTTACTAGTACTGTGATGTTCTAGTTTGAAAATATGCTGTCTTTTAAAAACCCTTGACAGAAATATTTTGTTCTTTGAATTAAACTGATTGGAAATTTTTGCAGTTTGAAGTAAAATTTTGAACACATCTAAAAGTTTGGTATTTCAGCCCTAACGGGTTTGTCTCAGTGGATAGAGCGTCGGCCTGCGGACTGAGGGGTCCCAAGTTCGATTCTGGTCAAGGGCATGTACCTTAGTTGCGGGCACATCCCCGGTGGGGGGTGTGCAGGAGGCAGCTGATGGATGTTTCTCTCTCATCGATGTTTCAAACTCTCTATCCCTCTCCCTTCCTCTCTGAAAAAAAATTAATAAAATGTATTTTTTTAATTAAAAAAAAATAAAAGTTTGGTATTTCAGGTTATCTTTCTTGGTAATAAAAATCTTTGTACTAATTACCCACGTTGTTGGTTTGTTTTTTATTGTGTGTATTTAGGCTTTCTATCTTAGTCCACATATGCTTCAGCCTTAATAATCTATCAGGGTTAACACATTTATAACTCTTCATCATAGTTGTGATAGTTTCATTTGAATTGTTTTATTACGATAGAAATCGGTAATAAGGAAAATGTAATTGTTAGCAACTAGTGATTGTTAAGCAATTAGAATAAAGATGGTCAAGAAGCTGGTTGTACCCAAACAACCTTGAGGAAGAAATGTCGCCAAGTGCTACCAGCAGGTGGCTCATTTAAGGGAGGTGTGAACCCTGATTGCGTGGACCCGGGACTTAAGTACTAAATTTGTTTAGATTTGTGGCTCGTAAGGCCTTTGTTCTTGAAAGTTTTGTTCTGGTCTGAGCTCTGCTTGAGAAGTTCCACCGTAACCCTCAACCATCCGCTTTCCCCTGCGCTGGGTGCTAAAGTGCCTGAGATTGTGGTAATGGGAAGTTCTGGGTTTGGCGTATGCCTGCCACTTATCAGGTCTCAAGGCCCTTTCTGAACCTTAGTTTGCTTATCTAGAAATTGTGTTGGAAGATTTTCATTACGATCAAACATTGTGCAGTGCTTTTCTAGCCTGTAAATTGTTGCAAATGTTGGGCACAACTATTAATTAATTCTCGTGTTGTAGCTATATTTAAATATAAAAAGAGTATTTCTTATTCTTTTCCTGACCTCTTTCCTATTTCTCCATTCACTCCAGATCCCTCCCATTGTACCTGACCTCTGGTTTTTTCCGTTATTTTTCAGTGATCCATCCCTTGAATTCTGCTCATATTCCTTGCCAGCGTAGGATATTCTTTTTGTCTTCTGTCTGTTCTAACCATCCTTCCAAATCCATCTCAGATTCCACTTTATGAATCACTGCTCAGCCATTCTTAATTCAGTATTCTATTTTACAATCTGACCTTTCTTTCACGGAGCACGCCAGGTGTGTAGCAGTTGGCTGTATCCTGTTTGCTGGTCCTGTTTTCTCACGTGGGTTAGGCTTGTCTCTTCAAGTTGATGTTCATCGGGATGTGGAAAGGCACTTGGTCCAAATCCTATTTCAAGCCTCTTACTAGCTTTGTGTTAACTTGCCAGGTTACTTACCTTCTGTTTCCTCATCTGTAAAATGGGTACTGTTCCTGTGACTGTTACAGGATTATTGGGAAGATTCTAGGTAATGCGGGGCATCTCTGGCAAACAGGCAGCACAGTACCTGGTAACTGTTAAAAGCTGGTGTCTTGCACAGGAGAATAACTTACTCTTTGTTTCTCCAGGGAGCCAGTTTAAGAAAATGAAGCGTATTGGGGGCTAGTTTCCAGCTGAGTTCATTGTAAAAGGTCAAAACAGTGTCCTAAAGGGCTGCTGGTGCTGGGTGTTGGAATAGAGAAACCCAGTTCCTGACTCACAAAGCCCTCTGCTTATGCAGACTGACAAGCAGGTGGGTCATTGCATCATTCTGAGAGCAGGGCAATTCGAAAACATCATAGACCTGCCCAGTACAGAGACTTGTCTGGGGAGTGAAGGGGAGAAGTGAGGCTGTGTGTAGGAAGAGGGAGGAAGGAGAAGAATGTTCCAGATGGAGGGAGCTTGGAGTGGAGATTGGAGAGAGTGTGGTGCTTTCTGGGAAACCAGTAAACTTGGCAGAGACAGGTTGGCAGGGTCCAAAGGGTGATGAAGCCTTGAATACCATGCTGAGGACTTAGAATTGTGCTTTGAAGTGATTGTGATGGTAAGCAGAGGAGTGACACTGACTTTACGTTTTTTAGGAAGATCACTCTGGCCTTTGGAGTGGAGGTTCTGGGGTAAGAACAGAGGCAGAAGTACCAATTAGAAACTTCCTGCAATAATAAAGGCTGGAAACGTGGGCCCACTCTAAATCAGAGGTCTGCCAACTAGTTTGTAAAGGCATAGAGTAGATATTTTCTACTTTGCAGACCAGACTGTCTCTGTTGCAACTACTAAGCTCAACTCTGCCTTTGTAGCAGGAAAGCAGGGAAGAACCCACTTAGGAATGGGTATCATGGTGGGCCAGCACCATTATTAACAGAGCAGGGGGGGTCAGATTGTGCCCTCAAGTTGCAGTTGGCCAGCCCTGTGCTAAACCAGTGGTTCTTGGAGCCTTTGGTTCCAGGAGGACCCAAGAGCTTTTGTTCATGTGGGTTATATGTACCGAGATTTGTTATATATAAAGTTAAAACAGAACAATTTAAAATATTTTTATTATTTCACTTTAAAATAATCTAGTACATGTTAACATAACATTTTAAATGAAAAACAGATTTAGTGAGGAGAATGGCATTTACTTTTTGCAAACCCTGTATGTATAGGGCTTAGTAGAAGACAGCTGGATTCTCAGATCTGCTTCTGCAGTTAACCTGTTGCAGTGGTCTTACTGAAATACTAGAGGCCCGGTGCACGAATTTGTGCACCAGTGGGGTCCCTAGGCCTGGCCTGCGGGATTGGGCCGAAACCCGCTCTCCAACATCCCCCAAAAGGTCCCAGATTGCGAGAGGGTGCAGGCCAGGCCTAGGGACCCCACTGGTGCACAATCAAGGCTGGGAAGGGATGCAGGAGGTTGGCCAGCCAGGGAGGAACCACAGGAGGGCTCCAGGGCGTGTCCAGCCCATCTTGCTCAGTCCCGATTAGCTGGACCCCAGCAGCAAGCTCACCTACCAGTTGGAGCATCTGTCCACTGGTGGTCAGTGCACATCATAGTGAGCGGTTGAGCGGCCTTAGCATAGCATTAGCATATTACGCTTGGATTGGTTGAATGGACAACCAGGCGCTTAGCATATTAGGCTTTTATTATATAGGATATGAAGAAAATTTGGCCTCAGCTTACACGTCGTTAGAAAAGGAAGGAGTGACGGAATAGCCTTCTCATATAGTTGTGGCTGTTCTTTAACAGTACAACGAAACTGAAGGGGGGACGCTTTCCTCAAGCTTTGAAACCTGAAACTTTTTATTCCATTACATTGAAATCCATAGTTCTGTCTTGTACTTTGAATCTCTTGCTCATGTACATGGTTTGTTAACATCACACCTGGGTCATTGAGAAATATTTGTGCATTGAATTGTTCAGATTATATAAATCAGGGGTCCTCAAACTTTTTAAACAGGGGGCCAGTTCACTGCCCCTCAGACCGTTGGAGGGCCGGACTATAGTTTAAAAAAACTACGAACAAATTCTTATGCACACTGCACATATCTTACTTTGAAGTAAAAAAACAAAACGGCAAAAACACCCACATGTGGCCCGTGGACCGTAGTTTGAGGATGCCTGATATAAATGATACATTTCATTATACAAGCTCAAAGAAAAATCACACTTGTTAATATCACCATTGACCTCATCAGAAAAATCTTACAGTGGAGGTTGTCAAATTAATAGTAATTGATATAGTTTTCTAAAATTCTAATTTTTTGAAAGCTTATATTTTGTCATTCTATATAATAAAACCCTAATATGCAAATTGACCAAACAGCAGAACGACTGGTCACTATGACGCGCCGCTCAGCCAGAAGTCAGACTGACCACTGGTGGTGGCGGGAGCCTCTCCCACCTCCAAAGCAGCGCTAAGGAGCAGCGAGCCCTCTCAGTGCACGAATGCCGTGCACCGTGCCTTTAGTTGGCAATAAACACTGTCAGTTAACTGTTTTCCATGGAGTGAGAGGCTCACTTCATTGTTTTCTGTGAAGTGAGAAATTTTCAAAAAATTTCTGCCAAATACCGAAGTCTGAACCACCACTGCTCTTTCAGATAAAAATGGTGTTGCATGACATTTTATTGATGCACTGTCACTCTTTCCTCCAAGTTCCTTCTTTGTTGTGGATTTCCTCTTACATGTGTGCCAGTCCTAAGCTGTGGGTTCATGTTTCAGGTGGAGCCGCTTTGGACACTTGTGTGTGCAGGTGGGCTTTTCAGCTGAGGGCTGCCCGTGGTGGGTCATTTCTTTAAGGACTTAGTGTGTTTGATCCTTGATGCCTTCTCTCCCGGACTTTTTTATTTCCGAGAGGAACCCTGGGGATGGTGGGAATGATTCACTCCTGGCAGCCAGCATTTGGGACACAGGAGTGGGAGTAGCTGTGTGCTTCCACCTGTCAGAATGGGGAAAGTTGGGGGCCAGCAGTTCTGCACAGACTTCAGCCATCTCCTAGTTGAGACCTTGATGAGGCCCTGGCTCCTGTTGTTGCCTTGTGGACGAGTTCTCTTCAGTTTCCTTCTGCCGCCTTGGTAAGGTTGGGAGGGAAAGGAGATGAGCAGCTGCACGCGGTCCACCACACTGACTCGGAATCTGAGGTGGCTGCTTAGGGGCGACTAAGCATTATCCATCGTGTTTGAGGGTGATGTAGACACTAGTAAGTTCTGCATCGGCCCGGCGTGTCTCACTGCTTGCACTTCAAAGAGGAGCCTCGCTCTTGCCGTGCGAACAGGTCCATTGCCACACAGATCATGGCCGGGGTGCCATGTGCCGTGCTCGGGGCTCCTGACTGCTCGGACAGAAAACAGAATTGAGTCATGGCGCAGTGCACAGTAGTTTCAAACTGCCCCGCTTGGCGCCCACAGTCAGTGTACTTAGCTTTTAGCGTCACTCTGGTCTTGTAAAGTAATATTCATCAGGTTAAATTAATGTTGGTAATTTAAATTTTATTGGTTTTTTAAATTTTCTTAGTATTTTGAATATTTTTATTTTAGAGCTCTTCTAAACTACAGAGAATATTTCTAATTTTAGGTTTATACATTTTTACGTAGCTTAATGAAAATAATTTCTCACCACTGACAGTAATGGGAGATTTCTTTTAAAAGATTCAGTCCAACACTGGCCGGTGTGGCTCGGTTGGGCATCGGCCTGTGCACCCAAAGGTTGCTGGTTCGATTCCCAGTCAGGGCATATGCCTAGTTTTGGACTCATCTCTGGTAAGGGGGTGTACAGGAGGCAGCCAGCTAATGGATGTATCACTCTCACATGGATGTTTCTCTCTCTCTGAAAATCAAATTTTTTTAAATATATTTTATTGATTTTTTTTTTTTACACAGAGAGGAAGGGAGAGGGATAGAGAGTTAGAAACATCGATGAGAGAGAAACATCGATCAGCTGCCTCTGCACACCCCCTACTGGGAATGTGCCTGCAACCAAGGTACATGCCCTTGACCGGAATCAAACCTGGGACCCTTCAGTCCACAGGCTAATGCTCTATCCACTGAGCCAAACTGGTTAGAGCTCTCTCAAAATCAATTTTTAAAAAAATAAAAGATTTAGTCCATTTTTATTAAGTTTGAAAATCACTGACAAGGCTAGAATACCATTAATTATATGATACACCTCCTGGGTATAAATGGCATAGATGTAGTCTCTTTTAGTCCAATACGGAATAATTTAGTCCCCTTTAGTCCAATACAGAATATTTCAGTATCATTTAAGTAAATTAGGTTATTTTGAATAATTTAGTTTAAAAACTGACACTTCTAACAAGCCTAGTCCTTTTCCCAAATCTAACTGAAGATTTTTTTTAACGAAAAAAGAAATCCCAGGCAATGGAATTCAGTATGTTTGAACAAGTCAGTAAATAGTGCCAATGAAATAAGAAATCACCTATTAAAATTCTTTGATGAAAATATTTGTGCATACCTTTAAGAATTGTATTATATAGTGGCCACTTTGGGGCGGGGGTGGGGTGGTCTTCAAGTGGTTTCAACATTGGGGTCTGTTTCTGATGCAGATGTCATGTATGAGGGCCATTCAGCGTTATCTTTAAGCACTCCAACTTCAGTAGTCCTGCAGCCCAAGCAGTCACTGGCATTTGCTGGTGGATGCCCAGCAGCGGGAATGGTTTGAAGTAAAACGGTCCTTCCTCAGAGCAGCCAGAGAGATGAGATTTTCTGGGGCATTTGAGAAGGTTGAATCTCATTGTGGTCATAGAACCAGCTATTGTGGTCGGTCCCTTGGGAGACCATACCCACACCTTGGTCGTGGTTCAGTCAGCACTCAAGCAGGAGCTGCAGGGAAAGCGGTTTCCTCCCGAGTCCATTGGGGGTGTTTCTTCCAGCCCTTGGCTTTGTTCTCTGTACCCCATGGGCTTTACCCCGGGGAGCTGATGTCCAGGGTCTTGGTGTTGATAGTATCAGGAGTCTCCGTTTCTGACCAACAGTGTCTCACTAGGTAATGGCATCATCATTGTCAGTAGTAATGACGTCATCCAGACAAGGGAATAGAACCTGTGTTGTCCATAATGTCATTTTGTACAGAAGCCAACAAAAGTTACTGCATAAAATTTACAACGTTTCTTTTAATATTATGTAACAATCAGATTTGTTTTAAAAGTTAGTATTAGGCAGGCAACAGTCTCTTTGAACCAGTTTTTTTCTTTTCAATATTAATTTTCTAAATTTCTACCCTACATGCTTACATAAGACAACCCAGTCTAGATAAATCCTGGTGCACCAGGGACTAGGTATTCTATCAGTTGGGCAAAACCGTAACTTCATGTGTGCTATTGGTTCTGGTTCCAGAACCGAGAAGTGGCTGGTTGGTAACGACAAGTTTCTCATGAAAATTTGGCTTTATCCAGGGAGAAAGTTTTATATATATTTATCTGTCTTTTGACCTTTTTTATTGATTTTTTTATACTCATTGTGATTTCTCTCACAGTTGTAATCTGGTAAACTGCCTCTGTATTTTATTGACAGCTGACATTATCTCAACTGTTGAATTTAATTACTCTGGAGATCTTCTTGCAACAGGAGACAAGGGCGGCAGAGTTGTTATTTTTCAGCGGGAACAAGAGGTCAGTAAATTAAAATCCACAAACCTGATTAAATCAGTCAACCCTTCTGATAACACTTTAATCGTGCAGAATCGTCTTTCCAAAATTATCTCTGCGAGTTGTGTTTCAGCTCACTGCCATCCAACCATTGATCCCCGATCAAGTCCCCATGCCTTCTGTAATTCATTCGAGGGGCTGTTCGTGAAACCACTTCACAAGCCCCAGCCTATGGTCTGGCTGTGCAGGGTACTTCCTGCTGAGGAGACCTGCTGGGGGGGGAGGGAGCATTTGTTCTCTCGGCCTCCTCACCCCTGAGCGCAGCACTGTCAGTGCAGGAAGGGAAGGTATCCTCAGAACACAGACCTGGGAGGGGCCCACAGGTGAGTCTCACTCATGAGCACTGATTGTAGGTCATGTCCCTTTCTGGGGAGCCAGAGATAAAAAACCCTTGTTTTCAGTTGTGCGAAAGGGAATGGGAACGAGCCCAGCCTTGCCCACCCCTTAGTTCTGGGGGCTTAGCAGAGTCTCCGAGAGCACCGACAATGGATCCAGTGTAATGGTCCCCATGCAGGTGCTCTAGCCCCGCAGAGTGCCTGTCCTGCTTTTCCCTGAAAGACCCGTCGTGACTAGGCTCCCTTGCTTCCTGTTTCCTGGCAGATCAGTGGGCAGTTACTTTTTCATCTCCAGATTCTAGCCTCTAAGTGTTTGTGGTAAAACTTTGGTATAGAGACTAACGAGCCCTTGTTCTCTCCATGGAGGTCTGTGCCGCCGTACATATCACCAGACAGGGGCACCAAGGGGCATCAATGGTGCGGCCCTGGCTCCTGGTGGACGTGGGGAGAATACAAGGGCTGGGGGTCATCTTTGTTGGTTTACTAAGGAGGTTAATTTTGAGTGTCATCTGTTGTACATTTTGGGGGGCTCAGGTGTTTTTTTGTTTGTTTTACTTTTAAAAATGTGTGTGGTCATTTGATGTTCAAATTGGTAATGCTAACATTTCCCCATACACTGTGCTTGTTCATGAAAACAGCTTTATGTTTCCTTGCAGAATAAAAGCCACCCTCATTCTAGGGGAGAATATAATGTTTACAGTACCTTTCAAAGTCATGAACCAGAGTTTGACTATTTGAAAAGTCTAGAAATTGAGGAAAAAATTAATAAAATTAGGTGGTTACCGCAACAGAATGCTGCTCATTTTCTACTCTCTACAAATGGTAAGACTTTTGTTTTTAATGGCTGTTTGATTAGGATTTCATTTTCTATGTGTAGGTTCTTCTTTATTTTAACCTATTATAGAAGTTATTTCTGCTTTAAACTTTGTGGGGAGGGTAATTATTAGCTAGGAAACAAGTGATATGTTGAAAACTCAAATAATGCAAACACACACTCTCCCAGTACCACATACTTAGAAAAGGCAAAGAAAACCCTCCACACGTGGACCAAGCGCCAGTGGTGCCCTCCCCATTTTCAGCTGACACTGTTCCTTATGCCAGAAACGAGTGTTCGCCCATAATTGGAAATACACACTTTTCTAGTATAATACCCAACTAATAGTGGTGCATGATAATATGGTTTTTCTTTTAATATGGAGAATGAGGTTTTTATTTTCAGATAAAACTATTAAATTATGGAAAATAAGTGAACGGGATAAAAGAGCAGAAGGTTATAACTTGAAAGATGAAGATGGACGACTTCGAGACCCATTTAGAATTACAGCACTGCGGGTATACATTCCGTTTTCTTTAAACTATCAGTACTTTTCATAAATTGATCAAGAATAATGCCTAAGTCATCTATTACCTGCCTTTGTGATTCAGAAAGTTATTTATAATAGAGTCATTGTATGTATGCATGTTAGAAATGGGGTTCCTCATATTTTCACAAGAGCAAAAGTCACACATTAGCTTCAGAAATGCAGTAATGCTGAAGAAAAGACTCCGATTTAATTCCACAACAGGAGCCTTTCTAAAGTATCCACTGCCTTTCACTGTACAGGTTCAGAATAGCACATAGAAGGGGTAACAACCAGGAGGAATTCAGAGCACCTCCCAAGGTGACAGAGCACAGGTTGCAAATTGAAAGATGAGCTGCAGGCCACCAAGATGCATTTATGGTGGTTTTAGTTGGATTTCCTCCGAGTTAACTAAGGCAGGTCTAATGCTTCAGAATCCTTGCCTGTCGGTCCATGAGCATCATTACTTTTTTAATTGTTGAATTCTCCACTCCCTTTTTGGTGCACTGGGTATAGAATGAAATGGCCATATTTCATCAGTTCTGATACCTAGGTTTTTTTTTTCACATTTTTAACATCTATGAAGTTGAGTAAAACTTCAAATCTCAGTGTCTTGTAATTGGCCTGAGGGGGAGAGGGGGGAGGGTCATGCCATGGATAGTATCTTAAATGTGACAAACATGGTGAAGGAGGTAAAACACATGCGTCATGGCTGGGCATGCCTCATAGGACACCAGAGAAGTACCACTGTGGACAGGACGGCGCAGGAAGGTGGCACCCATGGTAGTGCCGAGGCTCCCCCACACAAAGCTGCCTGCCTCGTGTGTTTGAAAAGGTGTTTAATTGTTCATCAGGAGAAGGTTGGTAGTGCACACATTCAGACTTCAGCACGGGCTCTGCAGAGAGGGGCACTGCTGCAGGACTCCTGCACATGCCCCCCTGTAGTGACACTGGGCAGTGTGCTTGTCTGTGTAATGCCATTCCTCTGCTTTCCTGCACTGGGTGCAGGCAGGGTGCTAGGGTGGTGGGTGCACAGGATGGAGCCCCAGCCCAGCAGCGAAGGCAGTGCCACAGCAGTTAGGAAAACTGGGATGGGTTGCCGAGGAGACATGCAGAATGGGACAGTCATCATAAGACCTCTTAGGTCGATAGTGTTGCCCTGTTTCCAGGGGTTTGAGACCAGGAAAGCTGTGTCATGTGCTGAAATGGAGTTTACAGAACCCTAATTTGAACCAGGATGTGATCCAGATGGCAATTTCTGACGCCCGTGCTTCTGCTTTTGCATCCGTGGTTCATGATAGTGTAGATGGTCCCTGTTTGTGACAGTGACACTAGGGTACAGTCACCATTGTGAGCTGCTCATTTAAACTGTCAGTGTAATAGAGGGGAGCAGGATGGGACCATGTGGGGTGCACTTTCTCCTGCCCCAGCCTGGCCCCAGCACTGCCGCCCACCTGAGCAGACCACCCTCTCTCAGTACCCAAGTTCCTTCTGACCATGCCTGCTTGCCACACGTGACACCCACATGCCTGTTGTGGAAAAGCTATAGGTCTTATTAGGCTCAATTTGGTTCTATTCAAGAATGCTTTTATTTGCTTGGCCTGAATAAAACTGGTGGATTTGGTGGCTGGTGAAGCATATGAGTTTCTGTATAAACGCTCTTATTTACCGCAGGGTGGGGTGAGGGGTCATAGGCTGGGTAACTGCATTGATGTACCTGTGAATTCAGGTCTGTGTTTGCATTCCTAATTGCCTCTCTAGAGGTTCAAATGGATTTTTAGGTTGTCTAAACTTGGTAAGAGTGAGAACTATTGATTTTCCTATTCCTAAATTTTCTTTTCCTCTTAAATTATTTTAGTATTAGAAAACAGGTCTCATTAATTAGAGGAAGGTGTCTTCTATTATAAGTATTCAGTTGTCCTGTATTTTGGTTATTAGACACGTATGTATTGGAGGGGTATGCCAGGCCTGTCCCATACCACATAGTGCTAACATGTCCCATTCTAGAGAAAACAGGTGTGTGGTCAGCATTTAACTGGTTTAAAGTGAGGGAAATCGCCCAGTCAGTGTGGCTCAGTAGTTGAGAGTCAAACCAGGAACCAAGAGATCACCAGTTTGATTCCTAGTCAGGGAACATGCCTGGGTTGCGGGCTTTTTCCCTGTGTGGGGTTATTCAGGAGGCAGCGAATCAATGATGTTTCTCTCTCATTGATGTTTCTGTCTCCCTCTGTCTAAAAAATCAATAAAAATAAAAAAAGTGAAGGAAGTCTCTTTGTGCACATTTCCCTAAGAATTTTGGCCAGAGAAGACTAAAATGAGAGATTTCCCTTCTTGTCCTTTAAGGCACTACCTTTTGGTTTTAAATTACAAAAATAACAAAAAACACTATCACTAATTTTTGTTTGGATTTTAAAGCTCCTTTTCTGCTATATGTCAGTGATGTTGGGCCTTTTTCTTTATCACATGTGGACGCTGTCACCCACAACTGAGCCCCTCCTCAGGCTGTGGCCCTTCCTCTTTTCCTCCGCCTGGCGAATGCCTCTCCACTGTTTCCATTTCGGTGTAGGCGCCCTCTTCCCTGGAAGAGATAGGGTTTCTGTGCCCCTTTTTTAAAACCTTTTATTGAAGTATAATGTAAACACCAGAAAATCCCCTGCCGTGTAACTGAGCAGCCCCAAGAGCACACGAGTGCAGCCGCCAGTGCGACGGAGAACAGCAGCTCCCAGGGCCCCTCCTGTGCGCTCCTCCCGCCCTGCACCCCTGCACCCCTGCACGGCTTGTGGTGTGTGTGGAGAGCAGGCCACCAGTGGTGGGAAAGAAGGTCCCTGCTGCAGCTCCCTACCAGGAGGGCAAACGGAGGGTCCAGCTGAGCCTCCCATAGCCACAGGGACAGACAGGACAGTGCAGCCACATCATTAGGCATCCGAGTCCTGAAGGCAGTTTGTTCAGGTGCTAGTTTAATTTTTTCTTCCGCAAGAAAGTGTCAACCTTGGTAGTGGCAGCCAGGAGGAGCAGCTTGAAATAGACAACCTCCCATGTTGTAGCCTATTTCCATAGCCCCGTCACTTGCTATTTAGGGTGTTGCCTGTACAAAACTGTCACTTAACTGTGAATGGAGATTTGTCTCTTTTGTTATCTACGGTGTGTGCTGATTATATGCTGCTGTGGTCTTGTTTTGAATTCCTGTTTCCTTCCATTTTTTAGGTCCCAATATTGAAGCCCATGGACCTCATGGTAGAAGCAAGTCCACGACGAATTTTTGCAAATGCTCACACATACCATATAAATTCCATTTCCGTAAACAGTGATCATGAAACGTATCTTTCTGCAGATGACCTGAGAATTAATCTGTGGCATTTAGAGATCACAGATAGAAGCTTTAGTATCCTTCATCGGGCGGGTCTTGCACTTTCCTAGGCTTGTTCTTTGATAGGGAGCTCTCAGTGCTATACCCCCCTCCAGTCTTTGCTGCCTGGCAGCCCGGATGTAAGTTCTCTGTGGTTTAAAGGGTCTGTTCCTTGAAGTGGAACTGTTTTCTACCTTAGGGGAAAGTTTTCTCTGATGGGCATGATCTCAGTCCATTGCCTTCCTGGTTAAATCATAGGCAGTTTTATGTAGTTTGTATTTGAAAGTTCAGCGTTGCTTTGCGGGGAGGAGGGGTGTTACTGAATTTGCTAATAGGAAATACTGGCTTTGGTTAGAATGATGTTTAAGTACACAACCCGAGAGGTGACAGATTGTGGAAGACACGCAATTTAAGGAATAGTAAAAACAAATCATCTTTTAAGTGATATATGCTATTATTTTTAGGATGAAAATCTAAATTTATTGCCTAATCACACATTTTAAAAATTACTGATTTTCCCAGAAAATAAGGACCCTATGAAATCAAGTAGCTTCAGTCACATTTTCCCACATTTTGGAGTGTTGGCCGGCCGGCCATCCAGAGCAGTCTTGACTACTGCTGTGCTGAGGCTCATGGTTTGGCATGTGCTTGTCTGGCCTTTTGCTCACATAAATCTCAGGAAATGAAGTGTATATGACTTAAATTCCAGCATTTCACACTTTTATGAGCTGTTGTCCTTGACTTGAGTTGGTAGTTTTTTATGTGGTCACTTAGTTTATGAAGCTGTCTGACAGACAGTGCGGAGGTCTCTGTGGAGCTGCAGTTGGAGGAGGCCGGCCCAGAGCGCCCCACCCCATCTAGGGAAGGAGCAACGTGCCTGGCTCCCCGTTCTCTTCTTTCTCCAACTGGGCAACACTTCCCCAATTATGATACTTCTATTTATGCTCATGCCCCCGCATTCTCTATTCTCCTCTAAACCCTTAGATGTTTCATCATTCTTCTGAATAAAATTGAAATACTAGAGAGGAAGGAAGATTCTGCCCCCTTAGTCCAGCCCTCCAGAGATGCCATTGTAAGTAGTTGGATGCATATCCTTCCAAGCTTTTTATGCCAGTGCACAAGTTTTTATGTTTTGAAAACACCAGGCTCGTCCTCTACACAGTGATAGTCAAGTTCCCAGCACCCGGGAGGATCAGGAGGCCTCAAGTTCAGCTCAGTGACCTTGGCATCTTCCTCTGTAAAGTTGAGGGACTAGCATGCGCCTCTTGGGGTTATTGTAAAAACAAAGAGAAGGATGCAGTGGCTATTAGCCTCATTTATTTTTTAGTTGAATTTATTAGGTTGACATTGGTTAATAAAAGTATATAGGTTTCAGGTATGCAGTTCTACAATACATAATCTGTATAGTGGGTGTGTATTTATCACCTCAAGTCAGGTCTCCTTACATCACCATTTATCCCTCCTTTGTTCTCTTCTGCCTCCCCACACCTAACCTCATTTTTTTTCTTAACATATTATGACCATCTTTCCATGTTAGTAGGAGTACAGACTTACAATTGCAGGATTCATTATACACGTGTTCCTGTATTTTATGTACCACTCTTTGGAGCCATAGATCTCTATTAAGTTAATATCCATTTTTTTATTTTTTTTACTGTCCTTTGTCATTGTTTCTCCTGTTGGAAGCTCCAATTTTTCCTTAATGATCTGTGAGAACTCTAATACACAAAGGGTTTGTTTATATAATCATATCTTTTTTATATTCTTTTGATTTCAGAGAGGAAGGGAGAGAAAGAGAAACATCAATGATGCGAGAGAATCATTGATCAGCTGCCTCCTGCACGCCCCCTACTGGAGATTGAGCCCGAGCAACTAGGGCATGTGCCCTTAACTAGAATTGAATGCGGGACCCTTCAGTCCACAGCCGACACTCTAGCCACTGAACCAAATCAGCTAGGTCTATACAATCATATCTTTCATTGCTTATTAAAAAATGGTTGTCCCATATCATGCTTCAAACACCCTTTCCTGTGACAGAGATTATAAAACAAATGCTTTCTTATACTTAGTTGTATCTATGAACACTGTAAACATAGTTTTGAAATGGGGGCTAATGTGCTTCTCCAGATGCTCACCCGCCTGCCCAGGGCCCTGTGGTCCTGCCCCTTCTGCACTCTGACAGCCACCCTGGGACTCCTCCCATGACCGCTGTCCTTCAGTGTGCCTTGGGCTTCCTGCTCCTGAGCGGGACTGCTGTGAGCTGGGCTCTGCTCTCTCATCTTGGCCCTGGTTCTTTCTCCAGCCTGACTGCTGCTGCCCTGCGCCTGCTGGGAGTCTTCTCTGGCACTCGCCGCTTCATGCCCGGAGCTTCCCTGGGTCCCCTCCCTGCACATCCCTGAGGTCACTGCCATGCTGTCTGGTGTTCATGCCTTGAGCTGTGCTGTCACCCAGGTGTCAGCTTCCTCAGTGGTGGTGGCAGGACACATCGGAGACCCAGCTTCTGCTCTTTTTTCACTACAGTGATGGCTATACTTGCCGACCTACTATGTGACCCTGGGTAACTATTTAGAACAAGCTCTGGATGTCAAACACTTGGGAAAGCAGAATCTTTTGGAATTTGGAAATGCCCGTGTGTGGTGTGTGTGTGTGTGTGTGTGTGTGTGTGTGTGTGTGTGGTTATTTATGGATAGAGCATGAAATTTTTGTGCAGGTGGGTGCTTGCTTGCTTTTCTCGTTTACATCATTAAATCTGTGTGAGCTGTAAAACATCTGAAGCAGCAACAGGAGGAAAGCAGCACTGGTGAGAAGAGAGAGAATGTGTGTGTGTGTGTCCATGTGTCCAGCCCTGACAGGCCCATTATCCTAGTCTGCTTAATGCATCAGTGTGGATCCTCTTACTGAAGGGCTCCCTCACAGCTAATCTCTTAATCCTCACTGCGAGGGGTACTTGGCTTGACAGGGACTAACTAAAACCGCCAGGCGCTCTGCCTTAACCGCGCTTCCAGACATCGTGGACATTAAGCCCGCGAACATGGAGGAGCTGACGGAGGTGATCACCGCAGCGGAGTTCCACCCACACCAGTGCAACGTGTTTGTGTACAGCAGCAGCAAGGGGACCATCCGGCTGTGTGACATGCGATCCTCGGCCCTGTGCGACCGACACTCGAAGTGTAAGTGCCTGCCTGTTGGAAACAGCTCATTTAAACCCTGCCTCCAGACTCTGGAGTGTGTGCGAAGGCTGAGGGTTTTCTTCTCCTGCCCCCACGCCTGGGCCCATGTGTGGCCTCCTTGGTTCCATCAGTCATGGGCCATTGCCAAGAGATCCTGCTTCCCAGAGACATTCGTGTTGGAGCCACCATAGGTTTGCTCTGCCCAGTATCTCAGTGCATCGTCACAGGGACCTGGGCTGGGGCCTCCAGGAGGCATTTGCCCTGTGACCCTTCTCAGCTGTTAGCAGCTATGTTGCCCTGTGACCCTTCTCAGCTGTTAGGGGCTATGTTGGACTGGCAGCCAGTCTCTCAGGAAAGTCAAACACTTTACTCCCAAGCTTTGACTCTCCTAGGTGAAGAAAGTGGTGGGTTCATTTTATTTTTACCCATAAAGAATAGGCCCAACTTCATAGAAAATCATCCTACATGTTTTGGGGATGTGACATATGTTGTGGAGACTTTGCTGGAGGATCCTGCGGTGTGCTCCAGTAAAAACAGTCCTGTTCCAACAGTGCCTCGATGTTCCTCTCTTGACCCTGTCTCAGTGAACGCTGGGCCTGGCCAGTCTGTCTGGAGCGTCTCCCACATAAGCACACAGCACCAACAGTGCTGACGTTAATGTGCTCGCGAGCTGTTGCTCAGTCACCTTTCTACTTTTTTCCCCTGTCTATTCTCTTCTATTGTGTCTTAAAGAATGCTGCATCCTACCTGGTTTGGCTCTGTGGTTAGAGCATTGGCCCTCGGACTGAAGGGTCACAGGTTCGATTCCAGTTAAGGGCATGTACCTCAGTTGCAGGTTTGGTCCCCAGTTGGGGTGTTTGCCAAAGGCAACCAATCACTAAGTCTCACATTGATGTTTCTCTCCCCCGACCCCCTTCCACTCTCTCAAAAAAAAAAAAAGGAAAAAATATCCTCAGGTGAGGATTAACAAAACAACAAAAACAAAGAATTCTGTGCTCTTTATAGAATTCCTACAGGGAAGAGTGAGTCTTAAAACACCTGGCCACTGTCTTCAAGGTAGCACTCTTGAATGAACAATTTCAGATTTCAAGAGTAGTTTTTATTTGTCAGCAAAATAATTTATTTTAATAGTTACTCGGTGTTGCCACCAGCTTCTTTAAAATTAACTTCAGCCCTGGCTGGTGGGGCTCAGATGATTGTGCATAGTCCATGTACCAAAAGTTGCCGTTTCAATTCCTGGTCAGGGCTTGATCTCCAGTCAGAAGTGTGCAGGAGGCTGCCATCAATGTTTCACTCTCACATCCATGTTTCTCTCTCTCTCATTCTCCCTTCCTCTCTGTCTAAAGATCAATTATTTTAAATCTTAAAAAAAAAATTTAGCCGAAACCGGTTTGGCTCAGTGGATAGAGCGTCGGCCTGCGGACTGAAGGGTCCCAGGTTCGATTCCGGTCAAGGGCACGTACCGTGGTTGCGGGCGCATCCCCAGTGGGGGGTGTGCAGGAGGCAGCTGATCAATGTTTCTCTCTCATTGATGTTTCTAGCTCTCTATCCCTCTCCCTCTCTGTAAAAAATCAATAAAATAAAATTAAAAAAAAAAATTTACTTCAAATGCAGAGGCAACAAACGTACAGGTTCAAAAAAAGCAAAGCAGCCTAAAATTAAAGAACATGCCAACCTCCTTGCCCGAAGGTGACTGAGCCGAAGGCATGGCAGTGCCCAGGGCTTGGGTGCAGGCGCAGCCTCCACGACACCACGGGTGAAAGACCATGGACTTACTGCCGAGAGAGCAGAACTGGGAGACAGTAAGATTTGCCAAGGAAGATGAGGATCTTCCTGAAAGGGGTGATCCAGTTTCGTCAAAATAGATCGTGACCATGGAGTAGTGGAAACTAACTTTGAAGTAGGGGGCCATGCTGGTTATTGAAACTTGGACCCTGTGGAGGTCGTGGTCAGTCTTGAGGTGGGAAGACAGGATGTCTGAGCTGCTGGAACAGTCCAGACAGGCAAACAGCAGACGTGGGGGCACTTGCTCAGCCGCCCTGAGCACGGCACCTGCATTCTCATGTGATGCCGTTTCTTATCTTCTAGTGATAGGGACGGGGCAAGGCTGGACATGTTTGCTAGGGCCTGGGGCCACAAGGACACGCAGCTGTCTGTGCAGTAACGGCCTCCGATCAGCCCAGGGTCCTTAACCAGGGCACAAGGCAGCACGTCCTGGGAACTTCTCCAGTTAGCACTTGAGGCCTCAAGCACAGACATGCTGGT
Source organism: Eptesicus fuscus (assembly GCF_027574615.1). Taxonomy (NCBI): domain Eukaryota; kingdom Metazoa; phylum Chordata; class Mammalia; order Chiroptera; family Vespertilionidae; genus Eptesicus; species Eptesicus fuscus. The sequence continues at coordinate 56,608,897 of NC_072489.1, read as the reverse complement.
CCTGAGCTGGGTGGAATCGGGGCCCGTGCTTCTTTTGGTGCCCCCGTCACTCTGGCACTGGAGTGGCCTGCCTAAACTTAAGCACAGAAGTGGAACACCAGAAAGTGCCTGGAGGTCAGAAGCTTGAGCAGTAGCCCTCTGCGGTGTCAGGAGGGCCTGACTCCTGCTGGGACTTCAAAATGATTTGTCCAGTTTCTAAACAGAAGCCGAAAATACTGTGTTTTTCAGTTTTTGAAGAACCTGAAGATCCCAGCAGTAGGTCTTTCTTCTCAGAAATAATTTCCTCCATCTCCGATGTGAAATTCAGCCATAGTGGTCGGTACATGATGACCCGAGACTACCTGTCGGTGAAGGTCTGGGATCTGAACATGGAAAACCGGCCCGTCGAGACCCACCAGGTGAGGCTCCTGTGCGAGGACACGCCACACCTCACACATGACGCTTTCTAACCATCCTGTGATCTCATTAAGGTCCACGAGTACCTTCGAAGCAAGCTGTGTTCTCTGTACGAAAATGACTGCATCTTCGACAAATTTGAATGCTGCTGGAACGGTCCAGACAGGTAAGTCTGCATCAAGACTGACCGCTGCCCAGGCTCATCTCCTGTGGGTCTCCTCAGACCCGACAGGTGACTGGCAGAGACAGATGGGGAGTGGGGCGAGCTGCGTGGAGGATGCTGGCGGACTTGGCTTTCCAGGCCATCTCTTTGGTGGCGGTGTTGAGGTGGGGAAGACAGGATGTCTGAACCGACTTCTCCCCTTGCTCATAATTCCTTCTATATTTAGTGAGCGCAGTACTAGGTTCATGTTGGTGGTTTTTTTAAATGCTTGGTGAATGATAATTTCTTTTTTTCTATTTCCAAGATGAGAGGAAAGGAAGGAAGGGGGAGGTCATGTACTAGTAAGTTTGGGGATGGCCTGTTCTTCCAGGGAGAAGCAGGAGAAAATACCCTCAGAGCTATTGGTTGTCACGCTTGGACAGAGTAGAGGTGGCCAGTTAAATCCTCATTTAATTTAGGTGACAATTCTATTTATTTTGTGCAGTCTTTAAAGATGATAATAGTATTGCTGAGAGTTGAATCTTTAATATCATCAAAAAATTCTGTTTCAGATGATAGCAGGAGATGAACTTGTATCATCTTTAATAGAAATAGTGTCACGTAGCGCTCCTGGCAGTAAGGGACTGGCAGGCATTCTGAAAAACCCTTTGGCACAAATAGCAGAAACGCTGGGTATGACACCACACATTTCTTCATGTGCACAGTTGAGCTCACAAGGGAGGGAAATCTCACAAGGGCCATAAATGAAGAGGGAGCCAGGACCCCTCAGCTTGTACAGCCCAGGAGTGGTGCAGTCACACTATGGGCCCATGCGGACCGGGCATTGAAATGGGGGTCCTCGTGGGTTACGGAAAAGGTATCTGTCTGTGTTCAAATGGAGTCCCAGGGGAATTCATCTGAGACCTTGGATTGGGGTGGATAAAAATCCCAAGATATGTGACCACAAACCTGCCCTCTGTCACAGCGATGGAGAGTTTAGATCTACGCTGGCTGCAGGACCTGTGCTGAGGGTGAGGCGCTCTGCATGTCTGCAGGAGTAAACTGGCTTCCGGTCTGGGCTTGGGCCCAACTTACCTGTCAGGCTTAGTGTTTCATGGGTGCTGGCTGAGGTTGTGAGATTCCTGGGTCAGAGACAGGACTTGTTCTTCATGGCACAGCAAAGCAGCATGAGCTTTGTGTTGGCCTTGGTCCCCCAGTCCCACAGGAGTGACACGAGGGGCCCAGGCAGATGCCATGCAAGTAGTGGGGCTGTGTCACAGACAGCACACACTGAGCTTTTTATAGCACGTAGTAAACAAGCCTGCACTTGGACCACTGCAGACACAACCCGAGAAGTGGGCCAAGGGGAGAGCACTCAAGAACCACATTCTTGACAAGCCCACCCCGCACCCCTGGCAGAGAGCCCCTGTGGGTACTCCCAGGGCTCACAGGAGCTCACCGGCGAAAACTACCATGCCACCGGGAGCCAGTCAGCAGAGACAACAGAACTTCGCCTCTGAGAATTCAGATGCTGAAATCAGACATTACAGAAGATAAAATAAGAATGCCAGAAACACAGGTTAAAGGAACCAAACCTGAACAGGCACAAGACAAAAATGGCCTAGGAGATATGGACAAGAATCAGTCAGAGCTCCTAGGAATGAGTGCAGTGGTTGGAAGTTGCTTCGTGGAGTAAAACCACATGTGCCCCGCGGATGGTCTAAGGAAGGCGCTGAGCACAGACAGCAAGCTGCATGGATAGCATGGTTTGATGACTTGTGTGATATTTAGGATTGCAGGAGTGTATGTCTAAGAACATGTAACTTCAGAATATAGACATGTACAGTGTGGTGCACCCTGACCTTGAGTGCTTGTGCTGCAGGGGACAGTAGGATTTAACTGTCAGCAGTGGCTTGTGGGTACACACATATTCTTGTATATTTTTTATGCTTTTTGGTATATCTGAATGAATACAAAATTCATTTAATTCACCTGTCCCCAGGAACTTGCAAAAGCTTTGCAGTAATGTCTACTTGTTCTTTCATTCTTGCGAACACTCCCCTGCCTTTTTGCGTGGACGCTTCTGTTGAGGGGTGGGGTGGGGTGAGGTGGAGGAGGGCCCGGGCCGTGCAGCTGAGCGGCCCTGCCGCAGGCTCTAGGTTGTCTAAAGAAAGGACAGCCGCCGCTGCGAGTTCACTTAAGCCGCATGTGGCAGTGTTCCCACCGTCGAAATAAGTACAGCTAGCTTGGAGTAATTTTTCTCCTGAGTTTATCTTTTATTCTGGTGTGAAGTTCTAGACAAGGTTAATCAGACAGTAAAGTGTTTGCCTACAGCTGGGATCAGCCTTGAACCGTGTAAATGAAGCACCAGGCTTCCCCTCAGGGTGCCTTGGATGTCGGAGGAGGAAGACTGCAGAAATGGCCAAGATTCCGGTCGTGTCCTGCTGGGAGAAATCGGCGGTGTTGTCTGAACACGTCTCATCCAGAACTGGACCCCTTCTAAAGCCAGGGCTCAAGTCATGGCAACGTTCACTGTCATTCCGCCATTTTTATCGAAAAAGAAGGGAAGTTTTAACCAAGATAATAAAAATGTATTGTGATGATGATGATGATTTACTGAAAGCTATTAGAATTAATCCTGAAGAAAGAGTATTGCAACCTCTGGAATTGATTGTGAACGAGGTTCTAAATCTCCCACACTTTTCCCAATGACTTCCTCTTACTAGTACTTTTGCTTCATGTGAAAAAACTTTTTTAAATTAATGAATTAAAAAGACATCCTTTGATCAACTGTGAATGAAGCTACTGTGCCAAGTCAGACAAATGTCTATTGCATATGAACATGGATATCAACTTCGAATCACTGATACAATATAGAAGTTAAACCTTGGAAATAAATTCCACTGTTATTCATCACCAGGACAGATGACATGTAGCGGGGTTCTTTTTACTTTTGAAAATGTATTAATGTAATAAAAAATATGAATCCATTACTTTTTTGTTCTGTAATATTTGTTTTTACTGACATGATTTTACGAAAGTGTTTTATATATGTATGAAATTCTCACTGCATTTCTCTCCTGACCATGATTACTTTTCATGTCTTGTTTCTAAGAATTGTCCTGTTATGTAGCACAGGAGTCCCAGGGACCACATGGCTTGTCTTGTGCTGCGTCGAGTGCCTGCTGGCTTACACGTGCTTCTCTCTGTTTGAACAGTGCGATCATGACGGGGTCCTACAACAACTTCTTCAGGATGTTTGACAGAAACACAAGGAGGGACGTGACCCTGGAAGCTTCCAGAGAGAACAGCAAGCCTCGAGCCAGTTTGAAGCCTCGGAGAGTGTGTCCAGGCGGGAAGAGGAAGAAGGACGAGATCAGTGTGGATAGTCTGGACTTCAATAAGAAGATTCTGCACACAGCTTGGCACCCCACTGACAACATTATTGCTGTGGCTGCCACCAACAACCTGTATATATTCCAGGACAAAGTCAACTAGCAAGTGTGAGAGCGCATCTCATCCTGCGAAGCTAAGCCTGTGGTTTCTGTTGTGGAAGGGGTGTCCTCTCCGTGGATCGCAGGGTGCACACCTTGTTCCCTTCCTAGACTGGAACTGCATACACACAGCCAGGGAGGCTGTGGGGAGTCGCTGCACAAGCAAAGAACTTGGTCGGTGCAGACTGATGGACAGCTCAATAAAGGCCATTACTCACAATAAATGTATTTATTTAAATCTGAGCCGTCCTTTCCAGTTTATAGACCAAAAAATGAACACCCAGCAGAAAACTTGTCCTGTATCACTCTCTCGTCCCTCTGCCATCTGATGAGGGCTCTCGTGCTACTGTACCAACCGCCCGGGGGCCACTGGCCAAATGCTCAGGCAGCTTGACCTCCCACATGCCTGTATCTTCCATCACACCTTCTGGTGTAACCACCTAATAAAAGCAACACACTATACAAAGTGTTTTTAATCCAAATCCAAGTATTGCCTTTTTCTTTGATCACAGATGATGAGGTTGTACAAAATCATGCTTCAGAACAACTTGGAACCTTGTCCTTCATTGGCAGGGTGGCAGGACCTGTGAAGTTCTGAGTGTGCCTGTCCCCAAACTTGCTAACTTTGCTTGTTTCTGTAGAAATACTACCTCTGACACAGCAGGTAAGATCCAAGACACCTTAACTCACCGCTGAGAAAGCAGATTGCAAGGAACTGAGCAGACTTGCTGCAATGAGATGAGCACCAGGTTCCACGCCTCTCCACTTCATTGTGGTTGAAAACGTGTGTGCTTGCTTTTCACTTTGTTAAACGTAGGGAGGGGCCATGCTGTTACAGCTTGCTCACCGTGTGCATAAGCCAGCAAAACCAAACACATTACAAGATGAGGCCACCAGCATCCCCAGACAAGCCCTAGAGCTGTAACCATACGAAGTGCTGGCTCCTGAACCCAAGGCAGTGTCCAGGGGAGAGGAGCAGGGCTCGCGCTCGCTCTGAAAACTGGAAAGCAGGTATGTCTTGATTACCCATGACAGTGATGCACATATGCTGTGACTCGTTACCCTGAATTAATAACGCCACTTAAGTTCACGTTGAGTTAGAAATTGAGAAGCTAAAAGTGCATTTTACTTGAAAAATAATGCTGTATATTGGTTGTGACATGGTTTACTAATCTGAGTTGTGGAACAGAGTTAAGAATCACTCATCCCTGTTCCTTAAGAAAAAGCAGTTCTAGTAAAATAGGGTTGGATATATTTCCACTATTTTGACCAAAAAGTTTAATTTCCAATGTTTGATTTGCACTGTGTAGACAACTTCTTCCATCTTTCCTTTAAAATGTATTTCCCCCCAAGTAGAAAGCCAGTCTTTGTGTCTTGGATGGGACAGAGCAAAGGCTGTGGGCGTCACTGTGGCTGCGACTGCAGGTCGCTTCAGCTGGCTTAGGAGCTCCGTTCCTGAGGGTCCTCCCCAGAGAAAGGCACTGGCAAGTGAGTACAGGGCACAGAGGGCATTGGGGCTTGCTTGACCTTGATCTCCCAGGAGCTGCATTGTCCTGTGGTTGAGGGAGTGCGGAGGTTGGAGTCGCTGCACTCACACCTCCAGATTTCTGTATTGGTCCCTGTGTATTGAAAGCCCTGAGCTAACACACTTACAGTGCAAACCCACCCCCACCCCCCAGGCCACATGCTGGCCTCCCAATTCTGCTGATGCCTGACTCACTGCCCAGGATGTGCTTGTGCTCTGGGTCAGCACACAATGAAGCAGCCTCAGAGGCCCACTCATCCCTTTCAGAAACTAGATTTACCAGCAAGACCTGCGCTGCTGTGTCCACTGGGCCTTACCTTACATTGCCCAGCCCATTGTGATCCAGTGTTCGGGCCCCACCCCTTCAGTATGGCTTCATTCATCAGGTTCCCTTGTCTCTCTTTGACTTTGGCAATAAGTGAAGCATCACTATGGGTCTGAGTCATTTACACAAATGTCATTCCTCCTTGTACCTTCCCATCTCCCGCTCTGCCCTGTCCCACCCACCCCTCTAGCCAATCCCCATCTCTGGCATATTCACACCATATTCCTTTTTGCACAATGAGATGTGTACATTTTCTTTGGCTTTTTGCGTAAACGATAGCATACATTTTCTATTCTCTTCTCAAACTCTTAATTTGTTCACCCGTCTGCACTGAGGACTCAGTGGGTTCATCTCATCTCCTTTCCAATGGTGGCAGCTGGGGCAGCTCACCTGATAGCAGAGGGTCCCCTTCAAAGATGGACCACCTGATGGCTGTCCCACCCTTCCCAGGTAGTCCTCTCCTCGCCCTCACCACACGGTGGTGGGTGAGTCCCAGGGTAGGATGCAGCGGCCAATCTGAGCGGTCCAGCAATACTTTCTCCCAAGCAGCCAAGTCTGCGGGAGACAGACGGTACCTCCCCTGCAAGACTATCAGAGGACTGGCCTGCCACTGACTAATTTCCTGTCCACTGGGGACATAGATATTCTTGACAATAGCTTAGAAATCAATCACTCAGTATCAGTTAATTGACCCCTCTACCCCCTTTTTTTAAAAAAAATTTTATTTTGGAGAGGGAGAGATAGAAACATCAATGATGAAGCATTGATCAGCTGCTTCCTGCACGCCCCAACTGGGGATTGAGCCCACAACCCAGGCATGTGCCCTGACCGAGAATCAAACCCAGGACCCTTCAGTACGCAAGATGCTCTATCCAAAGAGCCAAATCAGCCAGGGCTCCCCCCTTTTTTAATTTATTTCAGAGGAAGGAAGAGGGAGAGATCAACAATGAGAATCCTCAGTCAGCTCCCTCCTACATGCCCCCCGACTGGGGACCAAGCCCACTACCCGGGCATGTGTCCTGACTGGGAAGCTAACGGTGACCTCCTAATTCATAGGTCAATGCTCAACCACTGAGCCACACCAGCCAGGCATGTTTTAATTTATTTTAATCCAAAACTGTTTGGATTGTGTATTGTTTACTTGTTATTCAATGACTAAGTATTATTTGTATTAATAGTAGAAAGGTCTATTTGCAAAAGTTTAATTATAATACTATTACCCTACCTGAAAAAAAACAAAAATATACATACATATACACACTTTAAGGAAACTGTCCACTAGAACAATGTCGTGTGATGGGAAAAGCCTCTAGAAAAACCTCGTCTCCACCTCATTGGAATGTGGAAACATTCTCAGCCCTTCACCAAGAGCTTAGTGATGCCATCAGCGACAGGGACAAGAGCACCTGCCTATCAAGGGCCCAAGTGCCTGACAGATGGTTCAGATGGCAATGGGGGGTCACTAGCTCTTTAAGAGGTGCCAATTCTATGGACACTGACCTTTCCCAGACGTGCTGAGTGCAACGCCAATGTCGTGACACAGAGAAGCCCATCCGTTTCCCAGGAAAGACACACTTGCTGGCTAAATGGGACCTTAGACTCTCTTTAGAGGGTACATGCCAAAGTACTCTGATGCCATTCAGCCAGCTGTCTGCCAATGAGAGGGCTGTGAATCATCTCAATATAAACAGGTTTTTTAAAATGAAATTGACATTTATTTTAACACAACTGCATTTAATATGGAAAAGTGAAATACACAACAGCATAAACAGCATACCAGAGGCAGCCTTGAAAAAACCATGCTGAAGAGAACATAATCAGACAACGGGACTATGCCTGGTTTAACCCTAAAGCGTTCATAGTTTTCCTTTTAAACTAAATACAAATACAGTAATCTCTGAAGGATTTGGCAAAAATTTATTTCCTATTTCCAGTCTTTTAAAGTAGACACTGATTTACTTAAAATGAAGCTGAATCTCAGAGCACGCAAAAAAATGAACACAAATGAGCCTAAACACAGCGATCCCGAGTGGGGACAGGAAGGTGCTTTAGCAGGTGTCCCAGGTGCATCATCTATGTGGTCACACAGTCGCCGCCCTGCCCTAGCACGCAGGCCAGTGTCTGCACTGCACAGGGCCCGGCCTGTGTCCTGGGCCCTATCACAGCTCAACAGCTGACAGTGAAGAGTGGTCTTCACAGACCCCTGCATCCATGTCCAGGGTGCCCTACAGCCGTGTGGATGTAAGGCCACATGTTTATTGGGATAAACCATTTATGGAGTCACTTTAATAATGTTATTCATCCTTTCAAAGTAGGGAGAATTTTAACTGAATTAAGGTTACAGATAATTTTATTAAAATACTACATCATGACTAGCATGGTAAAATTATTTATACTCATATTTATAATATCAAAGAAAAGTTACCACCACATTATTCCAGTAGTATTAGTGTGACATGCTCATTGGTTGATCCCACAGGTACGGATGGTTCTAGGTTAGCGTGGTTTCAGTGTCTATTCTTCATCTCACTAAATCAGGCACCCAGCATTTACAGAACAAATCAACACAGTGGCCAGCCACCAAGGCCCAGGACAGCGCCTCAGTGAGCCATGTCACAAGCTCCAGTATGAATCCCGCTCCCTTGTGAAAAGCCGATTCCGATTCCTCATCAGAAGGTGCTGGTGGAGGTGGTCAGACGCCGCCCGATGTAGATCCTGAGCAGAAAAGAAAGGTGAGCGCAAGCCCAGGACTCCACGGCCGGGCAGCCGTGAGCCCTGTCCCCATGCCAGCTCAGACTGGCTGCATGGTGACCTAGTGTTCCCACCACTGTGCATTCTACAGTCACCTCATGCCCCCCAACGTCCCCACGAAGGAGGGACTCCCCAACTTGCATGAGCACACTAGAGTCCAGGAATGCAACAGCCTGCTGGACAGGCATTGCACATGGTACTGACTACCAACCTCAGCGGCCATGGCAGACGAGGGTGTGACTCCAGGAAAGGGGGACGGAAATGGAGGAGCCTAGCAGGCACAACGAATGGTTAGGACGTGACTGGAGAGGGGAGCCCCAGGGGGTCAAGTTAATTTTGGAAGGAAGGATGCAGGGCAGCTATCAGGTGGGAGCTGGCTGCAGACCCTACCCTGACGGCCCTGCCCCCTCAGAATCTGAGGCGCTGGTTCTGGAGAAAGCTCCAGAAATCACTGCATATACACACCTAGGCGAGTGTGACCTGAAAAGCATTGGACACGATAAATCTGGACACGCTGACATCGAGGAGGCCACCCGGGAAGCCATTCTCATAGGCAGAACTGTGGTCTCCCTCTGCCTCAGACTCGAGCCCTCACGCCAAGTGGCACCAGCCTACATCAGAAGCTGGCCCACCCAGTCTGTCCAGTGAGCTGCAGCCATAGAGCACCGTCACCCAGCAGGACAAGTGAGGCCACCACCCCATGCAGGCTGGGGTGAGCCAGAGAGAAGCGCAGCCCCTTCTCCCCAGATTCATGCCCAGTGCCTCAGCGCTGTCTGGGTAAAAGGTCCCTAGGATGTGTAGCTGAACTTGTTTTCTGCCTCATTAGTGCAAGAAGCCAGAGAACGAGAGCGTCGTGTCCCTGCTGAGGGGGCGGCAGGAGTCCGAGTGACAGCACCTCTGCAGCAGAAAGGGGCGTGCAGTGTGCACACAGCGGGCCGAGGCGGGGCCGGTCACCTGCGCCTGCACACGGACAGCACGGCTAAGGCAGCCAGCACGAGTCCTGCTTATGTGCCCTCGCCTGTACCGGCAGCGCCAGTGCCAGGCTGGCCTGGGGGGTAGGGGGCGGCGCTCCCAGGGTCACGGTCATGTTTGTTTCCTGACCTAGACAATGATCACATGGACATGTTTGCTTACAGTTACATAAGCTGTGACTTATGGCCTATTATTGTAGTGAAATGCTTAAAAGGAAGTCACTGAGACCTAGAACTGTCCAGGCAGGATCACTTACCCCAACCCAATGGCCAGCAGGTGTGAGAGCAGCAGAGACGGAAGGAAGACTTTGAGAAACTCAGCCGAAAAGACACCCCCTTTCTTCATGACGCTTGTGTTCCTCATGCTGAGGGTGGCCGTGCGCTTGGGGTGCCTGAACAGGAACTCCCTGCAGAGGGAAGAGCTGTGAGCTCGCTGGCAGGCTCCACCTCAAAGCTAGTTCTTGATGCTCAAAATACTCACTTAGGGGGGATGTTTTCCGGCCGGCTTGACCAGTCCCATATCCAGTCTGAATTTTTCTTTAGGATGCTTTCAACTTCTTTCCTCCTCTCAATGTAATCTTCTTCAGACTAAGAGAAAGTGAATGTTAAAAACCGAGGAACCACCGCCCCCCGCCCAGCATCAGACCAGAGGCTGATCTCTGAGCCGGGTCCGTGGGCGGAGGGTGGGCTGTGGGGCTGCATCTCACGCTCTTCCCCCTTTACGGACAGACAGACACTGTGGCCAAAGCCCCAACTGTGAGATCTAGTGGCAGTAAGAGCAGCAAATACTGTCCCAAGGAAGCCACATGAAGGGAGGACAGAGGCGCCACAAAGACGCTGATGGCGAGCTGGCACAACAGAAGGAAATGAAAACTGCGAACACTGTGGAGCAAACAGTGTTGAGAGAAAGCTGCTCTCGCGTGAAATGGCAGGGAAAGCCAAACTCCTAGACTGTGATGCAGCTACGTTGGTAAAGTCCTGTAACAAGACACTAACGAAAGGGGACTTGAACAAGTAGGATTATAGGTGCTTTTGCATCTTAAAAATTCTGTATCTGAGCATAAAATTCGTTTTTAGAATCCGAAAAAAACAAAACCACTTAACATTTTAGAATTGCTCCAGAACGCAAAGCCAAACAGACATCGGGGCACCCCAGCTGGGAGTGGACCCCAGTGTCTGGGGCAGGAACTTCTGTGGGTCCTGGAAGCCTCTGGTGCCAGACAAAGCCTGGGGAATAAGGGTTCCTCCTGTCCTGAGGAGACCATCCTGGGAGAGGCATTTCCTGTGCCAAGCTGAGCGAAGGAGGCTGGCCCTCGCCACTGACGCACATCTGCTAGGGCCACCACCCTGTGCTCCCTCACAGCAAAGCTCAGTGCCTGACATGTCAGAACAGGGACCTTGGGCTGAAATGACCAGCCTGGTTAGCTCCTAACTAACCCACCCAAACACCCACCAGTTAGCATGGCCTGAGATAGTTTCTGGAAGCAACTGGAGGGCCTAACGAGAACGGCCCATCAGCATTTCGACCACAATGGTAGAGCTGCCCTGAGTGGCTTGGAGAGAATGCCGGCTCTCCCACAGACATTAAAACCCATTCACAGCCCAATCTACAGTCAAGAAGACCGTGACTACCACTAATGACCCCAGATACCCTTCCCACAGGCCACTCACACCCTCTCCAGGCCATAGGTATATGGGATAGAGGGTCCCACCCTATGTCCTACCTAAGCCCATAACTAGCCGGCTCACTGAGCCCATGTGTAGAGATGCCCTCACCCCACACGTTCCAGAAAGCAAGAAACGCCCTCAAAGCCAGACGTTTCTCTACTCGGTCCCACTGCCGACTGACCACAGGGGCAGATGGCATACGCAGCCACCCGGCCTACCTGAGAGCTGTTCTTTTCTCCGATGCTATGGCTGTCTGTCTCAGATGCTCGGTTCGTGTCCTGTGGGGTCTGTGAGCGAGGTGGGCTAGGAAATGATGTGAATGCGCGTGGGAAAAACAGGACATGTTAGCATTCTCTGCATGAGAGGCAAAGCCCTGCGGACGGGGATGGTCAGTGAGGAGCAGCTTCCCTTACACTGGCACAGGCCAGGGCCAGACCATCTCCCACCTCCCAGCTGAGCTCCACACGCGTCCACCAGCCAGTCCCAGGGGGACACGGGGCAGCCTGAGGGCGGTGGCTTCATCGCCCACTAGCTTGGTGGTCTGTACACAATCCTGGTGAGCACCTGGCCTTTGATCTCGGACTCAGCCATGCTGCCTGAGTCACTGGCCGTGCTGAGGACAGCTGCTCATGACAAAGCTATTGGAGGCGAGGGGGCAGAAGCAGGGGAGGGGACAGGACAGTGTCTGCCCCTTGCTGCATCGTGGTCCCTCCTTCCACCAGAGGACAAGGGGCCGCTGTCTAAGGGAATGGGCACCACAGGCGAGCTGCTCGCTCCTAGTACAGCAGCACTGTGACATGCATGTGTCTGCACCCACCTGTCACAGTGAGAACTCTTGGAGCTGCTCCGTCCAGACTCATGCTGGGCATCCAGCAGGATTTTCTCCATGTCACCATTATAAATAGAAACTGAGGCTGGCACGCTGCTGCCATTCCCGTTACTGCTGAAGTGCAGTTCCACCCAGGAGCCTGTGGGGACAAAACAAGGACAGAGTTAGAATGTCTACCCATGACAACCAGCCCACACCCATTCCCAGCTCTTGCAGCACAGCAGCTGGTCCCACCTCACCCTCCTGAGGAGCCGGACGTGTGTCTGCAGCAGCAGGGTCCGAATGACCAGAGAGCTTTTTTGCACTCAACTTTTATAAGAAAAAGGGTGCCAACAAAAGCTTGCGTTTTAAATGGTAAGGTTTAAACTACCTCTTTTCAAGATTCCCACACCCCAGCGGCACATTCTCACCCTAAGGGCCCAAGTACTATACTTGCTGCTCCGTCTTTATTTACATCAGGAGCCAGAGGAATACACCCTGGACACAACGAAGGTGATTTCTGCCTGAACTTGACTAAGCAGAGCAAGCCATCCGCCCAAGTCACCTGGCTGAGTCCTCTCGGAGTGAGCTCAGCATTTCTAACTTCAACTAAAAATTGACATTAAAATCCCAAACAAATGGGTTCTACCCAGACAGGTTTTACAGATTCAGAACTGTCATGTGATTACTAAAACGTAACACAGAAGCCACTCTCACCCGCAGCACAGAAGCCTCGAGTGAAGCCACTACTTTCAGCGAAGCTGCATCTCCCGAAGCCCGGTGTTTGGCCTGAACTGGATGAACTCCCTCCACCCAGCTGAGCCGGCGCATGTGGTGAGTGGTGCCCAGCAGTGCTCAGGGCTGTGCACCCGGATGACAGGTCTGTACACAAGGGGGGCGTGCTGGGCGAGTGAGGCATGGGGAGCTCTTGGTTTTGCCTGTGTGTCTGTTGGGGGCTTGACAGGTGGGAGAGCTGAAAGATGGAAACAATTCTGGCACGTCCCACCAAAGGACAGTGAGAGCCCTGGACAGAGCGAGCTGTCCTGCAAGTGCTGCCAGGGGGATCCCTCTCGGCTGCAGCTAAGACAGCCACCGTGTGAAGGCAGAGGCTGGGAGGGCCAGGACCCAAGAACAACTCCTGGGGCTTGCCCTTGAGGGGCCAAGTGTGCATGGCTCCATCCTGTGGTTGTTGCATCCAGAACCCCACTGCACGGCCACACCATCATCTAGCCACTCTGTGACACATGGGGCTTGTGTCCAGTGTGGGCAGCTCTGAATGCCACTTCCATAAACATTCCTCTAGACTTCGTGGTGTCCGTGTGCTCTCATCTCTGCTGGAGACACACCCAGGCGTGGGGTTACTGGGCTGAAAGGTGGCAACGTGTGTTCAACGTTACCAGAACCGCCATGCTCTACCAGCAGAGCCGATGTGGCTGTCCGGCATGACCAGCGGCCATCAGACCCAGCCTCATTGTCTTTACACTCCGTCACTGGGAGAGGGGAGCGTCCGTGTGGATTAATTTGCATTTCTCTGATTTGCAACGAAGTTGAACATGTTTCCATGCTTACTGGCCATTTGGGTAGCATCTTTTTAATTAGCTGTTCAAAACTCTCTTTTCTGTTGAGTTTTCCCTCTTTCTGTCTGTAGCAGTTCAATATTCAAGCTAACAGCCTTTCTCCATCTTGAATGTGTTGCAAGTAACTTGCACTGTCTTTTCACTCCGCAACTTCTAATGAACATCAACTCTGGATTTTAATTCAGTCAGATTTTCGACCTTCTAATCTGAGGTCATGAAGGTAGTCTACTGTATTATTTTCAAGAAGCTGCACCGTTCTGACACTCACTCAGCCCTGGGTCAGGGAACCTGAAGCCATCTGTGTGTGATTGACCCGGGGAAGTTTTTTCCCTTCACTGACAAGGCGGCCTCTGCTTCTCCCTCTGCGCAGGGACCAGGAAGAGCACGGGCCCAGGACGGTTCTCTCTTTTGCGCCCTAAGTCTGTGTCTCTGCACACCTGTGCTCCTACATCACTGTGGTGGCACACGGACAGGTAGGGTAGGGACAGAGGGAAGCAGAGTGAACGGAAGACTGAAAATCCATGTTCTGTGGAAACTCAGCAAACTAATTACATTACAGTCATCATCTCCCAAAGGTGAGGGGACTGAGCAGCTGGTCCTCAACCACAGGGCTGCTCCCAGCCACTCATGACTCCCACACTGAGCGGCACCTCCTTCTGAAAGCCCACCAACCCTCAACAGCCTCTGTCATATTAGAAAAAGGCCTGTCAGGACACCAGCCTCCCACCGCACCAACAAAATGATCGCTCAGATTTTCTAATCAACGCCCGTGCTTCGCTAGCCTCTCTCGTTGCTTGTCATGAACACAGCAGGAGGCCAGGGTCTGTCTTGGAGCCCAGGCCTCTCGGCCTCTGCTCTGAGCAGTGCAGTGACTTCAGAGACTTCCCGACATCATTTCCAGAGACTCACTGTGTCTTCATCAAGGCTTCGACCATCTTCCGGGTGTTCTGATGCACCGCAACCCCACGCATCAATGTAAAAACTCAAGCCCTCCTTCCTCCCCTGGGACTCAAGGTGATGCTCAGCCAACGAGCACGCCAGCTCTGGCCCGGTGGCATGGAACAGTACCACAGGCCCCGTGCTGGGCACAGTTCCATTTTCTTAGGTTCAACAGGTTAGTCGGACTCTGGGCCTGGCTTAATGTACTAGATCAGCTCACTATGGTATCTGATGTAAACAGAGTCTTTTGATACCACCTCTGATACTTGTGTGGGGGTTTCCACACCAATAACTAATTCGCCAATACCAACTGGCTGTAACAGTTCAAGTCAAGGCCGCCACTACCGGCAGTTGGGGTCAGGTCCCACAAGTTAAAGGCTTAGTCCCATGGGACTGCCCCACATCAGACACCAGCCGCAAGGGGATGCCAGGGCCCCCACACTCCTGCCTGGCAGACCACAAATTCTAGGTTCCTACAATACCCACCCTCCACACACACACACTCTCACCAGAACTCCCAGAACTTCACTGACGTTCACCCATTTACTAGAAATACACAGCTCAGGAGCAGCCAACTGGAGGAGACGCCAAGAGGCCTCTCCCTGTGCACCCCCCTCCCAGCTCAAGGTTTCATAACCCAAGCTCTAGCCCTAGCCAGTTTTGCTCAGTGGATAGAGCATGGGCCCTGGGACTGAAGGGTCCTGGGTTTGATTACGGTCAAAGCCATGTACGTTGGTTGCAGGCTCAATCCCTGGCCCCGTGCGTGAGACAACCAACTGATGTCTCTCTCACATGGATGTTTCTCTCCCTCTGTCTCTCCCCCTTCCTTCCCCTCTCTAAAAATCAATGGAAAAAAATATCCTCGGGTGAGGACCAGCATAACACAATCTCCAGTCCCTCCCCTCCTGGACTCTGATCACTGAGTTGGTCTTTCCACCTGCATCCTGAGGCTACCCAGGGCCTCACGTCACCTCAAGAGCAGACTCCTGTGTTCCACAGGGGCTCCCTACAAAAGGGGCGGTTGACGAATAGCAAAGACAATCCTATCATTCAAGAACCCCCAAGGGTTTAGAGCTCTGTGCCAGTAGACAGGGAGAACACTAAATAAAAATTTTTAAATGAGGTATAACTGACATATGGCATATAAGTTTTTTCAGGTGTCCATATATTTCATTATACTTCAAGGGCCAACTCAGGGCTCCATGGAGACAAGTATATGCTTTTTAGAATCATCTCATAAAAAGTCCTAAGCATCCTTGAGAAAGTAAAAATCCCATTCTGGACTGCATGCAGCAAGAGCTTTGGGTCTGAAAGTATATTCCAAGGAATGATTTAGTGAAGGGCAAGTTGTATTACTGACTTTAAACAACTGGCACATTAAGAGCAAGTATGATATGAACGGACTTACATCTTGCAAGAAAGATAGGGTTACAGTTGCTTCATAACCTTAGAAAATTTCCTCAGAGTCGAAAAAAATCTGCCAAATAACTGGCCTCATAATGAGGCCTGGGAAGAAACAGGTGCTGTTGCTGATCAAGGGGAGCCCTCATGCCTAGCTGCCTGCCACACCTGCTTGTATTTTACGATAACGACACAGCAAGCCAACCTCTGAACAAGGTGGCCGAGATTAAGTGTCCACCAGCCCTTTCTGGACAGACCCGAGGGAATGGAGCCCCACAAGGCCACCCCACACTCTAGCCCCAGGAGGCAGGTCCCACCAGTGCCTACAGGGAATCACCTGTGGTGCGTTTCCAGTTCCCAGAGGCCAACGCACTGCACTCCGCAAATTCTGATTTGCAGTGCCGGGCAGGAGCCCAGCAAATACAGTATTTTGAAAAGGCTACAATGAGAGGCAGGGTTAAAAACGACTGGCTAGACTAGAGGGGATGACAAGTACCCAAATCACTTTCTATAAGAACAGAGGGGTTTGGAGAAGGCCTGGCAGCCCAGAGGGAGAGCCTGGGGCAGAGCAGCTACGGGGAAGGAGGGGCACAACCACCCTAGTCACAGAGGCGTCTTCCCTGGGAGAGGTGGGACAGGAACAAGACTTGACTGAAAGGGGATTCCCCAAAAAGTGAAATAAAGTGATTCTGAACATAAAGCCATCTGATTTTTCCTTAAATGCTGTCACTTGCCCACTGGGCTTGATGACTGTGACGATCTGTGAAATGTAATTGGGCTAGGACTTAGATGTCTGAAACCCCTTTAGGCTCTCAAACTGCATGGTCCTAAGTCCCCTCAAATAAATCATTAGTTCTCTCTTCATACACTTTTGTCGGTGGTGAGCACCTATGAAGAGGGGGGCTGTCTCCCAGTGGAGGCTGGGTACCCTCTTGAAGGATGCGCTCATGCGAAGAGGGGCCTCCTGGGAAGGAAGCCAAGCACCTCCCCTCCCCCGTCCTGTGGAAACACCGGACGAAAAGCCATCTCCCTGCTGTTTAGCAGTTGTGGATCTGACAAAAAGGCACCGGAACACCTTGCAAGTCAACAGTTCTAACTAGAATGGGCCAGGAGGTGGGGGGGAAACATTCGGTCCCCGCCAATACAAGGAAAGAGGCAAGTGCTGTTGTTGTGGGCTTGGCTACTCAGTCCTCGTCAGACGTAAACAAGAGGGAACCAAATCAGAGCAGAGGCCAGGCCAGGAATCCTCGGTTCACATTTCCAGGGCAGCTGCCCTTCCCCACGGCTCCTCCCACAGGCCGGAGAGTGGCGTGTGCCCGGCCGCACGTACACAGGAGCAAATGGCCCAAAGAGCCCTTACCATGAGTTTCCACTCCCTGTGTAACCACCTTTTTATAGAATAAGCAAAACAGAAAAACCAATCTTTTCATTCGTGAGCTGGCGTTTTGCATTGCCAGTGAGTCAGCAGTTCGGTGTCAATCAGGGGAGGGAGACGTGCGCCCCTCGGGAGGACTCGGAACCTCCCAAACTAAATCTGAACCAGTACGGAAAACGGTCAGCAAGTGAGCAGTCTGATAATTAGAAAAGGGATGGTTGTAAGGCAAAGAAAGGGTTTATGGTTGACAAAACACCCACTGAGTCTTGTGTGAAGAAAGACAGCAAAGATTTAATCCCTTAATCTAGTTCAAACAAAATAATTAGGCAATTTCAAAATTTACGATTACAGAATTGTTCAAATGTGGGTGTACTTTTTAAATACATGTTATATACAATGTATTGGGCTAATTAAGCTCACTAACTTTATCTGAATAATTAACGATTTTAATATTCATTCTGGAAGGTTTGAACAGTCCTCCTAAAGCTTATTTACATGCTCATTTTGCTTAGTAAACTCTTGCTTCAGAGAACACGAAGGTCGACGGCCACCGAACCCTTCCTCCCACTCCCCGGCCTCCGGATCCCGGGATGGGCCCGAAGGAGCCGGGCCCAGGGGCGGACCTCCAGGCCGCCACCACTCAGCGGCGCAAGGAAGCAACGCGGCCCCGAGCGCGGGGACCGAGACCAGCAAGCGCGGGGCACCCGGCGAGGTGCTCCTAAGCTCTGCACCGGCTGCAGGACCGAGCTGCCGGAACCGGTCCTCCTGCTGCTGTTTTGAAGCCGCAAATCAATCCTGAGCTTTGTTTTGGAATGACTTTCCCGTGCAAGTGGGACATGAACTTGAAAAAGCCTGTTCGCACGCCTATCCCATTTTTTTAAACGCTGTCCACCTCTCACCCTGAGAGCGGCCAGTGGACTCGTGCCTGCTGGCGTCTTTCCTTCTCCCCCAGCGAGTCCCACCCGCCACCAGGGACGGCACCGCCGCTCGCTACAGCCAGCCCTGGTCCGAACTACACGATGCGACCTGGAACGCCGTCTTTAAGGAGCCGTGGCATCTCCGCTTGCCCTTCGCCGCAGAATTTAGGCTTGTTGGTGGAATCCAATCCGTGTCCAGACCCCCTCCCCCCACCAGAGAGCTACCCCCGCGGGCGGAGCAACTGGGGCCATCCCCCGTCCGGGAGACCCAGCCTGGCGGCCCCGGACCCCCGCCTTGGGGAGCGGCCCCGAGCCCGCTGCGCAGACCCCCGCCCCCCGAAGGGGACGGCGCGCCCCGCCCCACAGGCGCAGCCTCGGCTCCGGCTCCCGCTCCCGTCCCGGGGAGGCCTCCCACTGCAGCCTCCCCGACCCCCAGCCCCGGGGCTCACCCTGCAGGCTCTCCTCCTGCAGTCCGGGAGTCCCGCTCTGCGACATGGCGCCGGAGGGAGGGCGCTGCGGCCGGCGCGTGGGGCCGGGGCCGGGCTTGGTGGAGTGTCAGGCGCTCAGAAGTGGACGGCGGGAGCCGGAACACGAACTCGGGGAACAGGAGGCCGAGCAACGTCAGCCCGAGACCCCGACAGACTGCCGCGCGCCGACAGACGCAAGGCAGATAAGCGGCGGATAAGCGACGGCGTCGCCCATTGGCCAAGGGGCGAGGCCTGCGTGTGCGCGAGGGCGGGGGGCGCGCGGGGCGCGTGCGGCGCGTGCGGCGCGTGCGCGGGTTGGGTCTGAGGCCTCGTCTGAGGTTTGGAGCGCGCTTGCGCGGTTGGGACCTTAGCAACGGGACACGAGTTCGTTGGGCGGGGTCTGAAGATCCGGGCTCTGTACGCAGGTGCGGGGCTGGGGGGGGGGAGGGGGGCGGTCTTCCTAGAGTGAGAGGCGGGCCCAAAGCGTGGGCGGGGCTACTCCGCTGGGGGCGGGGCGCCGTTAGGGGGACCGGGACCCACTTGGTCCAATGGCAGGTGGAGCGGGTGGTGAGCATCCGTCCTACAGGTGGACCTACGCGAAGTGCAAGTGCACAAGGCGATGAGGACACTGAGGCCCGCAGGGCCATCTGTAATGTGGCCTGAGGGTTTCCTGTTCTCCCTGAAGCATCACGGGCAATGAAGGGAAGGAGAAGTCGAGATGGACCAGGGGCTTGCTGGGGGCCGGCATGTGGAACCAAACCAGGCTAGGCCATCTGTAAAGACAAATGCGACACACCCCGTGGCCGCCAGCTCCGGGAGGCCAGCCCCTCACCTGCAGTGACCAGCCAGGAGGCAGCCTGCTCTAAGTCAGACTTGCAGAAAGTGTGTGGACTACAGGGGCCACGTGCTGTTGACGAGCTCAGGGAAGGCTTGCCTGCTGGCTTTGCAAACTCAGAAACCTAAAGCAACCACAAAGGGTGGTCTTAAATTAACACTGTTTAACTAAAAGCAGTTTATGGCAGGTCCTAGGCTAGAATCTTCCCTGACAAAAGTCAATCTTGACCTTAACTCAGGCTGCCTATTGTCTTTTGCTTCTCGCAAAGCAGACCTTTGGAATGGCAGGGTAACTCCCCTTTTTCCAGACCCCTCAGGGCACAAGGGCGGAGACCATAAATCCTCTCATTGTTGTGTTAATTGTAAAAGATGTATGTGTCTATTATTAGGGCCAGAAATATAATATTGGGGACTAGCTATTAATTATGTTAACATTATAAAAAATTGAAACCTATAAAGTATTTTTGTGAGTTTATTTGAGTCAAACTGTCGACATACGCTGGGAAGCAGAACCTCAATGAATTGAGATAATGTTCCGGAGAATGGCGGGTTACATCTGTATTTATACATTGCAATCAAAGGAAAGGGTCATAGGTGGGTTACATGAAATCCATTGGTGATAGACTAAGAGAGGCAGCAGAAAGCAAAGTGGGAAAAATCCCTGGGATTGGATAAAAACTAAAATGATAGGCACGTACTTAGGTGGGTGCAGGAACAATTAACATGATAATGAAGGAATTTGTAGTATCTGTCCTTGAGCCCAGCACATTAGGTTGTGCCCCAAGGGGTCCAGAAAAAGGGAAGTTACAAGTTACCCAGACATTTCAAAGGGTATGTTATCATAGATGCAAAAAGACAGATAGGCTCAGTTAAGGTAAAGGTTGACCTTGTCGGTGAAGATACCGGCCTAGGAGATAACTACCCACCATCACTGCTTTTAGTTAAAAGTTTAATTTCAGACCATCCTTTGTGGTTAACTTTAGGTCTCTGAGTTTGCAAGACCACCACACAGGCCTCCCCTGAGCTTGTCAGGTTAGCATGTGGCCCCTTTCGTCCACAATTATAAGAAATAAAATAAGAAATATTATTCATGCTCTGTTAACCATTATTGTTTTGTTCTGATTAAAGAAAGCACATTCTAACCTGGCTGGGGGCTGACGCCCTGGGACGTCAGGGTGCATTCCACCCTCCTGTCCCGAAAACTGCCGGTCATTATGGAAAGATTTACCGCCTCTTGACAGAAACAATCTAACCCTGGAGGCACCTGCTCTTTATAACCCCCAGCCCCCATTGCCTGCAATCTGGTCCCCAAGGCACCCACCTCGGCCACCCCCGCCCCCACCCCCGCCCGCATAATTTGTAATTGAAAGGTTTGCGACGCAGGAAACAAGACACAGAGTCCAGGCGATGGAAAGGGGGGGAGGTTTTAATCTTGCGCTCCCGGGCGAAACTCACCGGTCCGAGAGTGGGCCAGGGGAGTTCGCGCCAAAACAGGGGCTTAGGTACTTCCTTTATACAGCCGTTTGGTGAGGGGAGGGTGGAGGGCATGAGAGGTGTGGAATTCCTGCCTCGGGCAGGGGTTTGGGAAGGCTAGCAAGGGTCTGGGAAGGCGCCAGTTATCTGCCAGTTATCTTCATCACCATCTACCTTGCGGATGCTTGCATGGCTGTGGTCTTTCCCCCCTGCCTCGACCTAACAGTAATCTGTAATGATTATACCTTGCCTGCTTTCCCATGCCTGAAATTCCTCCTTTCCCAGGTAATCTTTGTCCTTCTACCTGCTGCTCTCCCACACTGCCGGCATTATTGGAATAAACGCTCACCTGTGACTCAACCCCGTCGCTGCTTAATTGGCTCAAGTAGTGGCAGGCAGCCCGGACCCCCTTGCTGGTCGGGTTGCACTGCCATTTTACTGTTAAGTATCCTGCACCCACCGATGTGAGAGATGGATGCACCTATCCTCTTACTTACCATTCCCAGAGATTACCCACCTGCTTTGCTTTCTGCCATCTCCCTAATCTATCCCCAGTGGATTTCATGTCACCCACGTACGTCTTTTCCCTTCATTTGTAATGTATAAATAAGGAGCAAAACTGCCATTCTCTGGACTTCCATGCCAATTCGTTAATTTTGCTTCCCTGCAGTTGTTGACAGTTTGGCTCAAATACACTCACAAAAACTCTCTTAGGTGTGAAAGTTTCTTATGTTGACATGTGTCTCCTAGCAACTGGAAACCCCACAACAACCTTTGTAACCATCAGCCCCAATGGACTTCCCATTTCTGTCTCAGCTGCCAGCTCAGGACCCACCAGGGAAAGCCAGAATGCTCCCTGACCAATCGGGGTTCCCTGCTCCAGGCTCTGTGGGACCCCAGCCTCCATCAGGGCGCACTGGAGCCCCCCCTTTCTACCATGAAGTCTCCCACTCCCCTGCCTGCTTTTGGATCTCTGCTGGACCCAGCCACAGTTGGACCCCCGCTACTGAAGCTCTGATGACTGCAGCCTCTGCTGTCCTCATCTGAAGTCTTCGATTTGTTAACTTAAGAAACATTCAAACCTGAAAAGAGTGTTTGTGAGTTTACTTGAGCCAAACTGTTGACAATTGCTGGGAAGCAGAATTTCAACGCATTGAGACATGGCTCCGAAGAATGGCGGCTTTTCACTTAGTTTTACAAATTCCTATCAGAAGGTTACATGAAATCCATTGGTGATAGATGAGGGAGGTGGGAGAAAGCAAAGCCAGGAAACCTCTGGGATTGGATAAAAAGAGAAATGATAGACACGTGCTTCTTTTACATACGTGGGTGCAGGTTAGTTAAGAGTCCACAACTCAAAACATTCTAACAATAACAACGAGGGAACTTGTGGTTTTGCCCTGAGGGGGTCCAGAAAAAAAGGGAAGTTACAAGTTACCCTGACATACCACAGGTATGTTAACTTAGACAAAAAGACAATAGGCTCAGTAAAGATCGAAGTGGATCTTTGCCAGGGAAGATACTGTCCTAGGACGTGACTACCCGCCATAGCCTGCTTTGTCATTGAAGGATTTCATTGCAGACCATCCTTTGTGGTTACTTGAGGTCTCTTGAGTTGGCAAGGCGCCAGGCAGGCCTCCCTGCGTTGGTGAGGTGAGCACGTGGCCCGCCGTTTCCAGTGGAGATGCGGCTGCTCCTGAGAGGGGCACTCCCTCGGCTCTCTTTCTGGAGCTGGAGGCGCTGGCCTTCCCTTCCGTGGGGCCCTCCATTTTCATTCTCATTGATTCAGTGAGACGCCACCCTTGTCCTGGCAGTGTCGGGTGGTGCAGCAGAAAACACAGGGAGCAGCTGCCCCGCGGACACAGGTGGCACCCACAGAAAGTGGCCACGCCACACCGCTCCCCTCCTCCACAGCCCTCTGAGGCTCCTCTGCTGGGGGAGCTGCCGACACCTCGCCTTCCAGCCCAGACACAGGGCTTCTCCACTAGCTGGGTGCTCTCTCAGCTCTCTCAGCCGTGTCTGTAGTTCAGGTTAGAGGGCTTGCACATTTTGGTCAGACGTATCCCTAAATATTCATATTTTAATGTTACTGTAATTACCATCCTTGTTATATTTCATTGGGTTGTTTATCGCTGGTATTTAGAAACATAATTGGTTTTTGTGTGTTGTCTCACCCTGCAACCTGCTAAGCTCACCGAAATGTGTAAATTTTATAAGCCCTCTGAGTCTCTTACAGGCCATTACCCAGAAGTGCTTAAGTGAAAATATTCCTTTCACAACCTGGTTTTCCCTCCCCAGGTAGAACTCTCTACAAGCCCCCCCACACACACACATACATGTTTACTCTTAAAGAGAAACCACTGAACCTGGCTAGTGTAGTCAATGTAAATAAGTAGAACAACAAATCAAAGTTTCTCTCTCTCGCTTTCTCTCAAATCAATAGATAAAAATTTAAAAATAAATAAATAAAAACCTTCCTTTTTGTGCAACCCCTGGGAGTGCCTTCTAGAGTCGGACGGGTTGCTGCCTGGGTTATGGGTGGATTGTAAAGCCAATTCCACCTCCAAATGTACTCGGTTGAATTTGTGTTTTGACATGTGAAGGGGAAAAGTGCGCATCAGGAGAGCCAGGCCTGTTACCTTGTCGTGCGCCACAAAGTTCTGAGCCCTGGCACGTCTGCTCCCATCTCAGCCTCACCGCCACCGGGCAGGTAGGCTGGGCTACTGGTCTTTTTTTACAAGCAGAGGGTACCTTTGACTGAAGTAAAGTGCATTTCGTGACTCAGACTGGAAGGAGGTACCTGCCATCCGCGGGACAGGCCAAGGCTTAGCAGGCGAAGGTGTGAAAGTCCAACAGGACTCAGTGAACCGCAAACAGCCCAGTGCTGAGTGGACAAAGAACAAACACAAAACTCAAATGGCCTGTGACCGTATGAAAAGATGCTTAGCTGGGGGACAGGGAGTGGCCTGGGGTGGTTAGGGTCTGCCTGGAGTCAACTGGGAAAGCGAGCGGCAGGGGGGAGGTACTGGTCTGAGAGGGCAGCAGCGGCCGCAGTCACAGTGCCAGACGGGACCGCAGGTGGGAGAGGCCCAGCATTTCCAGAGCCTCCAAGGCCCGGCAGAGGCAGCCCCAGGGGACAGTCCCCGCGGATCACCTCCCACCCAGGGGTGCATGCGCAGCTAAGACCTTCCCCTGAAAGGCCCCTGGAGGTCAGGGCTGTGTCTGGTCAGGGGAGCCATGCAGGGGAGCCAGGCAGCCAGCCCCTCCGTCACCCGCAGCTTTTCGGGGCGAGTTGGAGTAGGGTGGATGGTTCCACTGGCCAGGGCACAATCATCACAGAGACCTGTGCGCAAAAGGAGGACATCTTCTCTGATCTACAAGTGGCTAGAAAAGTCTGCGTGGCTTCCGCCGCCTCCCCCTCCCCCCATGGCCCCAGGGAGAGGAATAATCCGGCTGTTTTGTCTCCCTGGCGACCCGCCTGGCTGGGTGAGTGGGTGGGGACATTATTCCAATGGCCACGACGCCCCTGGAGACTGTCCAACCGCGGCGTGAGGGCAGCACGCGGAGGGACTGTTTTTCCCCCTTCCCAGGGACTCTGCGTCCCGGCCCCGCGCCGGCCTGGGGGCCGGGCCCCCCGCAGACCGGTCGTGCCGTTCTGTTTCCCTTTCTCTTCCAGACACACGGGGACTTTTCCACGAATTCCCAGCCGTGTCTGTACCGGGCCGGGCTATTTTTAGTCGCATGATGAAACAGCTCCAATTGTCAACAAAGGGCTTGCACGGCCTCGGGCTTGTCGGGTGCGCGCCCCGCTGGTGAAGGCGCAGGGTCCTCTCCGGGGGGGGAAGGGCGTCCGGCCGCCGGCCCCGCGCGCGCCTGCGGGGTCCGCCACGGGAAGCGGCTCCGGGAGCCGCCCGTCCCGCCAGCCGGGGCGCCCGGGGGCCACGTTTGTTTGTCCTCCCATGTGAAGCAACAGCTCAGCTGCTCTTGGAGGAGAACGGCCTGTGTGTTCTAAGCAGCCCGGGGAATGGGAACACACGCTGAGCAAACACCGTCATGCGACCGGTCACGTGGTGGCCGGGCCGGCTGGCTGCGGGAGAGGGCGGGGAGCGGGGAAGCGGGTCTGGACCAGCCGCTCGGCCGCTCGGTGGCTCCAAGAGCAGCCTGGCTCCCGTGCCCAGGCATTACCGGGGCCCTTGGGAGAGACGGTGGGGGCTGGGGAGGCCTGGAAAGGGCCGAGCTGGTTCTCCAATGCCCTGAGCTCGCTCTGATGGCTCCCAGGCCCTGGCCTCCTGCAGCCAGGCAGGCTCCGGCAGGGGCAGGAGTGGGGGAGGGGGGAGCGGCGGAGGAGGGAAGGAACTGTAGGTAGCAGGTGCGGGTGGTAGTAAGCCAGGACGAGTGGAATGGGGAAACTGAGACAGATATTAAACAGCCAAGCAGTTTACAGCCATCTAGTCAGCTGCAAAATCCTACCTTCCCTAACCAAGGACATTTAACATTAAATGGTTTGGGGGGGGGGGGGAGAAGGTGTCGATGGAGGAAAAAAGGGGGGCACCTGTAATACTTTCCACAATAGAGATACATTTTTTTAAAATATATTTTATTGATTTTTTACAGAGAGGAAGGGAGAGGGATAGAGAGTTAGAAACATCGATGAGAAACATCGATCAGCTGCATCCTGCACACCCCCCACTGGGGATGTGCCCTCAACCAAGGTACATGCCCTTGACCGGAATCGAACCTGGGACCCTTGAGTCCGCAGGCTGATGCTCTATCCACTGAGCCAAACCGGTTAGGGCGAGATACATTTTTTTAAAAAAAGAGTAAATGATGATAAGGTAATTAGTAAACACAACATTCTTCTTAGGCAGCTTCCTTTGTGTTTTAATCCTCACCCGAGGATATTTTTTTCTATTGGTTCCTAGAGAGAGTGGAAGGAAGAAGGTAGGGAGAGATGAAAAGGAGGGAGGAGGGGGAGAGAGAGAAACATCAATGTGAGAGCACAACCGAGGTACATCCCCTTCACCGGGAACTGAACCTGTGACCCTTTGGTCCCTGGGCCAACACTCTACCCACTGAACCAAACCAGCCAGGGCTTCCTTTGTGTTTTAATCTGAGAGCTTCCTTCCCACCAGCAGTTTCCAAACCAGTGGTACATCCAAGGTCCCACCCCAGACTCTGGGTTCTGGAGGACGGGGATGTTTTAATTTTTTTTTAATATGTTTTTATTGATTTGAGAGAGAGAAGCATCAATGTGAGAGAGAGAGACGTCAGTTGGCTTCCTTCCATATGCACTGGTGACCCTTCAGTGCCCAGGAGGACACTCAACTAACTGAGCCACACCGGCCAGGGCAGGACTCCGCGTTTTAAACAGTTCCCAGAGATTCTGGAAGCTGCCCCGTGATTTTGCGTCATAATCCGTCTCTCTGTGTCTCACTCCCTCGGATTAACTCTGCTTTTCTTGGTGAAGGGATCCCCAAAGGTCTCCTCGCATGTGACATGTCACTAGGGAGTGACGAGGGCACAGCAGGACACGATGTCACTAGGGGGCATGTGAGACGTGCAGAGGTCACAGGAGCACAAAGTAGCAGTGCTGGTGGCTCACAGAGCACATCAGCAACAGCCATGTCGTAGGGCCGAGGCGTGACAACACGCAGGTGACCTCCATGTCAGAGCCGAAGGGAGATGTCCCCTGGAGACTCTTGGCAGCGCAGGGGAGGCCGAGTTCTGAGAGGACCTTTGACCGTCTCTTCTCTGCCTCTTCCCGTCCCCAGGCCTCCTGTGTGGCCTCTTGGCTGTTGAGGAACCGGCCACGTGTGGGCCATGAGTGATGATCCACTCATCGCCCTTCTGTCCCATTCATTCATATGTGGTTCAAGCGCTGTCCTCAGGTCTGCGGGTGATACAGGGACACTTCCTCTCGCCAAGATCAGGGCTCCAGTGACTAGCTCGCCACCGCCCCCTGCTGTCCCAGATGCAGAAACCGGAAAGTGCCCCAGATAGAAAGCTGTGTGCAAGAAGGTGGATGGCCATGACAGACCCAAATTGGAAAGAGCCTCGGTAGCCCTCAAGGGGAGAATGGAGAAACAAGCCGTGGGAAGTTTGCATAACGCAATAATATCCAGCAGTAAACCAAAGCAAACTACTGATACACGAGAAGGTGTGGAAGGCTTGCCCCAACCAGCACCCTGTGTGACTCCATCAAATGAGCTTCCGGGCTGAGTGAGTCTGCGGTGGGAAATAGCATCAGGAATGGTTGGCCTGGGAGTGGGGCACACAACGGACTCAGAAAGGGCATTGGGGCGCTCTGGGGACGTGGTCGTGTTCTGTGTCTTGATGGGTGTTTGGGCTACATGAGCGAACCCCAGTGGCAAAGCCCACTGTTTGGTACACGAAGATCTGAGCCTTCCTCGACTCTACCTTGATCTCCTCGCCCCCAAGAATGAAGCTAGAAAAAGTACTGAGCTCCGGGGATGACGTGCACGTGGAGTGCTCAAGGGTGACATGTACTGTCTGCAACTTACTTTGGTATTTTGTTGTTGTTGTTGTTGTTGTAAATTCTCATTGGAGGATATTTTTCCATTGATTTTTAGAGAGAGTGGACGGGAGCGGGAGAGACACACAGAGAGAAGCATCAATATGAGAGAGACACATCCATTGGTTGCCTCCCGCAGGCACCGGACCAGGGCCGGGATTGAGCCTGCAACAGAGGTACGTGCTCTAGACTGGAATCGAACCCGGGACCCTTCAGTCTGCGGGCTGACGATCTTTGTCTATATTGATGATAGGACTCCCAAGGCACGGGTTTGGGGGTAGGAGGTCTAGGGGAAGAAGGTGGAGTGGACAGACCTTCGGGAATGGGCCCCGGTTTGAAAATGTTTGTTCTGTGTGCACACTCGCAAAGTGCGCCCCCTGCGGAGGCCTTGACCGTCTGGGCAGGAGGTGCCCAGGCTGCAGGGGCCGCCAGCCGCCTTCTCCAGTCATTCGGGCCTTTGCACGGAAAGCTCACCAAAGTGGCGGCTGGCAGCGTGGAAAGTGGGTGGAGACTGCGTGTCATCTCTTAACAGCTCTGATCTCCCGACCAAGGCCGGCCTGGCTACTGCCGCTGCCGAGTCTCTCCGCAGCTGAGACCAGCGTGGGACTGCACTGTGGGGCTGCACCCTGGGGACCAGCCGGCCATGCGGTAGCAAATGGATCCCACCAGACGTCATTGGAGTAGACGCTGTTCCTCGCTGTGGGTCTCCTTCCCTGCCCACTGGCTTCCACCAGGGGCCCCATCGGAGACTCACTGAGCGTCTCCACTTGACATTAACCCACCACGGCCGCCTCTGACCAAGGAACCACAGACGCCGTGGGATTTACAACTCTACCCCGCGTCCATTCTCAAGGGCAGGGAAAGCCGGGTGGCCTATTTAAGGGTGCCCAGGGTGCCCTAGTCGGTTTGGCTCAGTGGATAGAGCATCAGCCTGTGGACTGAAAGGTCCCGGGTTCGATTCCAGTCAAGGGCACGTGCCCGGGTTGTGGGCTTGATCCCCAGTTGGGGACGTGCAGGAGGCAGCCAATCAATGAATGATTCTCTCTCATCATTGATGTTTCTATCTCTCTCTCACTCTCCCTTATTCTCTGAAATCAATTTTTTTTAAAAAGGTGCCAGGCTGCCAGTTGAGCCGTTTCTGTGCGATCGGATACCTTCATAGCCAGCAATCAATAAATGGTACTGGTTTTCCTGTGCCCAGAAGGCCCTGGTCCAGGAACGGGGATAACAGTGGAGGAGGCGCCCCTCGCTGTCACCCTGCAGGGGCTGCTTGCAGGACTATTTACTCTCTGTGCCCAGAACTTCGGGATCGGCTGGGTCATCAGTCTTGGTTTCCAGGGAATAATGCATTCCACGAGGGGACATTTTACCCTGTCTACAGCTTTCCATGAAACCACAGGGACCCTTCCTGCGTGCCACATTTACTAAATTAACTCATTTAACTCCTCCCACAGCTCTCGGGGGTTGGGGGAGCACCCAGCAGTGGTGGGCTGGGGTCCCCGCCAGAGGCCAGGGCTCAAAGGCGGATTCCCGGATCTGGTTCCGGAGCAGCCCTGTGATTTGCTCCACGCACGCCCGCCCGCCGAAGCATCTCTCCCCCAGGGCGGAGGGAGGCAGCGTTTGGAGACAGGAAGCCAAGAGTTAATGGTTGAAACACACGTGCAGCTCAGGGGCTGCTTCAGAGCCGCCGACATCCAGCGTGAAACGTGGGTGAGTAATTCCTACCAGGAGCGAGAGTTCGTCCCTGGCAAACCCGCACCCAGCGGCTGCGGGTGCCATCGGTGTGGGCATTGCCCGGGTGCCCGGCTCTCCCCGCCCTCCGCGCTCTGCGCAGCGGCCAGGTTATTTTCAGCCACGGCGTTCTCCGATTCCAACCGACTGCAGACCTGCGCCTTAGAGAATACGATGAGCAGCGAAGGAAGAGGTGGGGTTGGGGTGTCGCGGAGCCGCGCAGCCGGGCGGCAGGGAGTGTCGGGGGAGGGCCTAGGTTTGGGGCGCCCGCCCGCCGTGACGCGCGCCCCCCGCCCGCTGCAGCGCCACTGCAATGGCCGAGCGGGACCTTCAGACGCCGCCGCCCGCCCGCGGGGAGCCTCGGTGAGCAGCCACCAGCCACCCCGGTCCCCGGTCCCCGGTCCCGCGCGCCGCCGCAATCTGGGCGGGCCTCTGCGCTTCCCACGCCTGGCACCATGCGCCCAGGGGCTCCGGAGCTCTGCGCTGCGGGATGGCTTGGGGTGGCCTGGAGATGCCCAGGAGTGGCCAGGAGGTGGGCCAAGGTTGGGCCAGGAGGTGGGCCAGGGTGGCGCGGAGGTGGCCCGAAGTGGTCCGGGGGTGGCCTGGGGGCGGTCCGGGATGGCCCGGAGGCGGCAGGGTGCGTCTTGCCTGCCGGGGCGTCTGGGGGCGGGGGTGTCTCAGCCTCTCCAGGCCCCCTCGGCCCCGTCTCTCCCACGCCCTTTCCCGGGAACCCCTGTGCGGCCGTGGGGACGCGGCCCAGGTGGCGCAGGTGCTCGCGCCTCGCCCTGGAGGCCGCAAACTCGGGCGTTTGTGTGTCGCCGGCTGAGCCGCGCTCAGGAAGGCGCGGCCCCTGCGGGGGTTTTATTTTTATATTTTGGTGTCCAGTTTTGCAATCTCAGGGTTTCCGGTTTCCGGGGTGGCAGGGTGGCTGTCGGATGCTGACACCCGCTGGAAGCCACAGAAGGAGGGTTCGATTGGGGTCAGCTTTCCCAGCAGAAACCTGCCCGCTGTGCCTTAGCCCCGTGCCTCTGGGGCGGGGCCGGGGATTTTAGCAATTCCTTCTGGCTCTGGCGGTGGGCTTCTGATCTACCCTCCCTTCCTGCTGTGCGGGAAGCCGGAAAGGTTCCCGCTGTTGCATGCCGTCCGCAGTCCCAGGACCAGGGTGGTGGGTGGTGAGGGCACATCCAGGCTCTGACTTGAGGGAATGCCCCTTGGCCTAGGCCGCACCGAGGGGCAGCTGCTGCTCAGCCCTGGGAGGTCCCACTGGGGCGGCCTGGGGGAGGGGGGAGCAGAGGGAGGGAGAATGGGAGCACGGGACCCCCCCCCCCCCCCAGCCCTCTGGCCGTTTTTCTGAACGCTGAGTTGTGCCCATGAATTAAGACTCGCTTTGGCAAGGGCCTGCAGTGTTTCCTCCCCGCATTAGCGGCGAGGACGCAGAGCCTGAGGACGCAGATCCCTGCCAACCTCCCCGTGAGCTTCACGGTGAGGAACGGAACTTCCCTCCCAGCGTGTTTCCAGGATTTGTCTACGGAACGCAGGAGGCAGGTGATGGCTCTCAGGAGGAAGAGCCCCCCGCCCCCCCGCCCGCCGGTGGTCCGAGATGGGGGCTGCTCCGTGTCTGTATGGACACGGCACCTGCCTGGGGTCCTGGCCGCTAACTGGGAAGAGAGTCAACAGCCTGCATCTCACTCCTGGCCTGGACTGGTCCACTTTCTCCCAAAATTCAGATGGTTGGAAAAAAGGAATTTTTGTACTAGTGCGTTTCAGTTGGGGGCTGGTAAAGCTATAATTTCATTTAAAATAAATGTTCGCTGATTGATTTTAGAGAAAGAGAGAGAGAGAGGAGCATCGATTTGTTGTTCCACTTGTTTATGCATTTATTTGTCGATTCCTGTGTGCGCCCTGACTGGGGATCGAACTCGCCAACTTGGTGTATCAGGCCAGCGCGCTAACCAATTTAGCTCCTCGGCCAGGGCCTTAATTTCTATTTAAAATCAGATTTCAGGGCAAACTGCTGCATCCTGTACACGGTGATTGTTTCAGGACTTTGTGTTGAGACATGACTGGCATTTATCATCCATACTGATGCCACCTGCTGGGAACCAGGCACAGAAGGGGAGAGAGGCAGCCGACAGATGGTCGGTGGTTGGTGCAGTTCAGGTGCCCAGAGCCACAGCGCGACCCTGCAGCCATCCTCTCCCAGGCCTGGCGCCCCCGGGAGCCACACACAGGGGCTGCCGTCCCTGGTGGCAGTTGGTGGCATCATGGTCAACAAGTCCCAGGGCCCTGCTCAGTACAAGTTTGCTTTCAGGATATTTGCAAGGTCTAGGACAGTGGTTGGCAAACTGCGGCTCGCGAGCCACATGCAGCTCTTTGGCCCCTTGAGTGTGGCTCTTCCACAAAATACCACGGCCTGGGTGAGTCTATTTTGAAGAAGTGGCATTAGAAGAAGTTTAAGTTTAAAAAATTCGGCTCTCAAAAGAAATTTCAATCGTTGTACTGTTGATACTTGGCTCCGTTGACTAATGAGTTTGCCGACCACTGATCTAGGACATTGTGAACAGTGCATAACAATAAACAGTTATTACAAAAAAAAAAAAGACAAGAGGAGGAAGAGGAGAGTGGTGATAAAAAGTCACCATTTATTTTTTTAAATATGTTTTTATTGATTTCAGAGAGAGGAAGGGAGAGGGAGAGAGAGGGGTAGAAACATCAATGATGAGAGAGAATCATTGATTGGCTGCCTCCTGCATGCCCACTACTGGGGATGGAGCCCACAACCAGGCATGTGCCCTGACCGGGATTTGAACCATGGCCTCCTGGCTCAGCCCCTGAGCCACACCAGGTGGGCAAAAAGTCACCCATTTCATGGCACCTGCTCTATGCCGGGCACTGCTCTGATTTCCCCACCTGTGTTAAGGTACGTCGGTAGCAGCCTGAGGGCAGAACTGGCTAGAGAGGGGAAGGGCCTTGTCCAAGTTGAAGAGTCGTTGTAGGACCCATGTCTTTCAGTTGTCATCCAGGGTCCCAAGGGGCCTCCTCTGGGCCTGGGTCTCACACTAGGCCTGTGTCCTCAGCTCTGAACCCCCTCCCCCAGCAGGGTGGCCCAGGCCACCCCTCCACACTCACCGGCTGCCTGGAGGAGGGCTCTTAGGTCAGCATCATGTCTGTGCACCACAGGGAGGGGACTCCCACCCCTCCTGGTGCTGGGCGGCATCCAGCCAAGATGACCAGCTGTCTGTCTGCCTTCTTCTCTGGTTTGATGGCTCCTCACGTTGGACATTATGGTATTAGAAATGGTTAACCAAACCAGGCCTCGAAGAGCCACACACACCGGCTTCATTCGGCTCGTCCTGCAAACAGTCCCTCTCACCGACAAGCTTGGAGATCATTTCTCTCTGAGTGTGGCTGCTCGCTTGGCCTTTCTGCTGCTCAGGGGGTCCCAGGTGTGTGGTTTTCTCTCCCGCGTCTGCGCTATACTGTACAAAGCCTTTGTGTGGCATCTTTTGTGTCCTGAACAGGGATTTTGCCAGCTTGCAGATTCTAAGCAGAGGTTTTCTAGGTTGGGGTCCCTTGTGCAAAAGTCGCAGGCAATCCAGATCATAGCAGGAGAACAGGGCTCGGCTGGGCTGCCCCCAGCACTTCTCCCAGGAGCGCCCACAGGCACAGGTCTGGGGCTTGCGTGCCAGCTGTGAGGAGGAGCATGTCAGTCACAGGCCTTGAACGTTGGTGGGGTTCCTCGGGGACCTCGATGAATAAGGCCTTTTCCAGAGAGAGTCACGTTTGCTCCTGCGTGACAGCTGGGGCACCTAGCCGGGGACACTTTAAACCCAGCTCCCAGTTTTTTCCCTGGTCCCACTCACCTGCAGGGGTGCAGACCAACATGGCAGGACCTGTCGGAGGTCAGGGGCTGGGTGGCAGATACGGGAGGGGGTGAGGTGTTGGCAGGTGGGGCTGCGGCAGGTGGGGTCTGCAGGAGTCTAGACCAGAGCCACCACCAGACAGCCCAACAGATGGGCCAGTCCCTGCACGGCTGGTGCCCCAAGCTAGGTCAGAGAGAGCAGGGCTGGCTGGCAGTGTAGATGAAGGCGGGGTCACCACCTGGTTCCAGTGGAAGGCGTGGTCTGGGATCTGAAAACAGGAACAGAATCAATATGGGGGCAGCACCATGGACAGCACCCAAAGGCAGTTCAGCAGGAATGGGGGTGACTGCTCTTCACTACAGGGGCTCTTCCTGGCCCCCAGGCGTTGGGCGGGGGAGGGTGCTGGGCTCCCCCATGTGCCCAAGGAAAGCAGCTGGCTCCTCTGGGTACCCGGGATGCTGCTGGCTGCTTTGGGGGCTCATTAGGGCAGATTTCTGAGGACTCCTGTGTCTACTATGTTGGTTTTATTTCTCCAGGAGCCAGAGCAGTGATTCTAAAAGCTGGACTCTTAACTGGGAGGTTGAAAGAAAATTCTTCCTCCAATGAGCGTGGTTCATTAGTGACAAAAATGTCCCCTATGATGTCGTGCGGAGTGACAGCATGTTCCTCTTAGACACCAGGTGGCTTATGGGAGCCTGTCCTTTT
Source organism: Eptesicus fuscus (assembly GCF_027574615.1). Classification (NCBI taxonomy): domain Eukaryota; kingdom Metazoa; phylum Chordata; class Mammalia; order Chiroptera; family Vespertilionidae; genus Eptesicus; species Eptesicus fuscus. The sequence goes on along the minus strand of NC_072489.1, from coordinate 56,575,003 downwards.
TTTTTTTTAAATGGATTTCAGAGAGAAAGGGAGAGGGAGAGAGAGAGAGAAGAGAGAGAGAGAGAGATAAAAACATCAATGATGAGAAAGAATCATTGATCAGCTGCCTCCTACACACCCCCTACTAGGAATGGAGCCCAAAATCTGGACATGTGCCCTGACCAGGAATCAATCTATGACTTCCTGGTTCATAGGTCAATGCTCAACACTGAGCCACACAGGCCAGGGAGCTTGTCCTGATAATAACCTTCAAAACAATTGGTTTGAGAAATGGTATGAATCAATTTAAATTCAATGTCTTTTTTTAATTTGGGAAGAAATTAAAGCAAAGCTGGCTTTGCCCAAAAGCCTGTGGGCAGCGATGAAATCAGAATAGGTGGGGACCAAGGAGAGCACTGGTCTTCCGAAAGCTGGCCCACTGTGGGGCCAGAGCGGGTGCCACCAGCCCTCCCTGGCGCCAGGTGAATTGCCATGAGCCAAAGTTTTAATTAAAGCCTGATCTCACCTTATTTTTTTTTTCCATTTTAAAATTCTGTGTGAACTTGGGAACTTGGTTGGTGGGAGGCTAATGAGCTGCTCCCTCATCCTCTGTCCCCACAGGATCTGCAACCTTCTGTGGTCCAGCTGACTCATCAGACCCCTGTGGGAGGGACCCCATCATGGCCCTTCTCCCCTTGGGCATCCCCGCCCTCCCACCCTATCTCCCCTCAAATACCTGCGGGTGGAATTGCCGCCACCTCTGTCCCTTTCACTGTCCACAGCGCACGCACAGAATTCGAGCCCGAGTTCGCAGGTCAGTGCCGTGACTGGGGACCGGCGATGCCCTTGCCTGTAGGTCCTTGGCCAGCATCGCTGGCTCGTGGTCAGCTAGTGCCTGTCTTCCCAGAAGTCTGGCTCGAGAGCTGGGAAGTCGGAGTCCAGTGTGGCCTTGTCCTGCTGGACAGTGGGGCCTGGGCTACTCGTGTCCCCTCTGAGCCCAGGTTTCTCCTGGGGAAGACGAGGCTGCTGGCATTCGGAGGCGACCTTAGCAGAGCGTGTCTAACAGGAGGCGGGGCCTACGCGGGAGGCGACCCCCGCAGGTGGTTTCTAACATCCCCGACGCTTGTCTTTGTCCACCTCTGACTCGTTTCATCACGACTGGGGCCATTGCCTCCTCCTCTGTTTTGTGCACAGAGAAACGCAATGTCTGCTGCCCTGACCACCCCCAGGACAGTCCCCAGAGAATCCTCGTGCCGGAAAGGGGCTGGTGGCACTTTGGGAGGAGCTGGGGACGCGCGTTCTCCCTGACCCGGCGCCTCCACGGAGCTCGGGTGGATCCTAGCACACCTCCCAGGCTCTGCTCCCACACGCTGACCGGGTCGAGCCTGCTGGCGCTCTCTGTCCCAGGGGTGACAGAGAGGTGAGGGGACAAAAAGCCGGGAGAGGACAGAGGCCTGTTCTTCAAAAGCAGAGACAAGGCCCCGAAGGAGGTTCCGCTGACTGCGTTCCTCCTGGCCTGGCGTGCTTCTCTCTGTGGGCGTGGCTCTCAGCCGACTCAACTGGGGTCGCGGCGCGGCTGGCATTAGAGGCCATGCCAGTGCCCGAGGCTGGTCACCACCGATGCAGCTCGAGAGCAGATGTTTTGGACAGCTGCCCTGGACCAGCCCACTCCAGGGCTTTGCAGTGGCTGAAAACTCTGACTTGGGGAGAGTCTGTGCTTACCTGATGCCACCTGTGCCTGGTCTGGGCCTCGTCCCGGGAGCCTGTGGCCTCGCTGGGCAGGTGGGCTCCGCAGCCTGAGGCCACAAGGACATCATGGAGGGGCTGGGTACAGGTTCCGGGCTCCGGAAGGCTTCCTCCTGGGAGGAGAGACCTTGCTGAGCCGGAAGGAGCGGCGGGAGGGCCGGTGGAGGGGGTGTGGCCCAGGCAGGACCACTGTCTGGTGACCTAGTGGAGGACACCCATGAGAGAACCTTCCGCGTAGCTCCGACCCCTGCTTCCGAAGTTGTGGTCTGTTTCCGGTCTCCTCGGGGTCTCCCGATGTCAGGTAAATGCAGGTGGCTGCCCCTCTTCCGCAGCGGGCTCTCTTGGATCCGGGACACAGCACTGTGTACTTTGTAGCAAGAAGCGAAAGCCTTTATGCAAATGGGATCCGGGCTGTGCTTGGCACCGCCGTTGGCCAGAGCCTGAGTGTTGGCAGGTCTGCCCCACCTGGCACAGGTGCGTGTGGCTGGGGCGTTCGGAGCATTTGCCACGGGCCCACTCGGCGTGCTGCCTTCCGGGGAGCGGGCAGTGCTGGTCTGAAGGCTGCGGCCTGCACGGGGACAGAGAGCGGAGGGTGAGCGGAGGCGTGGGCAGGCGGTGCAGGCCCGCTGGTGCCCTTCCTGTGGGAAAGCGACCGCCCCCTCCTGGCTGTTGGGGTGAAGGGACCCCGGTGCTGTCCCAGAAGCGGTGCACCCAGGACCCCAGGCTTTGCAGGATGTGCAGGGACAGACCTCGCCCAGCTCAGCAGGGCCAGTGCTGCCCAGTGAAGGGGGTAGTTCTCAGGACCCTGCTTGCTGACCCGGCTGGCCTTTCCTGGACCCTCGAGGGGAACTGGGGCAGTGGGGAGCCCACCACCCCTCCTCTGCGTGTCTGACGGTGCGTCCACTGCCCTCCTGACAGACACCGCCTCACTGGATGTGTCAGGTCCGAGTGAGACCAGGCACAGGGCGTTCCGACGGGTGCCCGGCCCCCGGCACAGCAAGGTGGCAATTCCTCACCCTGACGACTGCTGCGTGTGTTCTGTGGAGTATATATTTTTTAAAAAATTAATTTGCGCCCAGCCGGTGTTGCTCAGTGGTTGAGCATTGACCCAGGAACCAAGAGGTCGCTAGTGTGATTCCCAGTCAGGCCACATGCCTGGGTTGTGGGCACAATCCCCAGTAGGGGGCGCGTAGGGATGTTTCTATTCCTCTCCCTTCCTCTCTCTCTCCCTCTCTCAAAAAAATCAATTAAAAAATTGATTTGAGAGAGGGAGAGAGAAACATTGTTTTGTTGTTTCACTTGTACATGCATTCATTGGTTGATTCTTGTATGTGCCCTGATCAGAGATCGAACCTGCAATCAGGATGACGCTCTAACCAACTGAGCTACCCAGCCTGAGACTGTTGAGCCTTCCCCTCACAGCACTTGTCTCTTCCTCTCTCTGAACAGCAGGCCTGTGGGGCCCCTGGGCTGGGACAAGGGCAGCTGTGTCCTATGTCTTTACCCCCATGAAAGGGACGTTATCTCCGTTCTAGCCTGGGACAACTGCCCACCTCGCTCTGCCCAGCATGAATGCGGCTTATTCTCTGCAGGGGCTCTGGGTTAAATGCGCTAATGAGCGCTGGGCACAATGGTGCCGTGTTCACACTGTGCACTGGGGCGCACGGTGCCAGGACCTCGAGTGGCGTCCGAGGAGAGGACCTCGATCAGGGCTCTTCCGGGACGGGGGGAGCCTGCGGGATGCTGAGTTCAAACCCCTGAGCTTCCAGGTGAGCTTTCCTCCGCAGGGTCCCGGCACCTCCCGGGTCCCGTGAAGCAGAGCGGGGAGGTCTCCCATCTTCACGATGTAGCATCGTCACCGGTGTCTGCCCTGCCTGCCAGGAGACATTGTCCCCACACGTAGGAGTGTGCATTTGAAGTCTCCCATATGAGCTGAGATTTGCCCCCAACTCTTATCCCTTCTGGAGGGAGGCCATATCATTGAGGATGAAGGTGCAGTGATGGACCTGTCCAAGTCAGGAGGGACCTTGGAAACACCCATGTCCACGTGTATCTAAGGAAAGATGGCTTTTACGAGGCAACTATGGCTACACGGGACCATCAAGGGGTCCTTCTGGGGAGGGAGGCCCCGTGGGTTCCGGCCCTGCTGCTCCTGCCGCCTCCGGTGGCTCTGCTGGCCGCCTCCTCAGGCCGGGAGGACACCCCAGATGTCTCCCCTCAAGGACTGCACGGAGGTGGCTGGTCCTCGGCTGCAACAGTGGCCTCTGGACGGATGCGGAAGCCTCGGGTTTGCTTCAGGACGGAGGCTGGGGGGCGGTGGGACTGCGGCTCAGAGCGGGGCCCTGCAGACTGTTCCAAGGCACCTCGGCCGCCACACCACGTCCTGGCCCTGCTGACCCACAGGAGTCCAGAGCTCAAGGAGAAAGCGGACTGCACCTCGGAAAAGCAGAGGGGAGTGGGAAGCTGACTTTTTTTTAGCTTTTTTTGTGTCAGGGTAGAGCTGCTGCTTCAACAGTTCAGTGGAATTGCTGGCAAGCTGGCCAACCAAGGTTATCCTGCAGCTTTCTCCTTCACGCGGCCTGAGTGCTGGGTGCACCGCGCTGGGCCCCCTCCACAGCCCTGAGAGCTGGGTGCACCGCACTGGGCCCTCTCCACAGCCCTGAGAGCTGGGTGCACCGTGCTGGGCCCTCTCCAGAGCCCTGAGAGCTGGGTGCACCGCGCTGGGCCCTCTCCAGAGCCCTGAGAGCTGGGTGCACCGCGCTGGGCCCTCTCCACAGCCCTGAGAGCTGGGTGCACCGCGCTGGGCCCTCTCCACAGCCCTGAGAGCTGGGTGCACCGCGCTGGGCCCTCTCCAGCTCCATCTACAGGGGAGCGGGGAGGAGGGGGGCAGTCAGGGTGTGAGAAAAGGAAGCAGGAACCCGGAGCTGTGAACCCCTCTGAGTGTGTGTGAGCTGTGAACCCCTCTGAGTGTGTGTGAGCTGTGAACCCCTCTGAGTGTGTGTGAGCTGTGAACCCCTCTGGGGTGTGTGTGAGCTGTGAACCCCTCTGAGTGTGTGTGAGCTGTGAACCCCTCTGGGTGTGTGTGAGCTGTGAACCCCTCTGAGTGTGTGTGAGCTGTGAACCCCTCTGGGCGTGTGTGAGCTGTGAACCCCTCTGGGGTGTGTGTGAGCTGTGAACCCCTCTGAGTGTGTGTGAGCTGTGAACCCCTCTGAGTGTGTGTGAGCTGTGAACCCTCTGGGTGTGTGTGAGCTGTGAACCCCTCTGAGTGTATGTGAGCTGTGAACCCCTCTGAGTGTGTGTGGAGCCCAGAATCCCTGCACTTTCGTGCCCCTCAGGGTGGGAGGAGGAGACAAAACCTGCTGAAGGTGTAGGAATCCTCTACCAAGACCCGGCATCACGCTGGGGCTCCCGTCCGCTTCTGCCCACCTGGGAGGAGAAACACTTCAGGGACCCTGTGAGGAGCCACTCTGCCTGGCTCCCACGCCGGAGGCTTGAAATGAGGTGATCAGAACCTCCCAACCAGGAGGACTGGTGAGCAGGTCGCAGGTCAGGTTGCAGGTGGGCCTGGGGTTGGGGTGGGGGGGGGGGTGGGGGCAGGCACAGGTGGCTCTGGAGGGACCAGGAGAGAACAGTACAGTTCTTCTATCAGTCCCAGAAAAAGCGTTTGATAAAGGACAACACCCATTCACAAACTTTTAAAAAATGTGCGCTTAGCAAATTTGGATACAGATACGTGCTCTCGTGATCAAAGGAATCGATGAGAATCCTGCAGCACACTGGTCCCTGATGGGGAACCCGCTATATGGTTTCTCTTCCAGAAAGCAATGAGAGAAAGATGCTAATTACCATTGCTTCTACTTAACGGGGTGCTGGAGGCCCCACCCAGCACAGCAGCGTGGGGAAAAGATAGGAGGTATAAAGACTGGGAAGGGGAAACAAAACTGCCTTCTCCAGAGGGGGTGGACATGAACTGGGAGGTGTCAGCAGGTGGCTGGCACAGGTCAACATGGAGACATCAATGGCTTTCCTCCATCCCAGCTTTCGCCTAGTTATGGTGAGAAGGCAACAAGGATACACAAAAATACCATTCGTGATGGGAGCACACAGATCAGGCACCCGAGTAAATATGTCAAAAGTTGTGTAAACCCTTTGGGAGAAAGTGTTACTTCATTGAGAGACACGAGGAAGCCCTGAGCAGAGGGGGAATGAAGCAAGAGGGCCCAACACCCAAGACATGTCAGTCTTCTCCCGTGAACCGATGACGGTTCTAGTCAGAGTCCAAACAGAGTTTTCAGGGCCTGGGACAAGCTGACATAGAAGCATAAATGGTCAAAAAAAGCCAAACTTGAAGAACAAGGAGGAAGAGACGAGCCTTACCAGATACGAAGCCTTCCGACCTGGCACCGCCAACAGCGTGATATGGGGGCAGGATGAAGGAGAGACCGGCACAGTGGACAGACGGCTTCGCGTCCCCTAGAAATGGGAGGGGGCGGCCAAGCGGTCATTGGACCAGCGGCCGCCGGCTCCTCAGAGGGCTCACATAGGTTCTCCACGTGGGGAGACCCCAGTTGTTCTGACTCAAATGCAGCCCAGTTTCTGTGCTGGGCCAGGCCCTCTGCCCCTCCGTCTTGTTTCCCTGATTGAATCGGGCCGGCTGGATGCTCCATGCCCTTCAGCTGGAAACCCTACAGACCCGTGACGCCCCAGGCCCTGATCACGTTGCCCTGTGCATCTCGGGGTTTATCATGGAATTCAGCTGGGTGTCCGCGGGGCGAGCGCCTGGGCTCACCAATCGCACCAGAGGCTCTGGCCTCCATCTGTCTGTTTGTATCTTTTCACTCTTCGGAGTTCAAGGGGCACCATTTTCTTCTGTCACCCGCCATTTACACTGAAGCGGAGTTCGTTCATACTGTTGACCTCATGGCTGCACGAACCCCAAGGGGATTCTCTAAGGAGGAGAGGACCCGCCCGAGTGGTCCTCTGGAGCGGCCGGACGCCGGGCAAGCGCGTGGGCAGGGAGTCAGCGCTGCGCGGTCCTCACCTGTCCTTTCTCCTGGGCGTGTGACCACCCGCCCGAGTCAGGCTTCCCCTCGGGGGCACACAGGGGAGGGCAGCTCCCAGGACCCCATCCAGGGCGCTGCCTTTACCCGAGGGCTGAGCACCCAGCAGCCGTCCACGCAGCCTCCCAGTGGACAGGAGCTGGGCGTTCCTGAGACGCCCGTCTGGGTGTGGCGTTTTCATGCACCGGGGAGCTGGCGATCCTGCCACAAGCATCTGCTCGGAGCCGGAGCGGCGGCCGGCCCTCCCCTGGATGCAGTGGCAGCGTGGTGAATCCCATCTGAAAAGCGAAGGCTGGGTTTGCTGAGTCACAGAGCCCTCGGAGCCGACCGCACAGCTGCGCCGGCCTCGGACCAGCTGCGCTCCCCGGGTCACCGGGAAAACGGTGAGGAGCGCACAGGCCGCCAGGGGTGGACGCTGTGTGTGCTGCTTTGGTGAATGCTCAGGGGCGTTGCTGTTTTCGGGGAGCACTGAGGTCGTTCTGCACAGGTTTATTCCTGCTGAACTCGCTGCTATATTTAGACGCATCCATACCGGCCGGGGCGGGAGTTGGCGGTGGGGGAGCATGTGCAGACGCTCCCAGGGAGATGCTCCGTGCCTCTGTGTCCCGGCTCCTGCCTGTGAGGGGCGCTGTCCCGCTCCCTTCTGGGCAGCATTGCTCATCCTGAACGGGATGTTTCTTTGGTGGCATATGCCAAGCAGGCGTTTGTCTGGCAGACTTGGGGGTGGGGTTGGGGGTGGGGGCTCGGCTGGGACTGCACTTAGTGCTGGGTGTGGTGGGCACCCGACCACGGCCCCGTGGGAGGCCCCGCTGGCTCCCGGTTCCTGGTGGGTTGGGGAGAGGGAGGGACTGCCAGGGCCTTGCTTCATCTTGAGAACCAGGCCTGTTTAAGGCTCGAGTCCTCATCATCCACCCGCCCTGTGGGTGGATGCTGCCTTCTCTTTACAACTTAATCAAGAATCACAGTGTGGCCCGGCTGGCGTGGCTCAGTGGTTGAGCATCGACCTATGAACCAGGAGGTCACGGTGCGATTCCCAGTCAGGGCACATGCCTGGGTTGTGGGCTCGATCCCCAGTGTGGGGCATGCAGGAGGCAGCCAATCAGTGATTCTCTCTCATCATTGATGTTCCTATCTCTCTCTCCCTCTTCCTTCCTCTCTGAAATCAATAAAATATATATATTTTAAAAAGAATCATAATGTGTCCATTGACATCACTGTACACAAGGAACTCCTGTGTTTTAGGGAAATAGCATCCTATAAACTGGTTCCCAACACTTTTTTTTTTTTAAGAAGCAGTTGTTACTACATTGTGCCTCAGTTTCCCCAGGCGTTCAGAGAAAATGGAGCTGGCAGGGTTGTGGAAAGGATACATGGGTACCGTGGCGATTAGTAAATAATCCTGCTGCTGACTGAGATATGAATGAGATGAGCTAAGAAAACGTGTCGGTGGGGTGAAGACGAGAGTGCCCGCTCTGGCCCCTGGCTCTGCCTTTGATCCCAAGTGTGAGACAACGAGGACCGACACACGAGGATTTTCTTCTTCAAAACCAAGATCAGGGTCATAGATTTGAGAATATTCTCAGTAAATCTAAGGCCTTGAACAGCTCAGCAGTGAAATGCTCCCTCAGTTCCCCAGGGAGCCAGGTAACCTAAGGGGCGGAGAGTGAAGGCTCTCGCCTATGGGTCCCTGTCAGGGGTGCTGATGGAGGGCCCCCAACCTCTGCCATCTGGGACCGGCCCGCAGTCAGGCCAGCACCCTCAGGGCAGGTGAGAGGCTGGCCTGGCCCCCACCTGCCTCCACTGGCCCCGAGCTCAGGCCGGAGGCTGGCTGCTCACCCAGGTGTGCTTTCCCTGCAGGTGAGTGAGAAAATGTAGCAGCGTGGCAGCGAGGCAACACCTGCCCCAGCTTGGCGTGGACAGCCCAGCCCAGACCGGCGGCCCGCCCCCAGCGCCCCTCGGGCTCCCCTCACCATGTCCAAGAAGGGCATGGGCAGCCGAGCCAAGGGGGACAAGGCCGAGGCCCTTGCCGCGCTGCAGGCCGCCAACGAGGAGCTGCGGGCCAAGCTCACGGACATCCAGATTGAGCTGCAGCAAGAGAAGAGCAAGGTGGGCCCCCCACACCCAGCCCCCCCCCCCGCCCGCCCTCTCCCCCTTCCCCTGGGTCAGCCCAGAGGCGGGTATGGGGTGTAGCCAGGTCTCTGCAGAAGTGCTACCCAGTTGGTCCTGGCTCCCCAGAGCCTCTCCAGGCAGCTCTGGGGACGGGGCAGCGGAACACAGGCCCCAGCCCCGGCCCCGGCCCCGTGGGAACAGCCCCGACTGCCAGGACCAGCCCAGGACCTCGCCAAGTGGAACCATCCCAGGGCAATGTCCTTTCCCTCTGGAGTGTTCAGAGTGGCATTGAACCCAACTATACCGGGTCCAGCGTGGCCCTCAGCTAGTTAAGGCAACAGCCGGGCCTGGGCTTCTAGCGGCCAGGTGTGGGGACCAAACGCAGAAACCCAGGCCCTTGGGGGTCCTTGCAGCCTTAGGGAAGGCTGGGCTTGTGCTGACGAGGGACCTGGGGGACCTGGGTGGGGAGGATGAGAGACTGGTCAGAGGTGGTGCCCCACTCAGCACCGTCCCGCTGCCCACACTGCCCTCCTCTCTCCGTGACTCTGCCCCTCCTCCCCCAATCCCAGGAGGTACTAGGAAGCGCTCATGGGCCTGTGGGAGGGGGCTGCGAAGGGAGAGGACAGGGATGGGGGGAAGGGGAGAGGGAGGCCCTGGGGTGGGGTTCTCTCCTGGAGGGTTTGAAAGGCCCTCGGCTGTGGACTGGAGACTGTAAGTCCCCCCCCCCCCCAGCGTCTCTCCTAGGAGGCCTGGCCATGGAGGGAACCAGGTTATTTGGGGCCCGTTGCTTCTCTGAGTTCCTGGTTCAGTACCAGGAAGAGTGATACTTTGTGGCACGTGAGGCGCATTTGGAATTCAGATTTCAATGTTCATGCTGTCTGTGGCGGAGCTGAGCAGGGACCCCCTGGGCCACGAAGCCTGGCATCCTTACTATTGGACCCTGACCCACCCACCTCCGGTTCCCTGCTCTGCAAAAAGGGGGCAGTTAAAGGACCTGCTGCCATTGGTGCTGGGGAGGACACGCTGGCGGAGCCCCAGGGGCAGCTGTCAGGGTGACCTCGAGGCCGCTCGGGAGTCAGGGAAGTCGTGTCAGCACCTGCCCTGGGCCAGCAGGTCACAGGGTCCCCAGGAGGCCCAGGCGGCTGCCTGGCTGGAACAGGGGTGGAGGCACAGACATGAGGCGGCCTGGCATGCGGAGTTGTCCCCACATGCAGAGGGCCCACACGGTGGCCGTTGTGGGTGCTGCCTGGACGGGCGGGGAGGGAGGTGCTTGGTGCCGTGTCATTTTTTCACCAGGCCTGTCATGTGTGTCTGACACTGACTCCGGCAGGGACCTTTCCTGTGGCAAAGTCCAGGGCACTGGACGGCAGGGTAACCTCAGTGTGGCCTCATTGCCACTCCCAATAGCCTGGATCAGAGTCACGGTTAAGCCCCTTCTAACCTTGAACTCTTTTGCATTTTTTTCTCTTCCACCCCCCACCCATAACCCCGATACACATCACATCGTCTTCCTTCTCTGCTCAGTCCCGTCCACGAAGTTTTCATGAAGGAGAACGTTATGTCGTCTGCTAGGAGGGAAGGCGAGCTGGGCTCCAGACCCACGGGTGGCACTGCAATTCTGGGGGGGGGGCAGGGAGGGATGTCTGTCAGGTGTCTCCTTTCAGGGTCCTGCAGGGAGCAGGCGGCACCTCTGTGAGCTGGAGAAGGCGGCGAGGGCTGTGGCTTGGGTGGCGGGCTTCTCCCATTGTCTGGCCCACATGGACCCAGGCAGGCCTGGATTCCACCTGCCCTTCATGCCATATGGAGTCTGCGCACCGAGTTTGTGCCAGGGGGCAGGGGAGCCGGGGTTATTTAGCCACAGCCACAGCTTCTAGACGAAAATAAATGTTCAGTAAAAAATCTGAGTTTTCCAAAGGCCTGTATATCAGACGTCATCTAGACAGCTCGGTGTCCCCATTTGCCAGGAATGTCATTGGAGGTAAGTGCAACACCTATTATTTGGGCAAAGGGCAGGAGTGCCCCTGCCCCCACATGCTGTGCCCAGGATGTCCTGCCCACCCTCCACACAGGTTCCTTTAAGAGGCGACAGTTTTCCCTCCTCACCGGCCTGTCCCTGCGGAGCCGCAGAGCAGATGCCATGGACCTGACCTTCCAGCCCAGGTTCTCTTGTGACACCTGTGGGTGCAGAGACACTTCCACCTATGACACTCGGTCCTGTGTCAGTGGCATTTCATTTATTTATTTATTTAATACTAGAGGCCCGGTGCACGAATTCATGCACCGGTGGGGGTCCCTCAGCCTGGCCTGTGGGATTGGGCTGAAACTGGCTCTCTGACATCCCCCGAAGGGTCCCAGATTGTGAGAGGGCGCAGGCCAGGCTGAGGGACCCCACCTGTGCACGATTGGGGCCAGGGAGGGACACAGGAGGTTGGCCAGCCCAACCACAGGAGGGCTCCAGGGCATGTCCAGCCCTCTCACTCAGTCCCAATTGGCCAGACCCTAGCAGCAAGCTAACCTACCAGTCAGAACATCTGCCCCCTGGTGGTCAGTGTACGTCATAGTGAGCAGTTGAGCGGCCTTAGCATATCATTAGCATATTACCCTTTGATTGGTTGAATGAATGACTAGACAACCAGACACTTAGCATATTAGGCTTTTATTATATAGGATTTTTAAATTGATTTCAGAGAGGAAGGAAGAGGGAGAGGGAGATAGAAACATCAATGATGAGAGAATCATTAATCTGCTGCCTCCTGCACGCCCCCTACTGGGGATTGAGCCCGAAAGCAGGGCATGTGTCCTTGACCAGAATCGAACCCAGGACCCTTCACTCCACAGGCTGACGCTCTATCCACTGAGCCAAACCGGTTTTGGCCTCAGTTGCATTTTAAGGAGACATTCTTGAAGCAGCAACCCAGTTTGCAAACAAAACTTTGTAAAATCAGTGTCCAGACTTTGGCCAGTGCAGGGGCTGCTCAGGGACGACCCAGCCTCGCTCTTGTCTTGCAGGTCAGCCGGGTGGAGAGAGAGAAGAACCAGGAGCTGAAGCAGGTGCGCGAGCACGAGCAGCACAAGAACGCCGTCCTGCTCACGGAGCTGAAGAGCAAGCTGCACGAGGAGAAGATGAAGGAGCTGCAGGCCGTGCGCGAGACACTGCTGCGCCAGCACGAGGCCGAGCTGCTGCGCGTCATCAAGATCAAGGACAACGAGAACCAGCGGCTGCAGGCGCTGCTGCACGCCCTGCGCGACGGCGGCCCCGAAAAGGTCAAGACCGGGCTGCTGTCCGAGGCCAAGGAGGAGGCCAAGAAGGGGTTCGAGGTGGAGAAGGTAAAAATGCAGCAGGAGATCTTGGAGCTCAAGGGGGCCAAGCGGCAGGTGGAGGAGGCGCTGACCATGGTCATGCAGGCCGACAAGATCAAGGCCGCGGAGATCCGGAGCGTGTACCACCTGCACCAGGAGGAGATCTCCCGCATCAAGAAGGAGTGTGAGCGTGAGATCCGCAGGCTGGTACGTGGGCTGCCGGTGGTGGGGAGGGGAGGGGCGGCAAAGGCAGGGGGACCGGGGAGGGGTGGCGGCCAGGGGTGGGCCTGCTTCTGGGCACAGGCACCCACACCGTCACTGTTGGTCCTGGGGACGTGAGGATGCTAGGAAAGGTCAGAGGGGCCATCTGTCAGCAGAGCTCCTCCCTCTGCCCCGTCCTACCAGCTTTACATCCTGTGTCTCGTTTGGGCCAGAACAGGATGCCTGCAATGGTCACTCCTTAGAGTGCAGGTTAGGCTGCCAGCCACGCAGGGCTAGTGCTCTGCTGACACAGTCACTTCTCCCATCACTGGGCGGGCTCTGCAGTCTGTCCAGCTCACTGGGTCCAGAGAGGTGAGACCACGAGGACAGGGTAGGGTGGCATGTCCCCAAGGCCGTCCTGATGTCCCTGTGCCCTGTGCATGCTCTGAGGCTGGATGGCGTGAAGTTACCATCTTGCAGGTCAGGCATGGGCACCTGTGCATCCCGTGGTCAGAGACCGTGTCCCCTGGCAGGCCCCGTGGAGTCAGTGTTCTCAGAGCCCCAGGGCTGGGGAGTTGGAGAATATTCAGGAATCCTGAGGGATTGTGCCGGTTCTCCTCACCCCTTCCTTGGAGCCGGGACCTCCTTGGTCATTTGGGGAAATGGGGGTCAGCGTTAGAGGCGTGCCCCACGTCCAAGTGTGCAATTCATCAGGACCCAGCTGGCTCTGCTGGTGACACCCAGGACCCTGGATGCCCCTCCATGGGGCACGGCATGGCCCTGCACCCAGGCCACCCGCCCCTACTTCCCTGGGGCTCTGTTTTCCAAATGGTGCTGTCACCTTGAACTTCCCAGAAGGGCGCAGCCCTCTGGACCCATGGCCTAGAGGGGAAACTGAGCACTGTGAGGTAGACGCGACCTCCGCCCCCACAGTGTGTGCACGGGGGCCCCAACATTCTCCACCTGGCTTTCCAGAGTGTCCCCTTTCCATGCTCCCCCCACGGCTCCACCCCCAGCCCTGTTGGTGCCACGTCCGCACCGCTGTCCAGCCCACACCACCCTTTAATCCATCGACTGGCTTCAGTGTTCGTAGGAGACAGGTGGCCTCATCTCCTTAACTGAAGGCTGGCACAGAGCCAGCAGGTCCCTTGGTTCCTCACCCCTGACACAGACTCCCCAGAGGCAGCTCTAGCAGATTCTCCTGGTATTTGTTCCAAATTCTCAAAAACATGCTTTAGCTTTCATTTCCTGATCCCTCCATCTCAGCCCCTCTTCTGCCCCGCGCCCCCCCCCCCCCCGACACACACATTGATTTCAGAGAGGAAGGGAGAGGAAGAGAGAAATAGAAACATCAAAGATGAGAGAGAATCATTGATTGTCTGCCTCCTGCATGCCCCCTACTGAGGATCAAGCCTGCAACCAGGGCATGTGCCCTGACCAGGAATGGAACTTGGTTCCTAAACTTCTTGGTTCATAGGTCGACACTCAACCACTGAGCCACACCAGCCGGGCCCCAAAAGAACTTTTAAATGAATTCAGCAAGGTTTCAGGACACAAGATCAATATGCAACCATCAGTTGTATTTTTATGTAGTAGCAACAAACAATTCAAATTAAATATTTGAAAATTCCACCCATGATGGCATAAAAAAGAATAAAATATTTAGAAGTTTAACAAAAGATGTGCAAGACCAGAACTCTGAAAACTACAATACTCGGCTGAGAGAAACTAAAAGTGAGCTGAATGAACAAATAAGTATTCCATGTTCGTGGATTGGTGAGCTGCATAAACAAAGATAGAGATTCCATGTTCATGGACTGGTGAACTGAACAAATAAATAGACATTCCACGTTCATGGGTTGGAAGCTCAGCATTGTTAGATGGCATTTCTCCCCAGATTAATCTAAGGAGAAAACAAAGCCTGTCGATCCCAGCAGGCTTTCCCGAAGCTGATTCTAAAATGTATATGGAAATGCAGGCCCCTTCCTCACACTGGGTTGCTTTCTCTGTTCTTGGTGGTGGCGTTTTGTGATCTAAAACTTTACATTCTAACGTGGCCTAATTTGTTGATCTTCTTCTGTATGGCTGGTGCTTATTGTGTCTTGTTTAGGAAATTCTTTTATTCTGGAGCCATGAAGTGTTATCCTTTTAGAACATTATCTTTCATGCGTAGGTGTTGGCCGTGCCTGGGTTGTATGTGTGCATGTGTGTGTGTGCTCACGTGTGTGTGTGTGCATGTGCGCTGTAAGGTGGGGGCCCAGTTATATGTTTTCCATGTGGATACACAAACTGTCCCAGCAGCCCTTATGGAAAAGACCACCTTTCCCCCAATCCACAGGGCCACCTCGTTATTATATGAGTGGGCTTTCTAGTTTGTTCTATCACAGCCCTTCTTCGAGCTCATTTTTAAATTATTCTCGCTTTATAATAAGTCTTGATTTCTGGAGGAGCGTCCTCCGGCTTTGTTCTTCAAGAGTAACTGGACCTTTCTTGGCCCGTGACTCTTCCATACAACCTCGGCTGGGGAGGGGGACTTGGCTGAGCTCTCAGAAAACATCAGAGCCAGGCAGGCATGGAACAAGTCCGTTCCTTCCCTTCCGCTTCGAGTGAAAATTTGGCCAGAAATGGCCCTGGGGACCCAGCGTCTCCAGGGTGGATTCCGGGGACGCTGGGGGGAAAGAACATCAAAATGATAAATAAAGGAGAGTCCCCAAATTGCCTGTGGAGTCTACAGGGAAAAACTGTGGAAGATTGAAATAAGCAAGAAAAGAAATAGAAGATTTCTGTCTCCTTTTCTAAGAATAATACTTGAGGGCTGTCTGAGCTCACACCATGTGCACCTTCACCTTTGACCTTCGTCTTTGACCTTTGTCTTTGATCTAGACTCTGCAGAGACAGACCTTCACCTGGAGGAAAACTTTAACAATGCAGCCATTCCTGTCCCCAGACGGACAGATGACTCTGCTCCAGACACGGCAAATGGTCTTTGCCAGGCAGGCAGCGCAACTCTCTTTAGATCAAATCCTCATTCGAATTGGCTGCAACATTTACTTGTCCCCTCATTAACTAATGAGCTTAATAAAAATTTTCTTAAAAATACATTTTTATTGATTTCAGAGAGGAAGGGAGAGGGAGAGAGAGATAGAAACATCAATGATGAGAGAGAATCATTGATTGGCTACCTCCTGCACGCCCCACACTGGGGATCAAGCCTGCAACCTGGGCATGTGCCTCAACTGGGAATCAAACTGATTTACCTCCTAGTTCGTAGGTTTTGCTCAACCGCTGAGCCATGCCAGCCGGGCCTACCATTTCTATATTCGTCCTATAGCTGGGAGTGAGGGGGTGAGGCAGGGGAGCTCCTGGTGGTGAGGTGAGGTGGGGGCCCTGGAAAGAAAGTGAAAGAGATTCAGGACACGAAGGTGGACAATCAGGATGGTTATTGCTCCCCAGTCAGGCGTGTCCCATTCCACCACAGCTACGATCATGAACAAGAACAAAGTGATGGAGGCAATTGAAGGAGGATCTGTTTAATCAAAGCAATGAGACGAACAAAGATTCTAGAAGGGCCCATATCAGACATGGAGAAACTTCTAGTGACCTGAGTTGAAGACCAGATGCAAATGTGCATCCCTCTCAGCACCATGATGACTGCGGCCAAAGCAAAGAGTTGGTTTGCGATGTTGAAAGAACAGGCTGGATCCAACTACGGTGTTGAATTTACTGCTAGTTCTGGGTGGTTTAAACGATTCAAGAATCGTTCCTTATTCCATAACGTGAGAGTGAGTGGCGAGTCTGCGCATGCTGGTGTGAAGGCAGCTGAGGAATTGTTGGAAACTCTAGATAACCTGATTGAGGAGGAATAAAATTACTTCCCTGAGCAAACAGTCAATATGATGAGAACTCCCGATTCTGGAAACGGATGTCTGAAAGGCCTTTCACCCACAAGGAGGCCAGGTTGGTGCCAGGGTTCAAGGTCTTTAAGGACAGGATAGCAGACTTGTTTGGAGGTAATGCTATGAGCTACAGATCAAAACCCTTTGTGATTGGGCACAGTGAGAACCCAGGGTCTTCAGGCATTTTACTGCAGGTCTCCTATGCGAGCAATGAGAAGTTAAGGAGGACCCGGCTCCTCCAAGATGCCTTCCTGAATTGCTACTGTTTGGAGAATAACATACCTTTCAAGATTTGCTTATGGTTGATAACGCTCCTGGACATCCTCCTTTCCTTGGTGATCTTCATCCAATATCAACGTGGTGCTTCTCCCTCCAAACACCCCCTCTTTGATCAAACAGTGGATTGAGGAGTTATATCAGCTTTTAGACCTATTACCTGAGGAGGACCTGTGCCCAAGCGATTGCTGCAATGGAGGAAGACGCTGAGAAGGCACTGATGTAATTCTGGAAGGATCACAACGTCTGTGACTGCATTGCTTGAGCTTGGGTGGTATCACCAAGGAGGGTATGAATGGCATCTGGAAGAAAGCTATACCATGTAGCTCAGGTGTGCGGTAGGCTATACCATGCAGCCCAGGTGTGCGGTAGGCTATACCATGCAGCCCAGGTGAGCGGTAGGCTGTACCATGCAGCCCAGGTGAGCAGTAGGCTATACCATGCAGCCCAGGTGAGCGGTAGGCTATACCATACAGCCCAGGTGAGCAGTAGGCTATACCATGTAGCCCAGGTGAGCGGTAGGCTGTACCATGCAGCCCAGGTGAACAGTAGGCTGTACCATGTAGCCCAGGTGAGCAGTAGGCTATACCATGCAGCCCAGGTGAGCAGTAGGCTATACCATGTAGCCCAGGTGAGCAGTAGGCTGTACCATGCAGCCCAGGTGAGTAGTAGGCTATACCATGTAGCCCAGGTGAGCAGTAGGCTGTACCATGTAGCCCAGGTGAGCAGTAGGCTATACCATGTAGCCCAGGTGAACAGTAGGCTGTACCATGTAGCCCAGGTGAGCGGTAGGCTGTTCCATGTAGCCCAGGTGAGCAGTAGGCTATACCGTCTGGATTTTATGTTCCTCTGTGATGTTCACAGGACAGTAAGATCACCTAACCAGGCATTTCTCAGAATGTGTCCCCGTGGGTAAGCGGCAGGTGACTATGACAGGAGTAGAAGATGTAGGAACGTGTCCTTGGTGAGAATTTTCAGTGGAGACACTGCATGCGAGAGTCCCGGGGCCTTAGGAGGACCCCGGGAGACACTCTGATCTTAAAGTGAGTTTCCCCGCCCTTCCCTTTGTGGGAGGATCACGAAGCCCCCGATGGGCTACCACCTAACTGGACCACTTCCGTGACTCAGGGAGGGTGGCTCCTGGCCCAGCCCTCCTCTGAAGCAGCGGATTGAAGTGGGATGTGTGAGCAGAGACTGGTTTTCTTGTTTCCTGGTGAAAGAAAAAGGATGTTTGCAGAGTGTCTCCGCAAGAGGGGAAACGTCAGGCCACAGGATATAGCTGCGTGTTAATCTGGTTTTCTCCCCACTGGCCTCTCTGTTTCCATAATTGACTGTGTTGCCTCTGCATTTCTGTGAGTTCCAGTAAATGGGAATTTAGCAATTAAGGATTTCTTTTTTTTTCCTTTCTATTCAGTTCACCGCTTCCCCATGAATTCTGCGATCTGGGCTAATTAGACATCTCATCTCTTTGTTTCCAAGCTGACTTCAGCAGATGGCTGATTTATTAGCTTACTGTAACCTTAAACAGCACGCAAAGCAACGAGGCATCCTCTCCCGCCCTGTTGTTTGAAATACGTTTTAAACCGAGTCTTCTTGCAAATCTGGCGTCGTTTGTAACGATGCCCATGCCACCCGCGCCTGCGTGTCTGAGGAGTGGGCAGTGGTGGGGCTGGTTCTGCCCTCCCCTCTGGGGGCAGCCCACCTTTGGCCTCAGACGCACCTCTGGCCGCCAGGAGGAGGGCTGGGAGGCAGGTGGCTCCTCACAGCTGTTAGGAGGTTGAGCACAGGGAGAGTGGGGAGGGCTGCCGTGTGTGTGGGGGGGGGACCCCTCCTGATGCTTGTGCATTCTGCCTGTTGCTATGGTAACAGATCTGCATCCTGCCTGCCTGTGTGATTGTGTTCTGTTCTCCTTGTAGATGGAGGAGATAAAATTTAAGGACAGAGCAGTCTTCGTGCTGGAGAGAGAGTTAGGGATTCAAGCCGGGCATGCTCAGAGACTGCAGCTCCAAAAAGAGGCTCTAGATGAGCAGCTGTCCCAGGTCAAAGAGGCTGATCGGCACCTGGGCAGCCCCAGACGGGAACTTCCTTATGCCAGCGGTGCAGGAGACGCCTCAGACCACTCGGGAAGCCCTGTAAGCACCTCCCCGTCTCGCACACGTGCGGCTGCGTGTCCCTGTGAGGAAGCCCCCCCCCGGCCCGTGTCCAGAGCCAGAGCCCTCCCACCCTTGGAGCACCAACCGTGCCAGCAGCCCGCCAGCCAGGCCCTGGGCCCCTCGGCTCTCTGGCGTGGCCGAGAGGGCGGGCAGCCTTTGTCCTTCCTTCCTTGTTAACGTAGCGTGTAGCCCTGCCTTCACATGGTCCCCCTGCCGTGGACCCCCAAGACTTTGGGCTCCCTGCAGGAGCCCATCTGAGCCACCGGGCACCCAGGTTGATGAGGGTCCTGGCACTGGCTCCTGCCCCGGGCTGGTGGGACACGAGGCTGAGCTGCTTCTCTGTCCACACACAGGCTCTGCCTTCTGCCCAGAGGGCCGGCTGCCTGCTCCCCTCCTCCTGAATTTGACCCCCGTGCACCGCTCCCTGCTCCCCTCCTCCCGAATTTGACCCCCGTGCACGGCTCCCTGCTCCCCTCCTCCTGAATTTGACCCCCGTGCACCGTTCCCTGCTCCCCTCCTCCTGAATTTGACCCCTGTGCAGTAATTTCCGCCATTCACATCACCCATTGCCCGCCCACCCGCTTTCCATGTAACCGGGACACCCGCCTGCTCCTCCCTGGCCCGCCAGGATGGCACAGGGCCAACAGCTGCCCGGCCAGGACGCCACTCATCTCATTGCCGCTCCTCATTCAGAGCCCTCTTGGGTGGTCCTGGGAAGTCGGGGGCAGTGGGGGGGGAAGGGTCTGAATTCCACGGACCCTCCAGGAGGTCCGTCTGGGCCTGCCCCTAGCCTCTCCTGCACCTGCTGCATGAGGAATCATTCCTCCGTCCTTTTGGGCACCCGTTTGCTTTAGGACAAAACTGTGTGTGAGCTGAGCCAGCCCTAGGACGGTGACATTTCAGGATAGAAAGTGACATTCGATCATCCTATTATACATGGCGGAGCTGAATTAGCGCCTGCCCTGGCCTGACCCCCACTAGATTGCGCCAGCCCCAGAGGCTCTCAAACCGCATTAAAACGTTGTCACGGATTTTTGCCTGAAGTTCCAAAGTGACCTTTCAGAAACGTAATCTTGGGGAAGCAGCTTTTGAGAGTTGTAAGT
This sequence comes from Eptesicus fuscus, assembly GCF_027574615.1. Lineage (NCBI taxonomy): Eukaryota > Metazoa > Chordata > Mammalia > Chiroptera > Vespertilionidae > Eptesicus > Eptesicus fuscus. Next base: position 56,555,180 of record NC_072489.1, on the reverse strand, counting down.
CCAAGGTCGTTACCTGCGCTCACTTTAGAATGCCAGGGAGGTGACTTCCCGCCTGCGGTGCGGACCCCGCCTCGGTGGCAGACCCCGCCTGGGGAGCAGACAGCAGAGACTGAGGCGTGCGTGGGCTGGTTCCGATGCTTTCTGGGCTCGCTGTGGTCGGGATGCCTGCATTTGCATGCCCTCACCTTCCACATTTGCATTTTCTGGACATTTCTGCTCCTGCATTCTGTCCCATCTCACGGCTTGCCACCACGGCGCTCCAGCCCCTAGGAGGGTCCCTCGCCCACCGCCCACCCAGAGTCTCCGGCCACCGTGACGTGAAAGTGCTCTGGTCTCCACGCTGTGTTGGGATTTGCAGAGGTTTCTCCGTCTGCATCTACGAACAGTTATTTGCAGTTGATTTCTGTTTTAGGAACAGCAGTTGGATGAAAAGGATGCCCGGCGTTTCCAACTTAAAATCGCAGAGCTAAGCGCCATCATTCGGAAACTCGAGGACCGGAACGCCTTGCTGTCGGAAGAGAGGAATGAGCTGGTGAGCGCGGCGGGGCGGGGCGGGGTGGGGCAGGCTGGATCCCGCGGGCTTAGGGCTGCAGTCCACTTCCAAAGTTCCTCGCGGAGAGGAGCGATGGTGACAAGGGCGGGCTGGTGTCCAGGCCTCTTGGCTGTTTCCAATAAAACTTTGTTAACAAAACCAGGTTGAGGGCCAGACATGGGCCTCCGATGCTGGTTGGCTGATCCCTGCTCTGTATTATTGGGCAAAAGTATCCTCCGTTCTTCCCGTTATCCGAGGACCTCAGCCTTCAGTGGCGCCATCACCGTCAGTCCTTGCAGCCACTGGGGTTTCTGAGAGGCTTGTCCCCAGATGAGAGCTGCTCAGGGCTCCCCGGGGGTCCTGGTTCCACGGCTCTTACTGGACTCGACTCCAACCCCTCGCTGTCGCCAAGCTTGTTCTGCTCAGCTTGCCTGTTCCATAGGGTGACCGGCTGGTTCTCTGTCACGCCTAAAAAAAATCGTGCTTGTACCTAATTGTGTCTTTCAGCTAAAGCGTTTGAGAGAAGCTGAAAGCCAGTATAAGCCTCTGCTGGATAAAAACAAGCGCCTCACTCGGAAAAATGAGAGTCTGTCTCACACGCTGCGTCGAATGGAAAACAAGTTAAAATTTGTCACTCAGGAGAACATAGAAATGGTAAGGGGCCCTGACCTGTCCATCAGCCAGCAGGAGGGTAACCATGACAACCTCACCACACGGTTTGACACGTTCCCGGCGGCCCTCCGGCTCTGGCTCCAGCCTCTGGTCTCCTGGGGGGATAGGAACTACCAGGGCCTCAGATGAGGGTCTGGGCTCTTGAGGGCAGGGTGTCGCCTGCCTGGGGAGTGACAGGGAGTAAGATTCTGAGCAGTCACATCCCCCACCCCCAGGCCACCTTCCAACTCGGAGTACCTGGAGCAGAGGTGGTGGGAGCTCAGGACCGGCTGTGAGAGAAAGGAACAAACCGACCGGGCAGGGGGCACCGACCAGGGGGCCAGGGGTGCTCCACTACTGCCTCCACCACCAAGCAGGCGGGGGTGATTAGCTGGTGTTGGGTGTGTTTCTTCTGCCCCTGAGGGCCCCAGAGGCCCTGAGTGAGAGTTTAACCAGGGATGTGAGAAAGGGGCGAGGTGGGAGGAGTGCCCTCCACACCCCCCTGTGCAGAACCCCCTCTTTTCACACTCTGACTTTGGGAACGGCCGTCGGGTGCGGTGCGAACTGGCACGGACAGCTCACATGTTTCCCCAGGGGCTCTGAGCCAGGCTGCACAGCCCTCCCCGTTTCAGGTGCTGAGACGCAGCCTCGATTCCCCAGGCTCTGCAGCCGGGCTGCTCCAAGGTCCAAGGCCTGAGCGGAGAGCGGGAGGACCCTGACTGCCCATCGCCTAGTCCGACTGCCCTGCTCCTCCCTTGTGAGTGACGTGGTCTGGTTGGCTTTTCAGAGACAAAGAGCCGGGATCATAAGGAGACCCAGTTCCTTAAACGACCTGGATCAGAGTCAAGATGAGAGAGAAATTGACTTCTTGAAACTCCAAATTGTGGAGCAGCAGAACCTCATAGACGAGCTGTCCAAGGTGCCGTCCAGCTCCTTTCTCTCCCTTCTCTGCGCTGCCCCCTGGAGGTTCCACCCTGAGCCCCTTGCCCCTGGGGGTCTGCCCAGAGGAGCCCCACAGGAGGTGGGGGTGTCTGTCCTCCTGGCCCCTCCCTGGGTTCATCTTGGCTGGGTCCCTGCACCGGTCACACTGGAGGTGGCCCCTCCGGACCAGGGGTTTCAGGAGCCACAACACCAGTGCTAGGGCCATGGTGACCACAACCCGGGGCTCAAAACCACAGCCACGGATTCCCTCCCAGTTCTGGAGGCCAGGACCCCAAGTCAACGTTATAAGAACTTATGGGGGAACAGGAAAGGGAAAAATCAACCCAAGTTTCAAAAGGCCAGTTCGCCCTGCACTGAGGGCCCTGGGTGCTTCCGCAGGCCACGGGGCTGGGGGTCAGCTGAGGGCGGGAGGAAGGCCCATCAAGGCCGAGTGAGGCCGCCCCTCCCAGGGCAGGTGGGGGGGGGGGGCGCCAGGCCATGCTGCGGTCAGGAAGCGGCAGAGATTTGGGGGTTGCAGGACTCTGGGGTCTGCTCTCTGAGTCTCCAGGCGAATGTCCTTTCTTTCAGACCCTGGAAACGGCCGGCTACGTGAAGAGCGTGCTAGTAAGTACACTCGGCACTGCCTGTCCTCACGCTCTTTCTGGTGCCCTGTTCCCGGGACCCCTGTGCCCATGGCTCCTTCCAGGCCAGACACGTGGCCGTGCCAGCTCCCAGGTGGATTTTGTGGCCACAGCGCTACCTGCCCCGAGGCTTTGCCGAGGTGACCCAGAACGCCCACCTGTCCGGGGGCCACCAGCTCTGCTCAGCACTGAGTCACTTATTCTGGGCCCCCTCCTCTCTGGGCCCTTCCCCCCACCGTGGCTCCCCAGCCCTGCCAGCATGCACCCACGGGCTGGAGCTGGTTGGTTCGGTCATGGTCACAAAGATGCAGCCTCGCTCCCCAAGAGCAGCAGGTCACTGGCCTCCTTACACATTCAGGGGGTCCATGCTCACATCTGTGGGCTCCACATGTGCAGGCATCTGCTCAGAGGATGCAGGGGCTGGCTCATCTGTCCCTTGGGTCCCATTTCTGTTCCTGCCACTCAAATCCCCTGCCCCCCACGTGGGCCCCCCAGCCAAGCACCACCGTAAAAGAAGCTGGGGGGCCGATGAGTGTGGTGAGCCGAGCCACCCAAACAGGCCAGGCACTCCTCCAGCCCGAGGAGTGGGGACGAGCTGCCCACACCTGCAGGCTCCCCGAGCAGGCCGTGGGCTCAGCGTGTTTATGTCAGTGTGGCCGGTACGCCAGCCTGTCTACACCCACCCGTGCTAACACGGAACCTAGACGGTGTGTTTGAAACTGATAGAGCTGTGCAATTACTCAAAAGCATCTCTTCTACTGGTTTCTGCAGGAGCGTGACAAGCTTTTGAGATTTCGGAAGCAGAGGAAGAAGATGGCCAAGCTGCCCAAGGTCAGTGAGAGGGGGTCGGCGTAGGTGCACATAAAACATGTGTTTTAAAAGCCACCTACGAGGAATGAATCTCTTCCTTTGGACGTGAAAAGAAAATGATTTTATTATTTCTAAAAATTGTTACTGTGATAGAACCAAAGCAGGACCCAAAGGAAGTAATTCGGTTCATACTTTCAAATTTAAAAATCCAGCCTTATTTCTTTTTCTTTTTTTAATCCTCACCCAAGGATATTGATTTTTTAGAGAGAGTGGAAAAGAGAGGGAAAGACAGAGAGAAATATTGATGTGAGAGAGACACATTGATTGGTTGCCTCCTGCACGCACCCCGGCCAGGGCCCAGGCTGGGGAGGAGCCTGCAACCGAGGAACGTGCCCTTGACCAGAATTGAACCCGGGACCCTTTGGTCTGCAGGCCGATGCTCTATCCACTGAGCCAAACCGGCTAGGGCCAGCCTTATTTCTTTTTTTTTTAATATATTTTATTGATTTTTTACAGAGAGGAAGGGAGATGGATAGAGAGCTAGAAACATCGATGAGAGAGAAACATCGACCAGCTGCCTCCTGCACACCCCCTATTGGGGATGTGCCCGCAACCAATGTACATGCCCTTAACCGGAATCGAACCCGGGACCTTTCAGTCCGCAGGCCGACGCTCTATCCACTGAGCCAAACCGGTTTCGGCATGCCAGCCTTATTTCTTTAACATTTCCAAGAGAAGATATGAACTCAGGATAATAATAAGGAGGGGCAGGAGCCTGCCTGGGACCCTGAGGCCCTGAGGACCTGTAGGCTGCAGCCCCCACCCCACCCCCATCCACAGGCCCCACGCAGGCCCCCTCCCTCGAAGACCTGAGTAATTTCTCTGCTGCACAATCCTTTGTGATAAACCTGTGATTTTTATTAAAGGGGATCTGGGAGACATTTCCTAAGGACCTGGCTCATGTCCTGCTTTTTGCAGAGCGTGTGTGTTTTTTGTTTGGTTTTGAACAATCAGCCGTGTCCTTCATGTGAGCTATGGGAGAGGCCCACAGGAGGCGTGAGAGGTGTCGGGTCATTTGCGGGTATTTAGGGGCTCTCTGAGGCCCAGAGGCCGACAGCAGGTTCTAGCAGCGTAGACGGGCTGGGGGAGGTTCACGCTCTCCCCCTGGGCCAGGTGCTCCGTGAGATGAGAGGAGGGACAGTCGGGTGAGTCAGGAGCCATCAGTGGGCAGGACAGCCTTGGGGGCCGAGGACAGGGCATTGGTTGCCACCACACACTCCAGCCTCGATGGCCAGGGGACCGGCCACGAGCTGGCACACGCAAGGCCCGGCGGGGAGGGGAGCCTGGGTTGCCAACGTCAGAGGTGAGCTGTGGGGTGTCCCTCAGGCGGGGCTCTCCCACGAGCTGGGGAAGGAGCTTGTTTTTACTTTTATTCTAATCTGCCGAGGACGATGCTTTGAAAACACAGTGAACCTGTGTCACTAGACACGGGGACACGTGCTGAACACCAGCCTAGTGCCCACTGTTAGTCGGGTGTCATGTCACCTGCATGGTGGCATCCGAGTGCCGCTGCCCTGGGCCCCGCAGAGCTGGTCCCCACGGCCGTGCTCAGTCCCTACCGTGAAGGTGGCCCGGCTCTCCACAGACCTCCGGCCCCTCGGCCCTTCGCCAGCCCCACTTCCAGAAGGACCACATGGCAACCCCTTGCCCTGAGGTTGGGCAGCCGCGATGGAGCCTGGCGTGCGCTGGGGTGTGGCCCTGAGTTGGCCCACAGCCGGGCAGCAGAGGAGCCGGGGGGGAGCGGCGCCGAGGCCCCTGGGGCTGGCGGCTCGGCCCGGCGGAGCGTGAACTAACACTGTCCCTTTGACCAAAGCCGGTGGTCGTGGAGACCTTCTTCGGGTACGATGAAGAGGCTTCCCTGGAATCGGACGGCTCTTCCATATCCTACCAAACCGACAGGACGGACCAAACCCCGTGCACCCCAGACGATGACCTGGAGGAGGTAACGGGGCGGGCAGGGCGGGGGTGGGCGCTGCTCCCTGCAGAGGTGCCACCGTCCACAGTTTGGCACCATGAGAAACACCCCTGTTGCTGCTGCCCAGCTGCTGGCCGCCCCTTTCTCTGAGCACACACTCCGTCTGCGTCACCCTGTCTAGTGCCCCCTCTGCAGAGGTGCAGAGAAGAGAGCTCCCGCCCTCTCAAGGGGCTGCATGTGGGGAGGTCTGAACCCCAGCCCGGGGTCGGCACCATTGCCAAGGGCACGCGTCAGGATGTGCATGGGCAGCAGACGCTCTCTGATGAGAACACGGCCAGGGTGTCCCACCCGACAGTCCCTTCTTCTGGAAGGATGCCAACCTCAGATCCAGGCAGCCATCCGAGCCTGACTGGTCCTGCCCGGGGGCCAGGGGACAAGGAGTGGCCGGTGGTCCATTGCCCTGACCAGGCCCAGGGGGCATGAGGCCATGGTGGGGCCGCCCCTGGTAGGTCTGGCGGATGCCCCATGGCCAGGGAGCTGCTTAGAGCTCTCAGACACAGCAGCGCACTTGCCACTGTCAGCCTCAGGGAACAGGATGGGGCTGGGGGAGCTGGGCCAGGTTAGGGTTCCTGGGCCTGGTTGCTCCAGACATGGCTGCCCTCCCACGCAGATCTCTGGCTTGTTTATTGAAAAGCGATCCCTCCGGGGTCCAGTAGGGCCTCAGGAGGCAGCAGCAGCCACCTGCCCTCTCCAGGTGGAAGCCCAGCGGGGCCCTGGCCTCGGCCACCCACACCCCAGGGTCTCAGACTCACCTCCCGGGCCCCCAGGTCGAGGCCGGGCGCTAACGCTGTGTCTGTGCGCCTCTCCAGGGCATGGCCAAGGAGGAGACGGAGCTGCGGTTCCGGCAGCTGACCATGGAGTACCAGGCCCTGCAGCGCGCGTACGCCTTGCTGCAGGAGCAGGTCGGAGGGACGCTGGACGCAGAGCGAGAAGTTAAGGTCTAACTGACTTCCACTCCAGTGGGACCTCCCCACTCCACCCCGGCCGCGGCAGGGACACAGGCATCACCCCACCTTCCCGCCCGGGCCCTTCACTGCCCCCGTCAGTGTTTGGGGAGCCCAGACCACTAGGAACCAGTGTTTGGGGAGCCGGCGCTGGCTCAGCTGGGCTGGGGCCTGGCAGAGCCGTGCTGGGCGCAGGGGTGCCCGGGAACCTCCAGAGACCACGGCGGCCTTGCTCCGGGGCGGGGTGGAGGTCACAGGGCCTGCAGCTCCTTGAAGGTGAGGTCACCTTCCCTGCACACCTGGCAGCGGAGGCACAGGGGTGAGGGAGGGCCAGCATTTGAGCTCAGGTTTTGAAATTTGCTGAGATTATTCATTCATCCAACACATGCTGGGCTCAGATGCTGTGCCCACCTGCTGCCCCTTAGGAGAGAGGAGGCCCCGAGTTGAGGGCCCCCCAGGCCCTGTGCCCAGCTGGCCCCAAACGCTTTCATCCATTTGCCCTGAAAACTGTTCCCAGGGGGGCAGGAGCGCCTTGTGGTTTAGGCATTAGAGGGAATTGACTCACAGGAGGGTGGCTGGGCCCCAGGAAGCCCAGGTGGCACTTAGGCGGCTGGTTCTGTAAACAAGGGGTAGGCTCCGCAAAGGAGGGAACCCAGGGCCGGCAGAGGGCGCCACGTTGAAGGGAAGGCTCTGTCCGGGTCTGGGCTGGCGATTGCTTTGCAAGCCCCTCAGCGTGTGGCCGCGCTGTCATCAGGGACGGGACCAGCCCTGGCCCGCACCCAGCAGGCCCAGTCCTCCTTGGCCGCTTCACCCTGCACTGGAGGATTTCCCCTAACAATCCCTCAAAACGAATCACAGAGCACCCCTGTATCGAGTGAGGGCCTCGCTTCAAGTAAGCGTGAAGTCCTTCCTGACGGAGCATCCTTGCAAAGCGATAACGGCCACTTCCCCGCTAGCTGAACCCGCGGGTCGCCTCTGAACCTCCGTCGTGCGGGCATGTCCTGGCTCTCAGGGAAAATTTGATGTCTCTCCTCCTGTCCCACAGACCCGTGAGCAGCTGCAAGCAGAAGTGCAGAGAGCGCAGACACAGATAGAGGATCTGGAGAAGGCCCTGGCCGAGGAGGGGCAGGTGAGTGCGTCCATGGGAGGCACCTGGGTCTGACCGAAGCAGGGCCGTCCCCTCCTGTCTCTATCCAGGACCCCCAAGAAAGTGGGTGATGTCATGGGTTGTGGTTAGCAGGGTGACAATTGTCATGAGGCGGCTGCTTCAGGAGCTGGGTGCTGCGTCCGTCTGTCAAACCCTCTGCTCCGCTGAATCGTGATTGAAATGATGGATTTATGGTTTTATCCTGCAGTGTATTTATTCCTCCATGTCCATTTCATTTTCAAGGACATGAAGTGGATTGAAGAGAAGCAAGCCCTGTATCGGAGAAACCAAGAGCTTGTCGAAAAGGTGCGCCTGACCCGTCCTGGAGCCTGGCCGGTCCCCTAGGAAAAGCGCGATTTCTCTGTGCTCACGGGGGCGTGCGGGTCCCTGCAGGCTGGGCGCTGGGCCAGGCACCCAGGCCAGTCACCATCCCCAGGGACAGCCAGAAGCTGTCGGGGAAGGCAGGGAGTTGACCTCACATGACCTCCAGTGTCTCGCCCACCTTTTATTTTTACAGATTAAACAGATGGAGACGCAAGAGGCTCGTTTAAAACACGATGTCCAGGATGTGAAAGACCAGAACGAGCTGCTGGAATTCCGGATCCTGGAACTGGAGGTGCGCTGTGGGTGGGGTGCTGGGCATGAGCAGCGATGCCCGAGTGGGGTCACCTGCGGGGCTGGTGGGATGGAGGGCTGAGCCGGCCCCTCTCTCGGCCTTCCTGATGCACAACCCCAAAAGGCTGGGTTGGAAAGGGTGTATGAGGGTGCCAGGCAGTGACCAGATGCCCGCCCTGCCAGGGCAGCTGGGACATGAGGTCCACGTCTGAGGCAGTGACCCGGGTGGGCATCCGTCCTGCTGGCACCTGCACACAGCTCCAGAGCCCCTTTTGGGTCCTGGCCACCTTTAGGACACCTGGCGACGAGGAGGTCATGACCCTAGCTGGCAGGACGACCGCCGTCTTGTATGACACTGAGACCCATCTTTGCTTTGTTTCTCTGAACCCTCATTTCTATGGTCTGTTTCCTGGACTCTCTGCACACCTGAGGTGTGGGGTGAAGGGTCCCCACTTGCCCACTGAGGAAGCAGGTTGAGTCCAGATGGAGTTGCCCCTCAGGGTGGCCCCCTCTACCTCCCTGGGGTGGCAGGAAGGCTGTGCGGCTCCCTCTGTGTGTGACGGTCCCCTTGGCCTCCGGGGCTCTCGCATTTGGTCCTGGATGAGGACACACCAGCACCAGCCGCTGTCCTTGGGAACTGCTCTGGTCAGGCCTGTGGGGATACTGCTCCCCAAGTGTCCCGGCAGTCCGTTGGGGTTCACGGTGCATGAGCAAGTCCCGAGGGCCCGCCTGGGCTGGGAGCTCCGGCTCCTGCGGGCATCTTCACGGGGCCATCTTTTCGGGCAAGTCCACTGAGCTTTCAGCCACCACTACAGCTGGAGCTTCATTGACACAAATGTCGTGTTGACCACGCTTGGTGGCCTCTGTGGCTTTCCTGTGTTCCCTGGGCTGCCCCAGCACAGCCTCCGTGGTGGGAGGAGCCGGGAGGGACCAGCGGCCCGTGCCCAGCCTTGCTCTCTGTCTAGGAGAGGGAGAGGAAGTCACCCGCCATCAACTTCCACCACATCCCCTTCGTGGACGGCAAGAGCCCCCTGCAAGCGTACTGTGAGGCGGAAGGCGTGACGGTAACCCCCCCGCCCCACCTGTGCCCCAACTGTGCCCACGCCCGCCCCACCCGGCTGGCGCTCACCTCCCACGTGTCCCTCGTGCCTTTGCCTCCAGGACATCCAGGTCACAGAGCTGATGAAGAAGCTGGACATCTTGGGGGACAACGCCGTAAGTGTATGTTGCTCTCCTGACTTGTGCATGCCTCCTCATCCGTGGTCCGGGGCCCCTGGGAGCCCTCTGTGGTCCTGCCTCGGGCTGCCCTGCCCAGCCACACCTTCCTTGTGGCCAGGGCTGCTTGAGAGGGGCGCCAGGCATTTGGGAGAAATTCTGTTCCTTTCTCATGTTGTTCCTGTGCCCGTGTGGGTGGCGACCAGCACCCAAACGGGGGTTTGGGGCCTCCGCTCTGCGAGGGTGGGAAGCCCACACCCAGCTCCTCAGCAGAGATACTTCTAGCCACATGTCCTCAGTTTCTGAATCCCTCTCAGTCTTTAACTCTTCCAAACCCTGGCTGGGATGGGTGCCGTAGACACCCCAGACTTGGGAGTCTCACTTTCTTGGTTGGGAGGGTGGGCAGAGCCCATTAATAATCCCAAGTCTCATTTAGGCCAGATTTTCAATTTCTACAACAAACACCCTGAAGGAATCCTAATTAGTGAAGGGACGAAGTAACTGTACCTACATCCCAGCCTCCATCCTCTGTCCATCCATCTATCTTCATCCATCCATTCATCCATCCATTCATCCATCCATTCATCCTCCATCCATCCAGCCCAATTATGCAGCCTCCATCCATCCTCTATTCATTTATCCCTCAACCATTCATCCTCTAGCAAGCCAGCCTCCATCTATCCATCCTTCATCCTCCGTCCATCTATCTTCCATCCATCCATTCATCCTCTATCCTCCATCCACAAAGCTCCTCCTCTATCCTCCATTGTCCTTCATCTCCATCCATCCATCCATCCATCCATCCATCCATCCTTCACCCTCCATTATCCTCCATCGTCTATCCTCCATCTATCCACCCTTAATCCTCTATTCTCCATTCATCTACTCCCCATCCTCCATCCTTTGTTCATCCACCCTCCATCCACCATCTTACACTTGTTGAGTCCTCTGCCCAAGGGGTGGATCAACTGCACTAGGTGGCAGCCCCACTTCATACCCCAGAACTTCCCCCCCCCACTCAAGGTGTACTAACAAACACATGGCCCACAGCTGTCCTAAAGTCCTTGGGCTTCCCATCCTGGTCACTGCTCTCAAGAAAGAACACTTAGACAAACTAGTGCACTTCTCACAGTACATGGAAGAAAAAGAAACACACACACACACACACACACACACTTGCTCACTCACAAGCACATACCAAAACCCAGACATTCATGCAGCCTGGCCAATTTATTTCCTGGATGCAGGAAGGATGTGGGGCACTGGTCCCAGTACCACGCCTGAGTCAGGGGTGCAGTGTGTCCCATGGACAGAGCCTGCCTCTGTGCCTATAGCACTTGGTCACTACCCCTCACCCCCCATGCTCCCTGCACAGGTATCGGATGGCAAGAGACCCCTTCCCTTAGGGAGCTCCCACTGCAGAGGGAGTCAGGGACAGCCCAGCTCTCACCACATCATGTGCCCACATCCTCTGAGGATGCTCACTGGTCTTAAAACCAAACTCTCCCCACCTGGAGGGACCACCCAGGCGGGCTCCTTGGAACAAGATAGGAATAAAACATGCAGAAAAAAGGCAAAGCACCAGGGATGGGGACCATTTCACAGCCACGAGTGTGTGATCTTTGCTCCACATTTGTCAGCGATGTTTTAATAATTCAGGGCTGCATATGCAAAAAGCTGACTTTACACAAAGATGGGGGCATAGACAGGTGGGGACACATTTATTGCTGCCTGCCTGCTTGATACGCTGCCCACCCATCCCATTCTGCCTCAGTGGGCTAATTAGACCATCATGGCCACCAGCAGTGAGAGGACCAGAGAGGACAGAAAGGAGAATGCACCCAGAGCGAACAGGGTCACAAACAGGGCAACAGACTCCTGGGAGGGCGTTTTAGTAAAAGCAGCCTTGGCTGTGGCCCCAGCCCCCACCCTGCATCTGTTCAATCAGCCCCACTAAACACCCACCATTCTGCCCCACCTTGAAGCCACCATTCAGTCCAATTATGCACCCACCATTCAGCCCCACCATGCACCCCTCACTTAGTTCCACCATGCCCCCCTCATTCAGCCCCACCATGTACCCCTCATTTAGTCCCACCATGTACCCCTCATTCAGCCCCACCATGCCCCCCTCATTTAGTCCCACCATGTACCCCTCATTCAGCCCCACCATGTACCCCTCATTCAGCCCCACCATGTACCCCTCATTCAGCCCCACCCTGTACCCCTCATTCAGCCCCACCCTGTACCCCTCATTCAGCCCCACCATATACCCCTCATTTAGTCCCACCATGTACCCCTCATTCAGCCCCACCATGCACCCGTTATTCATTCCCACTGAGCACCCATCAATCAGTCTCACCATGCACCTGTCATTCATCCCAGCTACCCTGATGGCCCTGCCCCTGACTATATGTCTATTCTGCTTTGACGCAGAATCTGACCAATGAAGAGCAAGTGGTTGTCATACAAGCCAGGACAGTCCTGACCTTGGCTGAAAAGGTAAGTGATTGTGTGGGTGCTCCCAGCAGGTCTCCCTCTCCGTGCTCAGCTCAGAGAAAATGCTCCTCCTGGGAGGAGGAAGGGTAGGGGGGTTGCTGATCCTGTTGGCCTTGGAAGGCCTGGCACACACAGAGGTCAAAAAGCACCCACCATGCCCTAGCTGGTTTGGCTCATTGGATAGAGCGTCAGCCTGTGGACTGAAGGGTCCCAGGTTCAATTCCCGGTCAAGGGCACATGCTGGGGTTGCAGACTTGATCCCCGGTGGGGGTGTGCAGGAGGCAGCCGATCAATGATTCTCTCTCATCATTGATGTTTCTATCTCTCTCTCCCTCTCCCTTCCTCTCTGAAATCAATAAAAAAAGAAAGCACCCATCATGCATGTTTGCAAATAACAGATTCAGCCAGACATTGCCCCAATGCCAGCTCTGCCTCAGTTTCCCCCAAAGGCTGCAGATGTGGTGGGTCTGTAAAACCATCAGCATTCTATTTGACCTGCCAAGACTCTCCTTTGGGGACTACCCAGCCCACTTGGACTCCCACATTAGCTCCCCCATTCCCAGGGCCACCAGTCTGCTCCTGGTCCCACCCACAGCCCCAGCCACCCACTGCACCCTCCTACAGGCCTCCAATGGGAAGGGGAAGGGGTGCTCCAGTGAATAGGGGTTCAGGGGCCGAGACTGGGGAGAAACCCCCTCCTGCATCTCCTTGCAGAGCTCACAGGGGCACGTACTCCCGCTGCCCTCAGCTAACATCCCTCCTGTCCCCGGGGAGGGGCTGGGGGCAGACTCCCTGGAGACCAGCAGGCTGTGGGCTGGAGCCTGCACTGGCCTGTACCCTGGGCACATGGATCTCAGGGAGACCACAATACCAGCCCAGCCCAGCCCAGCCCCAACTCCCGATGAGGGCAAGCTCTCCCCTCCAGGAGGAAGAGTAGGGGGGACACCGGGGCCAGGCCTGCCTCCTTCCTTCTGCAGGCTATTTGCATGGCTGGGGGAGGGGATGGCACCCCAGGGTCACAGCCACCTGCTCTGTTTGTGTCCAGTGGCTCCAGCAGATCGAAGAGATGGAGTCAGCCCTGCAGCGGAAGATGGTGGACCTGGAGAGTGAGAAGGTGGGTGGGTGTCCCGCCATGTGGCCCGCACCCCGGCGTCACCAGGCTGGACCCCCGAGGCCGAGACACAGGTCCTCTCGTGTTTCAGGAGCTGTTCAGTAAGCAGAAGGGCTACCTGGACGAGGAGCTGGACTACAGGAAGCAGGCCTTGGACCAGGCTCACAAGGTAAGAGACGTGTGCTGCTGACCCCCGGGGCACGTGGACATGGGGGAAGTTCTCCCTCGCCAGTGCCGTGGCTCGGGGGCCTGTGTGGGCCAGGCCTCAGGCCTGCCCGGAGAGCCTGGGCCAGTGTGACCGGTGGGTCACTGCCTGCCTGTGTCCCTCTGACACCCCCTTGCCCGGCGAGCTCCGAGGATGCCCAGGCCTGTCATCAAACACTTCGCCCCAGAAACCAGGGCACACGAGCAGCATCAAAGGGACATTTGAAATGAGGAGACAGCACTGAAGTCATTGAAATATGATTCATTTGCGAATTAACTGAACACAGTTGAGTTAAGTAACACCTCTCTACTGGGATTCCTGCTGTGTTCGCCCCCGACTCCCTGACCCACACCCCACACGTCTGTCTGCCGGTGGGAAACAGCGTCCCCACGAAGGAACCCAAAGTTTCCTGCAGGAGCGAAGCCCGCACCTCCTTTCCGGCCATTAGTTACCCCGTGAATGAATGTCTCCCTGCAGGCCCGTCCTAGTCCGTGGGCCTTTGTCTCCCCCCGGAGTGCGAATCCGTGAAGGCAGAGCGTGTCACGCGCTGGTCCAGGGGCCCCGGCAAGGCGGCCTGAGCGAGGTGCCCGAGGATGGGCTAAAAGCAGGCGTGGGGTCTGCGACTACCCTCCACCAGCGGGGAGGCCGAGGCCCCTCGGCCCCTCATGGTAAATAGGAGACTCAGTTCTCCTTCCCGGAGTTGTCAGGGGGTCAGAGACGCCCCCAGGTGGCCCGGGCTCCTGCTCATGTGTGTAGGGAGGGGACGTGCATCCCCCTCCCAGGTCCCTGTGCGTTAATTCTAGGCCCACACGCACCTGTGTTTATCTGAGAACCTGGAGCTCCCCTCGCACGCACTTGCCAAGCTCCTGCTCTAAGAAGGGTGGGACGTGGCGTGTGCGCTGGCTGGGACAGCTTATCTGGGGCTGTCAAGAACGATGAAATGTAAGTGAGGTCCAAAAGTGGGTGCTTTATTTTCATTTCTCAAAATGTCTACTAAGCCCAAAGGCATTTTCATAATCATTTTGCCTGAAGAAAAGGAGACATTCGTGTCTGAAGGGGTACGTTTTTGATGGGGAGATGGGCTTCTGTAGTTTGAGAATGTGGTTCTTTCAAAGATTGTATCTCTAAACTCCCAGAGGGAAAAAAGCTCTCCCAGTCCTCAGATCCGATGGCTGAGCCCTTGGGAGTGTGCAGCAGGGTGAGCGCTGGGGCGGAGTCAGAGCAGGAGCCACTTGGCATGTCCCTGGTGGCTTCTTGGTCATGACAGGCTTTCTGGAAGGCAGCAGAGGGCTGAGGCACTTACCCTGCTCGGGGTCCCCGTGTCCCCACCATAGCCCACGCGGTCTCAGCTCAGTCCTTCCCCGCCCTGAGTCTCACCCATCAGCCCCGACCTGGGGCCCGGGGACCGGCTGCCCCTCTGCCTGGTCAGCTTCTCCGCTCATCCCATTCCTTTCAAGGGGACGAGGGGTCTGTGGGGCTCCAGGCCCTCCCCTGAGATCCATGGTGATGATCGTGGCCCCTAATAGTCATCCTCCGCCCTGGTCCATGGGGAAGCCGCCCACCAGCTGAGGTGGCTGGTGCAGGGCTGGTGAGGGCTCCGAAGTATTGGGTGGTGCTATGCCAGCGTGGTGAGCTGGTGGGCCTGGGAGACCCTGAGGCCCAGTCCTGCCTCCTCAAGGATGCTGTGACCCCTGGGGAACAGGGTGTGCCCCGTGTGTGAGTCTGTGCCCGAGTGCTGGGGTGGCACTCAGTGGCCCTCCCACTTGTGAAGAGGGACTGGATTGAATCTCTTTGGGAACACAATTCACCCCACCACAGGCGGCACTGGGGACGACTCAGATGCCCCGCCTCAGTAGGGACAGGCGGGAAGTCAAGGACTCGCCCCTCTGTCCTTAGTCACAGAAGCCCTGTGGGCACTGCCCTTCCTCCTGCCTCGGGACCCACAGCCCAGGTCTGACGAAGGTTGTGAGCCCAGGAAGAAGCCTTCCCTCCCCTGTTCTTTCCTCGGGGACACCTGCCCACACCCCACACCCCGGGCTGTCACCCCACTCTGGGCTCACGGATCTGCCAGCCACGTTTTCCGACGTTACAAATCGTGCCGAGGGCCGTGCTCCTGGGCCCGGTGGCAGGGCATCATTGCAGCCAGGCCAGTGCCCTCAGTGCAGTGGCTCGGAGCTGTAACACCAAGGGACGGAGTGCCTGGCCCCCACCGGGCGAGGACTAACCTTTCCCCTCCCGCCCAGCACATCCTGGAGCTGGAGGCCATGCTGTTCGACGCCCTGCAGCAGGAGGCGGGGGCCAAGGTGGCCGAGCTGCTGTCGGAGGAGGAGCGGGAGAAGCTCAGGGTGGCCGTGGAGCAGTGGAAGCGCCAGGTCATGAGCGAGCTGCGCGAGCGGGACGCCCAGATCCTGCGGGAGCGCATGGAGCTCCTACAGCTGGCACAGCAGGTGCGCGGGGCGGGGCGGGGGGAGATGGTGCCACGAACATGCCCTCCAGTAGCCACACCCATGACCACACCCTATCAGCCACACCCATGCAGACCCTCCTGCCAGGCCACCTGCCCCTCCAGACTGGCCTCTGTGGCCACACGGTCCAAACTCCGGGGCCACATCCCCTCTCCTGGGACCCCTGACTGCCGGGTGAGGGCGTGGTGAAGGTGCCATCTGGGGAGCAGCAGCTTGTGGGCCAGGGTGCACCCTCTGGCCTCCTCTGGCCAGTCCATTTCTAGACAGCCTGCTGTGCAAGACATGCCTCCCTCCCCCCCTCCCCTCTACGTCCTGCAAGACCTGGAAGGGACATGGACGGGTACCCTGCTCAGAGCACCCCAAATGCAACGCCTGCACTTGCAGAAGCGGGGGAGCTAGTCAGGGAGGCTGCCAGTGACTGCCAGGGGCTAACGTCTGAGCAGAGGATTAGCCAGCTGCCAGGACCCTCACCCCGGACCCAGGGTGGTCAGTGTGGGACCATCGCCTACGGCCCCCACCCCACCAGGTGGCCATGGTCAGAGCACTGCTGCCTCAGGGCCCCGGTACTGTGTGCACGCACAAACACGCAACTACACTGAGTGGCCAGATTATTATGATCTCTGAACACATAATAATCTGGCCACTCAGTGTATATATATATTAGAGGCCCGGTGCATGAATTCGTGCATGGGTGGGGTCCAGCCAGCTTGGCCAGGGGGAGGGGACATGGGTGGTTGGCCGGCCTGCCTGCTGGTCGAACTCCTGGTCGAGGGGACAATTTGCATATTAGCCTTTTAGTATATAGGATATACACTGAGTGGCCAGATTATTATGCGTTCAGAGGTCATAATAATCTGGCCACTCGGTGTACTTGGCACTGCATATTAAAGGGCTTCAGATCGTATGTCACCCTTCACGCCACTGTAACCACGTTTGGGAAGGACTGTGACTCGATTCCTTACCGTTTCCTTGGGCTTCTAGCATCATGGTTCATAGTCTGACGGGCAGGAGGTGGGAGGGGAGCGTGGCTGAGGGAGGGCCGTCCTCTTGTTGAGCGTAGCAAAGCCACGAGCTGGGACGGGCTGTTGTCTGTTGTGGGGTCAGGGCCAGCAGACCCCCCCTGTCCTGGACACCCCAGGGAGGACAGGCTGAGGCTCCAGGCTGCTCACAGCACAAACTAGGGCCTCGTCAGCACCACCGCGGGGCCCACGTCCAGCACGGCCGTGGCTCGATGGCTGCTTGGGCGCCAGGTCCCTGAACGAAACCTTGAAAGCCGTCTTCCCACGTGGTTTCCCAGGCAGCCTGGTAACGGAAGCCTTCCGTCCTTTTGCCGTTGCAGAGAATTAAAGAGTTAGAAGAAAGGATAGAGGCTCAGAAGAGACAAATAAAGGAACTGGAGGAAAAGGTAAAAGAAATGCACATGTTGGGGCCTGTTTTGTTACCGGAGCGTCTGAAAGAGAGAAGGACCACTAACTCTCCCGGGCGTCACTGGAAGCTGGCTGGGTCGGGGCACAGGAGACAGAAAGAGGTTTCAGGGCCACAGCGGCTCTGGACCAGGAGCCCGGGGCCCGGGGCCCGGGGACCGGGGCGCCCCCTCTGCCATGGCCCAGCTGCGCGACCTCTCGCGTCTCTCGTGGCCTCAGTTTCCCCAGCTGTGGCAGGGTGTGCCGGACCCAGGCTCCCTGACCCCCGGCTGAGGCATCTGATTTGTCCAAGTTCCCCGGCACGCTGGTCTATACACCGAGCTTCTGCAGGGCGATGTCCCTCTCGAAGACAGGCCGGCCGGCCAGGACGAGTCTTTGTTTCTGGTCCCTAACACAATCGCTTCTAGGTTTAGGAGACTCGCGTGCTGGCATGGGTTTAGTTTGGGGCCTGGGGCGGACTGTCCGGTTCTCTTCCTGGACCCCGGCCTGTGAGGTGAGGGTCGCGGTGCCCCGTCCACTCCCGGTATTAGGGCGACTTGGCGCTCCCCAGACCGAGCTGCACGGAGCAGGCCCGCGGAGGACCTGACTCTTCCCGTGGATCTTTGCTTAGTTTAGGGCAGTTCTTTTTCCGTAATTTAGGGACGTTTCAGGGATCGCCAGTGACCACAAGTGATGGGTTCTTGTGGTCAGTCCTGCCTGGGGGGCAGGCCTCATAGAGTGGCCGGCTCCCCACTGAGTGCCGAGTGCAGAGGCCAGTCGGATCCGCCCCCAGCTGGTCCCTTCCAGAGAGCAGGAGGCTGGTGTTTGGACGGGACTCCCTCACCCATGGCTGCGCATCCTCCTGGAAGAGTCAGCAGAGGCTCTGTGCTCCCAGGGAGAGGGTCCCCTCCCTACAGCAGTCCTCCTACAGCCCCCCCTGCCCCACCCTGCCCACCCCACACTGCACCCCCCCTCCCGCCAGTGACAAAACCTGGGCACTTCACTGCCATCTGCTGAGCAGTCTCGTCCCAGTGAGTGCGCAAACCCACTGCACCCAAGGCTGGCCCCTCGAGCTCCTATTCCACACGCCCCCTAACCTGCTCCCCCTCTTCAGCACCCCAACCTGTGCCCCTGAGAGGCAGGGACGCACCAGGCACGGGCCTCCTGACTGTCCCCCACAGCCCTGCCTCTGGCCAGTGCGAGGTCCCCCAGAGCGTGTCTGTGTGGTGGCCGCACCGTCACTCAGACCCAGGGTGTCCCCCCCCGCCTCCCCCCGCCCCCGAGGCGTGACCCTTAAACCGCTGGACACCGGCCGACCCTCGTCTTGTTCTGTCTGCGACCACAGCGTTTCCTGCCAGAAGTACTACAACCTCTCTCTTCTCTCTCTTTCCCTCCATGTCTCTGCCCTCCCCTTCCTTTTCAGTTTCTATTTTTGTTCTTATTTTTCTCCTTAGCTTTCATTCTGTGGTCATAGCTCGCCCGGGCACCCTGACGTGGTGAGTATGTCATTGCCTAGAGTTTCCGGGCGAGGGTCCCACTCTGCCCCCTGCCCGCCCAGGAGGTGCCCGGCAGCCCAGGACCCTCAGCCCCGGCCGGGGCCAGGATTCAGAGGGGCCTGCGATCGTCAGAGGGCACAGCGCGCTTGCCTTTCTTGACAAAGAAGGAGGGCAAGGACCCCCTCCCCCCCAACACAGCGGCGGGCTGTGCGCGCCCCAAATGCCTTGCGACTCTGTTTTCTGTGTCTGGGGCACGAGCGCTGACAGAGCACTGTTACGGTCTTTTGTCCTTTCCCCGTGGTATCGGGTACGAGCGTGGGTCCCGCTGGAGATCCGGCCAGAGAGGCCAGCCCCCTGACGCGCTGGCTCATTCACGCCCAGATCACGCTAAGCTGTGGGCCATCCGCAGCTTTCACACCAGGCCACATGTGGAGGCCAACCACCGCCTCCTCCCGAGACAGGAGGAGAGGACACGGCTGTGTGTGTCCGAAGCCCCGCCCTTCACAGGGTACCCTCGAGGACCTTCCCCGGGAGGGGGGTGGCTCTTGCCTCTGGGCCCCATCCTGCAGCTGCTGCCCGTCGCTGAGCTGCCGTCCTGACGTGTCCTCGTCTCTGTTGTTCCAGCCCCCAGAGGAGCCGGACCCCGTGCCTCCGGCTGGACTAGACGGCAGCGGGTGCCTGGGTGGCAAATTGAGACCGCCTGCGCCATCCCTGCGCACCCCGGAGGCTCTGGTCTGTGCGGACGCCCTCCTGTGGAGGCAGCGGCCAAGCGGGGGGCTCCAGCTGCTCTGAGCGGGCGGCTGTCCACCCTGACGAGCCAGAGTGAGAACTAGTTTCTTGACTGGGCTCCATGGAAGAGCTTGGTCTTGGCTGCTGGACCCTGGGGTCCCTCCTTGGGGCGCAGCCCCCCCAGGCCCCATTCCGGGGACATGAATCCCCTGCTGTACAGGTGCCGAGGGCATGTCCCCGAGCCTGCACCCCACCCCTCCTGGTTCCCACAGTAGCTGTTACATGGTCTCCGAGGAGGATTCTCAGAAAAACGCAGCTGCCCCACGAAAGGACAGAGTGCAGGCTGTGGCCGCGATGGTGACCTGCGTTCCGGATGTCCCGAGGGCGGTCTCCCCGGGCCGCCACAGCTGGGCTGCGCTGGCGCTGCAACTTGCTCTCTGGGGTCCCGAGCACTGACTGATGGGCATGTCACGGTGCCCTCCCTTGTTTGAAGCTGATGCCCCGTGGGCACAGATGGGGCCGCGGCTGCCACGCTGCTCTGTGCCATCACCGCGGCCTCCTGACCACCGGAGACGTGCCCTGAGCCTCGGCCGGGAGCCTGGTGGGACTGAGCATGATGACAGCAGGTGGACAACACAGCGGGCCCCCTGGACAGGGCTCTGGCCTCCTCAGAGATCCTGGCGGCCACCTCCAGCAGCGCAGCCCAGACCCCATGGAGGCCTGGGTGCTGGTCGCCACCCGCCCAAGGCCCGCAGGCCACAGGGAGCCGAGTGGGGTTGAAGCTGCCCTGTCCAGAACTCTGCCCTTCAGACTCCAGGGCTGGTGCCCGGCGAAGGACGGCAGGGCACCTGGGAAGGTGAGGAGGGAGCCGGACGCCGAGGTGGCGAGCAGGTAAGGTACTGCCACATGTCCATGGGGACAGCGCTTCCTTCCCGCCTGCTTGGGGCCCTTGGCGGGGGCGGGAGGGTGGGAGGGGAGGGCGCTGACCTCTGTTTGGCCACAGGATTCCACCTTATCTGATCCTGCTCAGTCCAGTGCAGCCTCTTTTAAATGTGGGTCAGTTTGCTGGGACACTCCTCTGGGTCTATATGGGTGGGTGGGTGGGGCCGGGTGGGGGTGGCTCACTGCCCATTACCACCCCTGGACCAGGTCTGATCCCCAGAGGGTGTCCATGTGGGGGGTCCTCACTTTTTTTTATGAGCTGAGCCCATGTGGGCCTCCTCAGCCCAGACCCAGGACACCCCCAGGCCAGCCAAGGCCTCCCTGAGCCCCCTATGAACGTGTCAGGGACTGTCCCTGAGCTATGAGTATGGCCTCACCTCTGCTCTGCTTGTGAAAGCCGCCCCCCCACATCTGCCCCAGCCCCCACTGGATCTTGGCTTGCCCTGCCCCCCCCATCTTGCTGCACCCAGGATCTTAAACAAGAGAAAGCTTCCTACATTATCTCGTGGAGCCATCCTTCTCTCTAACCCCGACTCCCAGCTCAGCGGGCTTCCTGTGTGTCCCCAGATGCATCCCAGCCACCTGGCCCATGTCACCTCTTCTCCCTGCCCCAGGCCAGGAGGCAGTGTAAGGTGGAGCCCCGGGACGGAGGAGGGCAGGAGAGGAGAGAGGTGGGGCGAGGTGAGGCTCTGGTGCAGGGCGAGCCAGGGCTGGCTTCCGAGTCCGTAGGGTGTCAGCAGTGACCATCAACGAGCCCCCGTGCCACACAGTGGGCACCGTCGTTGTCCGCGTAGAAAAGGGAGCGAGCGCCGAGCCGAAACAGAGGCAGAGCCAACCTGGGAGGAGGAGGCTCTGAGCCTGCCGCCTGCTTATTCGGAAAGGGTCCGGGACGTCTTCTTCACGTCTGATAGCACGTCTGCGTGGGTGTTCCCTAAAGAGGCAGGCGGTGAGCCCGATGGGGGCCCCAGCCCCGGCAATATCTGGTCCCCCGGGGTGCTCAGCACAGCCTCGGGCTAGCAAGGTCCCTCTACAGCAGCGCTTCTCAACCTTCCTAATGCCGCGACCCTTTAATACAGTTCCTCATGTTGTGGTGACCCCCAAGCATAAAATTATTTTCGTTGCTACTTCAGAACTGTAATTTTGCTACTGTGATGAATCGTAATGTAAATATCTGTGTTTTCCGATGGTCTTAGGCTCTACAGCAGTGACCCACAGGTTGAGAACCACTAGCAGGGTCGCCTAAGACCATCGGAAAACACAGATATTTACATTACAATTCATAACAGTAGCAAAATTACAAATAATTTTATGGTTGGGGGTCACCACAACATGAGGAACTGCATTAAAGGGTCGCGGCGTTAGGAAGGTTGAGAACCACTGCTCTAGAGCAAGCCTGCGGCCCGTTGGCCGAGGGTTTGACATGCTTCCCTGCCTGGTCCTGCCCGGGGCCCGGAGACACCCTGAGGGCCACCCGAGGGCACTCAAACCCACACGGAGCTCAGGTGCCTCTCGGAGTGATCAGGAAAGTGCTGACCACCAGTGCCTGGCAAGGACAGTCCACAGTCACCGCCTGGCCTCAGAGGTCACCCGTGGCGGGGAGCAGCGGGCACCATACATCACAGGGGCACATGGCTGTATGGAAACATACTGCCCAGGGTCCCCCGGAAAGACTCCACAGTGGCGGTGGCTTCTGTGCTGTGGGCATCACTCGTGGCCTCCCATGAGCCAGCCCGGCTCTTTGCATTTGGTGCACAGTTTTGGTGGAAGCACCTATTTTGCCCGTGGTTGTCCCCCTGCTTTATCCTCTCTCACCCCCACTATGAAGGACTCATTTTTTTAAACAAAACCCCTCTGCTTGGCTGGACCACGTCCTGCTCTGTGGTCAGCCAGTCCCGCCTGGAGCATCCTCTCTGACCCCATGACCCCATGTCCCCACACACTGGGTGGCAGGGGCAGCACTCTGGCCAGCGGGCTTGCCTGGTCCCCATTGCACCCGGGGTGGAGGGGTGGGCCCGTCTGCCCAGCGCGGGCAGGAAGCTGGAGATGAGGGGATTGCGTGTCAGCAGACCCAGTTTACAGCTCCTGGCAGGCGGGCCCTGAAGGCCAATTTCTGCCCCTCCTGTAGGCCCCTGGCGATGGCTCTTGCAGGCGGCCCTGCGACCCAGAGAGGAGGCGCTGGCGTCACTTGAAATCCAGGGATAAGCTGCTGTCGTTCAGAACACGTCCAGTTAGTGAGCACCTTGCGTGCACGGACTAGGAACCTAAAAATACCGCCCCTGTTCTCCACCATAACCCAACAATACTGTCTTCATCGCGTATATATATATATATATATATATTTTAAAAAGGAACAAAATGTGTGCTTACTCATAGGAGTTTCACCTGAGAGTGAACAGCTTGCTCTTTGAGGCTGTTTGTGGGGGGCCGTCTAAGCTCAAGGGAGAGCCGTCCCCAGTCACTGCCTGTCTGTCTTGAGAGCAGGGACAGGGGAGCCTGCTGAGGTGGGGGAGCCCCCAGATGCTAGACGCTGACAGGACCCTGCCGGGCACCTTGCAAAGTTCCGCCCGGGCAGCCAGCCCTGTCAGGGCGGCTCTGTCAGCCCGGGCGCCAGCCCGCGTGGAAATGAGGCCTTCAGAGCTGAGGTCGGACGCGTGCTTGTCTGATGGCAGGTGGCGGCCTGTGTGACGTCCCACTGCGTGGGGCCACGGGGGAGACATGCGCTTGCTTTTCAGAATTAGCTGGCTTGAGGGGTCCCTGCTGGCCTGAGAGGCCGCTCCAGCTCCTGTGCCTCCCCCTCCCGGTCCTTGTCACCGCATTTCCTCCACCTTTGCCGTGTTGGTGCGCAGAACTGCCCTAGTCCTGACCCTGGCTCAGGCCGCCACGGGTTGGGAGTGGCCCCTCGGCGATTTGTTCTTTCTAACATCTGTGGACGCAGTGACGTCCAACCACAGGGCCCTGGGCCATCGCTGCCCTCCCCGGAGAGGTCACTGCCGTCCCCGGCCCGGGGCAGCGCCCCGTCGAGCTTTGTTGCAGACACGCGTGTTCCTAAAGGTGTAGCTGTGTTGTCTTTCCAGTCTTGACGGAGAGAGGAAAGGCGCGGAGCGTGTCTTCTGGCCGTGCTTCCTGCGCTTGATGTCCCTGCACCCAGACCCACCGTATTGTGTCTGCGTGTCGCGGGCTTTCCTCCCTCTGACGGACACTCGGGTTTGCTCTTGTGAACGGTGCTTCTAGAACATTCTTGTAGAGTCTGTGAGTGTGAGGGGCAGGGGCTTCTTCTGGGCCTGTGTCCACCTGGGAGTCAAAACCGGACTCGATGCTCAGCCTCCCAGAGATTGAGAACGAAGGCTTTCCCCGTTCATGTTGCGCTGGAGGCGATTTACTGTCGCTCTTTGTTTAGAATCCTTCGGCTTTAGGAGCGGCAAAGGCTTTCCTCTAATGTCCCTGGGAGATTTGCAGAGTCGCAGGCGGAAATGGAGGCTTCCCCTCCCCCTCACTGCTCTGTTGTCTAGCCCAGTCTCTCGGCCGCAGCTCAGGCCACAGCTCAGGCGGCAGCTGCCTGGTGATGGGAAATGCAGCCATCTTGATTGGAGCAATAATAGGTCTTTTTAGTGGCACAACCATGGGGCCATTATCAGAGAGGTCAGTGTCAGAAAAGACAGCTGGACACCCCCTCGTGGGGCTGTGAGAGCTGCTGCCTGCAACCCAGACAGGAAACGGGACAGGCATTGGTGGGGAGCAGGCAAAGTGCGCCTGTGTGACGTGTGTGTGTGTGTGTGTGTGTGTGTGTGTGTGTGTGTGGTCAGGCAGAGGCCTGGCAGCCTGGGCAGCTGGATTCTGCGTCCACACCGGTGGGGAATGTGCAGTCCACGTATATGCACGGTACACAGGTGAGATCAGCCGCCTTCTCTGCAGGAGGGACACGGCTGACCTGGCTTCTACGCACCCTTCTGGCCATTACCTGGAGGGCGTGGCCCTGACCTGGTAAGCCCTGGGCTGACGTGGACTCGGTGGGATCCTATGTGCTCAGATGGTTGGAAGGCGGGGAACACATTCAGCGCCAGCCCCAGCCCCTGCATCATGAGCACCCACCCCATACCCACCCTGGAGATGACCGCGCCCACCCTGACCCCCTGGTGGCCCCTCACAGCAATGGTCCTCCTGAAAACCAGGGCTGGGGGCTTGTGCGGGGCCATGGGAATGGAGGACAGGCACCCTGATGCCCGGGGAGGTGGGGTGCTGGGCGGAGGAGCGGTCAAGGCCGGAGGACACCACTATCCGGTGTCCCCAGGCCCCAGGGGAGAGGTGGGCAGCACCGAGGGGGCACACTGTGGTCCTGGAATCGCCAGCCACGGCTGAGGTTAAGCCGTGGGTCTCTGATTCCCAGGTAACTGGGAGAAAAAGCCAGGAAGCAGGCCATGATGCTCATGTAGTCTCTTTCTGTAAAGTGACTGTCAATGGAAGAAGTTTTTGCAGCCCCAGGAACACAATTTCATAGAAATGGCTCCCACATGGGAGTGAACCTGAGTCACCCGGAGGCTCAGCTGATTGGGTGAGGCCCACCCCGTCGGGAGGACAATCTGCTTACTCAGTCGGCTGACTCAGATGTCAGTCTAGTCCAGACACACCTCACCGACACCCAGAGTCCTGTTTGGCAAATGTCTGGGCAGCCCCTGCCCCGTCAGGTTGACACATAAAACCCACTAACTCTGCATTCAAGAGCCTGCACAGGCCCTCACCTGCGGTCTGCTCCATAAAGGCAGCTGCTGCTTTTATTACGTGTGGACTGGGCAGCTGCTGCCAGAACAGGAGGAGGAGCCCTGGGCGGGGCACAGCGTGAGCGTGGCTCCCCCTGGAATGGGGGGGCCCAACCCAGCGTGTGCGTGAGCCCCACCGGGCTCTCCTCCGTGGGCGCTGGGGGGAGGGGACATCGCACACAGTGCAGGGCGGGCAGGGGTTACCTGCCGATGGATGAAAGGCCCCGTGGAATGCTGTGAGGGAGGAAGCTAAGCTGGGTCTGGGAGCGGGTGTTCATTTTTGACATTCCCCCCAAATCAGAGCTTTGGGGATAAGAGACCCTGGCCCCACAGGGTTTGGGTTCTCATTTGTTTCTGTTTGGTTCGGAAAGGTTTGGCTTCAGTTTCTCAGCTAACGTGGGCAGGCTGCTGCAGCCCATTCTGCATTGTGCCAGGAGCCGATGACACCTATTTGTGTGGGTTATTTTGGGGCGTCTGGGACACAGGAAGTAGGGGTGGTGCTTGGGGGCCGAGAGCAAAGGTCCAGGCTAAAGGGTCTCACCTGGCCAAGTAAGTGCCTTGCCCACTTGGTCGTCAGCCGGCCCACCCTGGGGGGACCCGGGCTTACTTGTCCTCTGTGGGTTTCTGGAACCCCAGAGAGGCTGAGGGCCGGGCCTTCCGTGGTGCTCGCCGTCCGCACGGGCCTCTGCTCCGGGCGGCTCCTCCGACCCTGGAGGTGCTCGTCTCCCGTGCCCGCAGCGCTGTTTCCCACAGTTGATCTCAGTGGGAACTCCCAGCACAAACAGACGCAGGCCTGTTCCTCGGGCTCTGTTTTGACAGAAATCAGAATGTTGTTCCCTGATCCATATGTATGGGTCCGTTTGCACGTGGTACTGACGGGCGTTCTGCTTCCGCAGCTCTTCATGAGGTTCTGACGTGTTCGTGCCGGCTGGGCCGGGGGACCCACTTCAAAACACCAGGCTGCCAGCACCCCCTGGTCCCTCCTCTGCTCATTCTGGTGCCGTGACA
Source organism: Eptesicus fuscus (assembly GCF_027574615.1). Lineage (NCBI taxonomy): Eukaryota > Metazoa > Chordata > Mammalia > Chiroptera > Vespertilionidae > Eptesicus > Eptesicus fuscus. The sequence continues at coordinate 56,529,057 of NC_072489.1, read as the reverse complement.
TGGAGCCGGTTCCTGGCTTTGGTTATCTGCCTATTCCTGTGCTTCATCACCTGTCCTCAGTGCAGGCCAATGTAGACACGACGCCATAACCGCGCTCTCCTAAATGTAGCGAGGCTTTGGTTGTGGCGGCCGTCCCTACCAGGACACCACCCCATCACCGGGCAGTTGCCTGTCCAGGGCGCTCTACTTGGGGGACTGTCGGCTGATTTAGAAGTTAGGCTAAGAAACCAAAACAAAAACCCCACAAACCCTCTCGTTCTCTCCTGGATTAGAAACCTGTGGAGTTTCTAAAATCTGAGATCCTGGGGTTTTGCCTCTGTCTGACCCCTCATCCTGCTCTTACTCCTGCCGCCCCAGGGGCCGATCCTGGCCCAGCCTCCTTGTTAGAAGGCCTTTCCTAGCTTGTTCCAGACATCACAAGTGTAAAAGGCGAGAAGGAGGGATTGCTACCTAACACAGCCCCTTTCTAAGTAGTAATGAGAAGAAATGAAGATGGGGTAGGAACATGGGCAGCTGCCCCAGGCATTGCGGGAAGGCTGAGGCCACTTCTGCACATGGCTTCATGCGTGGGACACACGGACCCACCTTTGTGGCCCCATGACCTCAGGAACGCTGGTTTGCATCTCCTGGGCAGAGGCTTAAATGTGGCACCGTGGCCCCTGGCGCTTTCCCAGGCCTTCCCCACCGTGGTGTGGCCCCACGAGTGCCTCGGATGGCTCACGCTAAAATAAAGCTTTTGTCTTCGCTCTTTTTCAGAGGAAACGGCACACGTGGAAGCCAGGGTTAGTGTGATTTCCCTTCCCCGCCGAGGGCTCGGTCCGCAGCCCAGGGACGCCGCCCAGCACTGGGATGCAGCCCGACATCCAGCTCTTCTTCTGTGGGCCTCGCCCCTGAATGGACTAAGGTTGTCGCTTTCCATGCTGAAGAAGTTGCAAGGGGTGTGTGTGTGTGTTTGTGTGCATGTGTGTGTGTGTTGTGTGTGTGTGTGTGTGTGTTTGTGTGCACGTGCACAAACTTGCTCCACCAGAACACCATGCACAGGAATTTAGCTCTCCGGGGCACTTAGAAGTGGACACACAGGGCAGTTAGCCGTGCAGCCAGGTGAGAACAGAGCTCACAGTGTTGCATAAAGGAATGCAAACCGCATCACCGAGAGGCGGGAGGGAGGGTGGCGGCGTTGTCTGGAAGTGTTAGGTTCAGTTTGCATTTGTGTCGGAACAAATGCTCAGCTCTGGTGGGGACGACAGCGGCAGCCGATTCCCTAGGCTGAAATGGGGGGACGCTGACAGGGTCAGACAGATGTGCTTCCCGGGGGAGGGCAGGGTTCCGCTGGGCAGCGCACTATTCAGCACTTCTGTGAGAAGGACGCATCCTTTGCTGTCATTAAGGCCATGCTTACTTAGTATTCACTGGGACAAGACCTGGGCCAGTTCATACTGACTGTACCAGCCTTGCACATTTGTTGTGCTCAGAACCGAATGGCAACAATAGCCCGGCATTAGTAAAAGGTGCAAGGATTTATGGATGAACAGATCGAAGGGTGAGGGAGTTAGTGACCCAGGCATCCAGGGACACCCCAGAAGTCCACACACTCGTCTTGTGGGGTCCCCCCAGTGCATACCTGCACAGGAGCAGCAGTCATGTGGGCGGCCATTCAGGATCTAAAGATACGCATTTGAAACCCACATCCCTGTCTCCTTGGACTGTTGTGGCTTTGCATGTTGTCCATACGTCTGGAGTTCTTCATGCGCCAACCCACCCACAATCACAGCTTATACTTTTAAAAAGGGCACACTATTCAGGAGAGAGAAGCATGTACGTATGCACTGATGCATACGAAGTTGTTACACGTGAAATGTGTGTACATAGGAGAGGGGAAACGGCTCAATGAATGTTTCAAATAACATTCCAAGCACCAGAGCACATTCGCATCCCTGCCGTCTTCTGAAAGCACACGCAATGTCCGTTTTTCTCTTTCGATAGCACTGCTTTCAGGTCTGTGTCAGAGGCACCCGCTTTCATCTCATTACAAAAGCCAGCATTTCAGGACTGGGCTTCTGCCCACACGGCAAAATACGAGCATTTGCCACTGATTCCTGCTGGTCCAGCAAGCATCTGAAGAATTCAAGTATTTTAAAGAAGGTGCATTTTCTAAATCCTAGAGTATACCTTTTATTCAAGACCAGTGGGCTCTTCGAAAGGGGAAGTCTGTGTGGAAATGCGTCACTCCGCAGTGGACCAAGAGGGGGTACCCGGAAACGTTGCCAGAAATGCTGACTGTGTAACCAAGACGTCAACATGTATGCAGCGTAACAGGTCTCACGTAGCACTGTGTGCACATCCCAGAACAGTGCACTGCTTCGCCTGTCTAGACCAGAGACCCACGCGAACTGCAGCTTCCTTGCTGACACGGATGTGTGTGCACCTCGGTCTGGGGGTGCCGGCTCCTGAAGGACCGTGGTGCTCTGCCCACGTGGAACCCCAAGCTTCAGGACACCCTGCGTGCCTTACACGGCCCTGGAGGTCAGGAAGGAGGGTGTGTGGGAGTGGGTTTGAGGCACTGTCACTTTCACCTGCTTTTGCCATCGTCAAAACCTTAAGGTGGGCTGTGTGTTTTAACACAGTAATGGACTTAACGTTTAGGCTCAGGAAATCAAGTTGTAAATATATGTATCAAATCATATATTTGTTTACTGTATATTTTTTAAAAGCTTGACTGTACATTTATGCAAAAACGAATTTAGCACCTGTTTCCTCCCGGCAATATGCCAGCCAGTATTTACGTCCCCTGAAAAACTCCTCAATAACACATTCTACACATGTGATCTGTTCAGTGCTAACCGGTATTCCCAGGCCTGACGTAGGTTTGTATGGCGATCAACCACAACCTTTTGGACATATTTTTGTATGGTGATTCCTACGATGTATATCAGAGAAATTTTTACTCATTTGTAATTTATTGTACAGTTTTAATAAAAATTGTTATAAATCTTAGAATAGCAATGTTCTCCTCCTCAGAAGGTATTAAAGTCTGGCTATGTTAGCCACTCCTGTGTTCTGTGTCCATTCTGAATGATAGTATCTCTTTCCACACCAAGAAGGGAACTGGGGCCTCCTGCCCACTGGGGAGGGGCCGCAGGCATCTCGTCTGCAGGCTCATCTGAAGCCATGGAACATCCCCTGGAAGACAGGCTCTGGAGCCAGAGGCACCTGGCAGCACCTGCTGAGGTCAGCCACACACTCGGGAGGCCATTTACCAAATGAGAACCAGGAGAGAAAACTCAGACGATGTGGAGAAGTGGAAGAATTTCTGTGAATGAATAAGAACACCTGGCAGCAGATTTGCATTGTGGACCATCGCACACAGGTGAGGAGAGGGCCCTTTATTGGTCACTTTGGGGAGTGGGAACCAGGAGGGGTGAGGGGATGGGAGAGAGCTGACTTAGCTCTGTCCACGTTATGTCCTGCAGGTACTCAGTCAAGTCCTCCGGCGTCCTGCAGTGACTCTCACGTGCGAGCGTATGCTTTCAAATGCTGGCTGCACTTAAAAGTCAATCTGCAGGGCTCCTCAGAGTGGCAGCATCGCCCTGTGACCCTGGGCGAGCTGAGAGTACCCGCTCCTCAACACCTTGAACTTGGCTTTGAGAGCTGCCAGGAGCAGAGCCCATGGGCCCATCCCCCCGCCCTCCCCTTGGAAACGTTTGGAATCAGAGCCTCCCTGCCTGGCATAGGATCCCCACCATGGGGGCCGGAAACACAGCTGGGGTTCTGATAGACCGTGGTCAGTGGATGGAGCAGGAGGTGGGAACCCACGCGCGCCCCGGGCAAACAGTCAAGCTCCACTGGGCCCGGGCACGCGTTCAGCACTTCAAGTATGGACAGCGCCAGCTCCGCAGGTGGGGCGGGTTAGGGGGTGGGGTGGGATGGGGGTGGGAGGCGGGGTGAGCACTAGGCCCAGGTCCGCCCAGTCCACACGCAGCGCCCACATCCCTCATCAGGAGGCTCTGGGACCACCGTCCCTTCCCCGCTCCCGCCAGGGCCACAAGCCGGCTACGGAACTCACGGAGCCTCTGCTCCGGAGCCTGGGCGCAGGCAGCCCTCGGTCCCCAAATTCGGCCGGGAGGAGATGGTCCGGAGGCAGGCAGAGGCCTCGGGCAGCGGGGCCAGTGCGAGGGGATGTGGGCCCGGACTCCTAGGGCCGCACACCCACGTTGGGAGGCCGCCGGGCGTGGGCCCAGAGCGCATCCTCTTCCCATCACCTTCAGCTCCTCCGAGGGGACTTGCGGGCTGGAGGCGGGGCCTCTCTCTACCTGAATGGCCTTCTCTGGTTTGCGTTTCCCTCCCTCCCTCTCCACCCCAGCCCCTCCGGGTCTCGGCCTCTCGCACTCTGGTGGGTCCTGGGCTCTGGGTAGCTGTCTCTTTCTCTGTGTGTCTCTCAGTCTCGCTGTCTCTTTCCGTCTTTCTGTGTCCGTGTGTCTCTCCAACATGGCCCCTCCCTCCTGCCCCCAAACTTCGTGCGCTGGCCCTGCAGCAGCCTCGCTGGGAGGTGTCTCCACCGCCCGCCCCGTCCTGGGCCCGTGTACAGCCCAGCGCTCCGACCGGGACCGGGTTATCCTCGGAGGAGCTTGGCTTTGGCCAGAGACGCTTCCTGGACGGAGAGCTCCCGGAGCGCCTGGGCCTGCACTGGAGATTGGGTTCCATCCCTGCGGCCTTGGGTGCCTCAGGTCACCAGGGAGCTGGCGGCCGGCCCTTGGCTGTCCTGGCAAGACATTGACTGATCTCTGCCACCTCCTTGGGCGGGGGGTGGGGGAATGGGGGGGGTGAGGCAGACTTCAAACGTACACGGACCCGCATCTGTTGCAATCCTGTCCCCTCTGCACCCAGCGCGCCCGCGGGCCCGCGCCTGCGCGGGCTGGTCCTGTGGTCAGTGCTGGGGCCTGGGGCCGGGCAGTTGGGGGGCACGAGGGAGGGACCTGAGCCCGGCAGGGGCGGGGCTTGATGAGCCGCGGGGCGGGGCGGGGCCTGGCCGTGGGCGGGGCCGGGAACAGGAGCTGCGCGGCCAGGCTGGCTCCGACTCCGACACCCGGCGCCCCCACCCCACTCCGGGCTCCGCACCTCCCCCGCCCGGCGCGAGCGGCCCCTGCCTGGGACCCCCGGCCGGACCCGCTCTAGGAGGAGAATGTCCTTCCAAGGCAAGAAGAGCATCCCCCGGATCACGGTGAGCCCGCTCCGCCCCGCGCCCTCTGCCCACCGCCTGGCAGGGCTTGGCCTCCTGGCCCGGGGTGGACCTTCCCGCATGGGCCAGGCCCCTTGCCCTCTGGGCCCAGCCCCCGCACCGGGCCGACCCCCTGTCCGGGCTGTGACCCTTCACGCGCCGCCGCCGGGGGCTGAGGACTCGAAGAGCCGGGCGCCCAGGCCCAGGCCCAGGCCCTGCCGCTTCCCGGGACCTCCTCTGCGCCCGGGGACGAGGGGACGAGGGGCCGGGCCGCTTTCCGAAGCGCAGACGCGCCTCTGTCCCCGCGAAGGCCCGGCCCGGCGGCCAGGCGGCCAGGCGGCGGATTCGGCTTCGGAGTTGGCGGGTGGACGCGGCCCTTTGTTGGCGCCGCCGGCCCGGCCTGGGGCGCGGAGATGCGCCCTGCGCACCTAGGCCAGCCGCCCCCAGACCCTCGCTGCGCCCGAGCTCTGGTTCCCAGACAAAGCAACTCAGCCCCGCTCGGCCCAGAGCCCCTGGCGGCCCGAGCCCCTCAAGGTTCCGGGGTTCGGAGACACCGGGGAAGGCGAGCTCATTAGCTGCCGAGCGGCACCCCAGCCCTCGGGGAGAAGAGACCCCCAGACAGCACACGCTGCCGTGCGGGAGGTCTGACCTCCACCCCTGGCTGCCCGGAGACAAAGCCAGGGCTCCAGGCGCCAGGAGCCCACGGAGGGAGGGAGGGAGGGAGCGGGGAGAAAGAGGGGAGGGAGGGTGGCAGGCGCCTGGGCCCCAGCTGGACGGTGGCAGTCCGAGGGCCCTAGGGCTCGAGGAGTTTCAGAGTTTCTGACCCAGCTCTGGACTTGGCCTCAGTGGGAGGGTGGCGGGGTCTCATTTCCTGAGATACTCTAGGGGGAAGGAGCCCTCGCCTCCGGAACCAGCGGGAAGGTTCCTGCCTGTGGCTGGTTAGCTGGGGAGGAGGAGGAGGGGAGTAGGGAGGGATGGAGGGGGAGGGGCAGGAGGACCCCTCCCTTCCGCCCCCATCCTGAGCACGGCCGCCCATCTCATCTGCTTGGTTCCAAACCCAGTCATTTCCCAGAGTCCAGGTCCAAATACCTGAAAACCGTGTGTGGGGTGTGGGGACCCAGAGCACAAGTCTCTTCCTCACTGGGGGAGGGTGACGTGTGGATGTCATACCACTTTCCCAAAGCATGGACTTTTAAAAAGTATGTTTCAGCCCGTTAAAATGTAAGATCACTCCTAGCTCTGGGCTGTATAAGGAGGGCTCTGCTTCTGGCCGGGGCAGTTTGTCAGCCCTTTTGTAGACTAGGCTGCTGGTTTTACCTTAATCCGTTAGGCACAAGCGCGTAGGTGTCAGTAAAAGAGAGTAAGTAATACGGCTCTTAAGTAACGCTTTGTTTAATGGTAGGCTCCCGGCGTTCCCACCGACCACACCCATGGCCTGGTCCTCTTGGCATCAGGCTGATGGTGTGTAAGGGGCAGAGGCCCTGGCTGGAGCCCTGGCCAGGCCTCCAGGTGGGCACCCGGTCAGGCCTCCCGTGAAGTGCGCAGGCTTTCCCATGGGGCCGAGTCATAGGGAGCCTTGAGGAAAGTGCTGCAAACTTGGACCCTCATCTGCATCGGTCTACACTCCGCTCTCCATTATTCTCCCCGAGGTCAGACCATCACCCCTGGCGGCCACCACACCACACTTTCTCCCGACATTTGGGGGGATGCTTAGAAGGGCTTGTGGCTGCCGAGCATTGGATCAGCCCCTGCCCGTGTCCCAGCTCTGTGCTGTGGGGCGGGCCCACGGAGAGCTGGCCTCGCTCCCTGACGCTCTGTTCACCCACGCGGGAGGCCTCCAGGCAGCACCAGCACCTATGGTCACCCCGATGCCTTCCTGGCTCTTCACCCCATGGCTTCTCCATCAGCAGCCCTTCTGGGGTCCATTTCTCATCCTGGTCCAAGGCCCCTCCTCTCACCTGGACAACCTCAAAACCACCCAAGCGACGGTCCTGTTTCCATCATTAAACGCCAGGTTCTACGTTCTGGGCAGAGCCAACGTGACCTCTTGCAAACATCCCTTCCCATGCTTAAATCCTGCTGAGGGCCCTCCGTGGATCCCAGCGCCACCCCGCCTCTCCCCTCCCTCAGAAGTCTCCAGCCCCCAGCTTCCTCTTGGGTTTTATATTAACTCAAGCTCTTTCCAGCTGCAGGGCCTTTGCATGGGCTGGCCTCCCGCTTCAGCCCCTCAGACAGGCCCTCTCCTCCCGAAGCAGCCCGTCTCCTCCCCCATCATCCATCATGTCCTCCTCTTTGTCTCCTTGTGTTTGTCACAGTCTGATGGCCTTGCATGTGATTTCACCGAGGCCATGGGGGGAGGGGAAGGGACGGAAAGAGGGGGGCAGACCTTCCGGGCCGGCGCGGACATAGTGGGACTTTGCTCACCTCTGTCCCCAGCTGGGTATTGAGTTAGATGGTAAACTTGAAGATGTAAATATAACCCATTTCATCGCGACACTCTCTCTCACTAATGTGGGCTTTTTGTTGACAAAGTGGGAAGCCAGTTCCCCTGTTCATCCTGTTGCCTTTGGGAGGAGAGCAGACTGTCGACCCATGGGGTGCAGAGGGGGAGGCTGAGTGAGGGCCTGTGTGTGTGTGTGTGTGGGGGGGGCTCTGCAGAGTAGGAGGGGGCTAGGTGGGTGCAGGGCCCTAAGGAATGGGTGGGGGTGCCTCCAACTGCAGCTGCCTCTGCCCTGTCCTTTCGGATGGTAGATGCTGCTGGCTTTTCTGTTGGGTGTTACGCGTACAGATTGTGCGCGGATGTTTCCGTCGTAAATCCAGACGGGGAGGTTGTACTAACCATGGTGGGTAACTCGGTTTGGCGAAAATGTATCCATTTTGTTTGTTTGTTTTTTGTTTGTTTGTTTGCAATAGAGTGATCGCCTTCTGATCAAAGGTGGGAAGGTGGTGAACGATGACCAGTCCTTTTACGCTGATTTGTATGTGGAAGACGGTTTGATAAAGTAAGTTTCTGCCAAGATTGCAGGCCATAGAGTGCACTGATTGCGCATGATCCAGGACGCGCAGTCTTGTGAAATCCACATCTGTGTTTTTTCTTTTCCGAAACCTCTTCCCCTGCAAGCAGCCCTCGCCCAGGCCTTGAGTGACTAATCTCACCGTCAGGTCTAGTCGTAAGGTCTCGGAAAACAGGACTATGGCATCCACGTTTCTTGCACCATCACAGCCTCGGTACGATTCGGGGCTCGCAGTGGGTGCTTAATAAATACGTACTGACCACGCCTATTAGCTTCTCTGCTTCTGTGTTAAGCATCTCCAGCCACTAGTCAGCGAAGGGCAAGTGGACGCCTCAGTGGACACCACAAGGGCCGTGACGTGCCCACGGGGCTAGATCTCCACGCCAGCTGTGTTGAGCCACTTCCCTGCGCTCACAGTCTCCGGAGTCCAGTGGAGCCTTCGCCGTATGGCCCCCTTCCTCAGGACAGGAGCCCAAGCTCACGCGTCCCAGCTCCACCGCCTTGCCAGGGGGCCCAAGCATGTTCTGACCTTGGCTCTTTCTAACCAGCAGCATCTCTCTTTGCTGCTTTCAGACAAATTGGAGAAAACCTCATCGTCCCTGGGGGCATCCGCACCATCGATGCCCACGGCCTGATGGTCCTTCCAGGAGGTGTCGACGTCCACACGAGGCTGCAGATGCCTGCCCTGGGCATGACCCCGGCTGACGACTTCTGCCAGGGCACCAAGGCAGCCCTCGCGGGAGGGACCACCATGATATGTGAGTGTCCCCAGGTCGGGCAGCGCCCGGGCCCCACCTCGGTGCTCTGGCCGGGTGTGCGTGTGTTGCAGGAAGCGTTTTGCGTGCTGGCTTTTTTCTCAGTCCCATTTGTCCTCTGTCGTATCCTGATCTGCAAAGCCCTGGAGCGCCTTCCCTCGTCATGTCTGTTTCTCATGCTGGTCATCCTGCCTGGCCAGCTCTGGGGTGCTCCTGGGAGTCCGTGGGAGCACATGGATGAGTGCCCAGTTATTCGTTATTTCCTGGGAAGCCAGCGGCTGGCCGAGGACCAGGTTTGGAAAACTCCGATGCTTTGGACAAGCGAGGGGTTGTGTCATCTGAAATGTCAGATGGGTTTGCGCATCAACCTCACCCTGCTGAGGCCTGAGTTGCAGCAAGCTCCTGCCTGGGTCAAGAAGAATTAAAAACAGGTGCTGTGTCTTTAGAAAAAAGGACGACAAAAATTTACTCTCTCTTTTTAAAAAAAATATTTTTATTGATTTTAGAGAGGAAGGGAGAGGGAGAGGTAGATAGAAACATCAATGATGAGAGAGAATCATTGATCGGCTGCCTCCTGCATGCCCCCTACTGGGGATCGAGCCTGCAACCCGGCATGTGCCCTTGGCTGGAATCGAACCTGGGACCCTTCAGTCCTCAGGCCGATGCTCTATCCCTGAGCCAAACCAGCTAGGGCACTGTTACTCTCTTAGCGACCACCAGAAGTACCGTTTCTCTAAGCTGGCCCTGTGCCAGGCACGAGCACTGACCTGGCGGGCTGCAGCTCATATGCTGTCCTCGCAAAACCCCGAGCCCATGTGCCAGCTGGTGTGGTGTTCCCGCTCTCGGCAAGCTCAGGAGCCAGGACGAGACAGCAGGCCCAGCCCCTCCTCTCGCAGCCTTGAATGCCGAGTGCAGCTGTGCCTGCCGTGCCGGGTCTCACGACCAGGTTGGCCCCTGGCTCCACCATGTTCTAGCTGCGTGGCCTCAGAGAACAGCTGGCTTTTACAGGTCACACTTGCCCAATCTGTCAGGCAGGGGGAGGAGGAAGCGAGCTCGCGCACATAGGTGCTTTGTGGCGCCTGGTGCACGGGGAACGCTCTGTGACTGCCGCCAGGGAAGGCCGCGCTGAGGACTGTGGGCTACCTCACAAGTGACAGCCACTGTCAGCATCGTGGCTCGGTTTGGTTTACTCAACCAAGAAGTGGAAAACCCCACGATGGTCCATCCATCTTTTAGATGGACTCAGAAGACGGGTCGTTTCAGGCCATTGCTCATGCCGGTCACTGGTGGCCCCGGCCGGCCAGGACACCTTTGTGGTTGACATCACCTGCCCATGCCAATGCCAAGGCTGTGAGACGTGGCTGAGAGGATGGAGAGATGCTGCGGGCGTGGGGCTGGCGCTGTTGAACCATCTGCCTCCTCCACCTGCCAGCTCCAGCCTGGAGCTGTGCACGGCCCTCCAGGTGGGATGGGCAGCCACCCCCACAGGTCCTGGCTTCTCCATCTGAGCTGTGGGAGCATAGGAGCCCCCATAAGGGCTGTGCTGGAGGGAGGCACAGCACCTGCCAGGACCCCTGGGGTGGTGCCTTCCTGTTGGCCACTGCACTCCCAGCTCTTCCCTCACCCAGGGGAGGCTGTGAGCAGGGTTTGGACCTTGGATGTGAGGTTGGCAGGTGAGGGGGTGACAGTGCAGTGTGTGCACTCCCAGCCTCCCCAGGGGATGGGGGGGATGGGTGGCACTGATGAAGGTGTGTGCAGTCCGGAAGGCTCATGCAAGCCAGCCCTACGCCGCTGTTCTGGGCAGGCGTCCAGGTCCAGCACCGAGGACAGCGGCGCCCTCCCTTCCCCACCTCTAGGTGCGCCTGTGCTGGAGGGTAAGGCCCTTCCTTAGCTGCCACAGGCTCTTGAGCTGTGAGGTGTGCGTCGGGGGGCGAGGTGGGTTGTCTCTCGGCTCAGAGGGAGGCTGAGGCGATGGGTCGATGCCCCTCTGGACAGACCTGATGGGCAGGTTGACAGCAGGGACAGCCCGAGTTAAGGTGCCCGTGGCATCTCCTGTGTTGTTCCTGATCTCTTGTTAACATGACCTCCTTGGAGGTCGAGGTCATGCCCGTTCCCCTGCTGGGGGCTCGGCTGACTGCACTGCCCCCACAGTGGACCACGTGTTCCCCGACGCGGGTGTGAGCCTGCTGGCGGCCTACGAGCAGTGGCGGGAGCGGGCGGACGCCGGGGCCTGCTGCGACTACTCCCTGCACGTGGACATCCCCCGCTGGCATGAGAGCATCAGGGAGGAGCTGGAGGCCCTGGTCAAGGACAAGGGTGAGTGCCCGCAGGGCTGAGGGTGGCTGGCTGGCAGGCGGGCAGACAGGTGCCTGGGCTTCCCTGGTCGCAGTGGGAAGCCCCCGCCCCGGGCCCCCCCCCCCCCATGCTGGGCTCTACATCCGTCTGACCCCAGGGCAGGTGGCCAGGAGTTGGAGGAAGTTGGACAAGAGTCACTCGAGGGTCTGTTCTACTCCCAGAGGATCAGGCTAGGGGTCCTCCGCCTCCGGGTCTGAGGGACATACCTTGTAACTGTCCTCGTTACGGTGGTCCCAGCTGTCACCGCAGCTCCCTGGTCTCGTGGCCATGGGTGGAGGAAACGTGCTATTCGTTTTCCTGGCAAGTTAAGACCCGGTTAGAAGGAGGAGTTGTTAGCACCCTCAGTGCTCTGTGCTGCCCTGCTGCTGATGGGCCAGTCCATCATCAAGGGTTAAGTGTGTGTTTTTTTTATTAATTTTTTATTACATTTTTTGGTTTACTGACTTATTTATTTATTTATTTTTAGAGAGAGGGGAAGGGAAAGGGAGAGAGATACGCATCGATGTGAAAGCAGAACATGGATCAGCTGCCTCCTGCAGATGCCCCAACCGGGGATGAACCCGCAACTTGGGCGTGTGCCCTGACAGGGAATCGAACCTTCCACCTTTTGGTGCAAAGGATGACGTCCAACCAACCGAGCCATACCAGCCAGAGCAAGGGTTAAGCTTTTTTATTGAAAGTCTTGAAGCTAAAACCATATCAAGGTTTCATGGTGGATTTGACAAAAATTAGACGGAGTTAGAGAGGGGTGACGGGGCCCAGAGGGGCATTTGTGAGGGATTTCATCTGTGTTTGCTACCGGGGAGCCATTGGTCCCTGATCCCAGGGCCGGAGAGGCAGGGAAGGGGTGCTGGCAGACTCCATCCTTCATCACCACTTGTCGGTAAGTGTGTGTGGGCCTGGTGCCCAAGGGCTGCCATGCCAGCTGGGGAGACGGCCATGGAGAGGGACCATCCCACCTGGCGCCTCTGGGGATGGGGAGGCGGGGAGGCTCCCAGGCATTACCCCGACAGCTGAGCGTCTCACCCCTTCCTGCCTCTCCTCCAGGTGTGAACTCCTTCCTGGTCTTCATGGCGTACAAGGACAGATGCCAGTGCACCGACGGCCAGGTAGGGGCCGGTGCCCAGAGGAGGGGCAAGCGGGTGTCTCTCGGGCTGCTGCTGGGAGAGACGCGGCCCCTTATGGCTCGTGCGCCTCTGCTCCCAGATGTACGAGATCTTCAGCATCATCCGGGACCTGGGAGCCCTGGCCCAAGTGCACGCGGAGAACGGAGACATCGTGGAGGAGGTGCGGGCTGGGCTGCCTGGGCGAGGCGAGGGGTGAGGGCGAGGGTGACTCCTGGATACCATTATGTGAGCACTTAATCCCACCAACCCCGAGGGAGGGAATATTGTACATGTTCAGTAAGTAGTTTGCCCAGGTCAGAGGTCAAGCAAGCAGGGAGTTAGGGGAACTTTTTGCTGCAATAGATTTTTCCATGGTCATCACACTTATCAAAACTTCTTCCAAACCAAAATGTTGCTTTGTCGGGAGTACTGAGACTGGGGGCTCGTGCCTCCCGGCCCCAGGGATGGAGGCCCCTCAGGGAGCTGGCTTAGTTTTCCTTCTGACCAGTGGGCGCCCAGGTGGGGTCCAGTCCATCCGCCTTCCCCTCGGCCCAGGGGCTGTGAGGTGGGCGCCCACGACCTCTGCGCCCTGCACTTGATGTTTTTCTCCTCACGCCTTTGGTGGCCCCTCCAGTGCAGGTGCAGGTGTATTGGGGCACCTGGGAGGTTCAGGGGGCTCCTCTGGGGCCTGGGGGGTGGTCCGCCCACCCCGCCTGTACAGAGCTCCCAGTGCACACCCAGCTTGGCAGGCAAGCCTGTGGGATTGTCTCGGCCCCGACGCCAGGAGCCCTGTGACCTCGGGCGAGTCCCTTGCCCTCTCCAAGCCCCGTTCCCCCATCTGTAGTGCAGGGAGTGGCAGCCACTCCTCGCCTGCTCTGAGTTCTCTCTGGCTGGTGATGCTGGGGGCCCAGACTCAGCCTCAGCCAGTGGTTGCCCCTGGGAGGTGGCCCGCATGTCCTGGCTGTGGTGCGGGGCCCTGGCGCGCCTGGGCGGGAACGTGGCACCCGGTTGGTTTCTGTAGGAGCAGAAGCGGCTGCTGGAGCTCGGCATCACCGGCCCCGAGGGCCACGTGCTCAGCCACCCCGATGAGGTAGGCACTGTGCCCGCCCCGTGCACCTTGGCACTGACTGCACCCAGATGCCGCCTTCCTCTGGGGGTGGGTCTGGGTCCATGGCCCGGGCAGGGCCGTGGCCACGCTGTCCTCACCTGTTCCCCAACCAGGCACACGTCCCCTATGACCACTGGTCACCCCAAGCCCGGTACTCGAGGCTGAGAGGTGGCATGGCCAGGGCCTGGGGACTATGTGGGTCACCCCGATCCTGGGCACCGAGCCCCAAGCTGGGGTCCTCACCCACCCAGGGGTGCCTTCTCTGGGCCCAGGATCTGTGTGTGACAGTGGACATGCCCTGTGACCTTGAGCGAGTCCCTTCTCAGGTGCTCCAGGATGGCCCTGGGGGTCAGCATGGTCAGGATTCCCCTGGCCCTCGAGTGGCCTGAGCATCCCTGTCCCCAGGTGGAGGCCGAGGCCGTGTACCGTGCCGTCACCATCGCCAAGCAGGCCAACTGCCCCCTGTACGTCACCAAGGTGATGAGCAAGGCTGCGGCTGACGTGGTGGCCCGAGCCAAGCGCAGGGGTGAGTCCTGGGCCTGGACCCCCAGGCTGGTGAGGGTCTGGGGGGTCAGGGGTCATCTTCTCCACCTCCCGGGAACTTGGCTGGCTTCACAGTAGGGCAGGTACAACTGAGAAGCAGCCTGCCGCCCAGCCTGGCCTCCTCAAGGGGCCTCATGCCAGGGACTGCAGGCGTGGGCCGTGTGACCTGGGAGGGGGGGGAGGGCGGAGCAGCAGCTGCTCACCAGGGGCCTTAAAGCCAACAGAGGGGCCTGTGGAGTCACAGGATCTGTGTGTGATGGTGGACATGCCCTGTGACCTTGGGCTAATCCCTTCCCAGGGGCTCCAGGATGGTCAGGGTTCCCCAGGGAAACGTGCCGTGAGGGTGAGAGGGAGCCTGGTTTTAGTGCAATAGCAACTTGTCCAGCTGACCCCACCTGGAGCCCCAATTACTGTTCGCTGGCACCTCCGTGCATCCAGGAGCTGGGGTGCACATCCTTAAAGCTGGGGTGCTCTCTGCCCACAGAGCACCCCCACAGCTGGAGGCAAGGGGTAAATAAGAAAAACGTGTATCTGTCCGTGCAGACCAGCAGGGGGCGAGCAGCGAGCTGATGGGGTCCTACTCCAGCCTGTGGCCCAGTGGAGTGCCTGGCAGGCCTGACCCCCTGCCTGCCGGGTGCCAGGTGCCCCAGAGGAGAGGGACAAGCTGTGCAGGGTCAGGAAACTGAGGGGCAGTGCAGTGCCCAGGCCTGCACCCTGCTTGGGTCCTGGGGGCATGCAGGTGGGGGGTGCCTCTCACGGGCCTCACTGCAGGGGTGGTCGTGTTTGGGGAGCCCCTCACCGCCAGCCTGGGCACTGACGGCTCGCATTACTGGAGCAAGAACTGGGCAAAGGCCGCGGCCTTCGTCACCTCCCCCCCCATCAACCCGGACCCCACCACCGCAGACCACCTCACCTCCCTGCTGGCCAGGTAAGGAGATGCTCGGGGTGGCCCCAGGGGGGCCTGTGTGCATGACTCGGCCTGCTGGCGGCTCCAGGCTTCTCCCACACAAACCCTGGGCCGCACCAGAGCACCCACCCTGCTCTGCCCCGGACCCACCCCCACACTGAGGCGCAGCTCCGCCCAGCGCCGCCTCACAGACAACCTCTGGCCCTGTGGGTGCGCTGGGCCACGTGGGGGTGAAGCCGAGCGGCCTTGGCTGGCTCAGGAGGGCCAGGCCCCTCTGGGCTCCCTGACTCGCTTGTTCTCAGCGGGGACCTCCAGGTGACGGGCAGCGCCCACTGCACCTTCACCACTGCCCAGAAGGCCGTCGGCAAAGACAACTTCACCCTCATCCCCGAGGGCACCAACGGTGTGGAGGAGCGCATGTCGGTGGTCTGGGAGAAGTGCGTGGTGAGTCCCGGGGCCTGGGCGCTGTGCACCCGACCGGAGCCGGCTGCCTTGGGATCTGCTGGCTCCTCAGAGTGGGAAGCACTTAACCAGGAAACACACTGCGAGGAATGAGCGCCGAGTGTGTGGGCCCCAGCGTGTCCTTGCTCCACCCTCACCCAGGGCTCCTCAGACATCGGTTCTGGTCCCCCGGAGGGCCCTCCCCTCCGATTCTCATGTCACATCTGCAGGCAGCTGAGAGGGGTGGGACCCCTTCCCAGTGGTGCTATTCTCTGCGGTGCTAGTGGTCTCCCCAGCATGCCTGCGATTCCCAGACGCCCACCTCACACGGAAAGCTCTGCCGGGCATCCTCTGTCCCCTTTGCCCCCTGACCCCGGCCCTTCCCTGGACTGAGGCCCAGACCCCGGCTCCCCTCACCGCCCTGCTTCCCCAGGCCTCCCGGCCACACGGGGAAACAGTCGTGTCCCTCAGGGCACACAGACATGGAGCCTTCTCCACTTACCCACCACAAAGTGAGCCCGGGGACCAGGCTTTGGGCACAGGAAGGGGGAGAGCTCTGGCTGGCTGAGACGGTCCGATTCACGCGCCCTGGGAGTGTGAGCCGGGCGCTGCTCGCTGCCCTGGGGGGCGGGGCCTCGGGCCCATGAAGCCCCAGGCCTCTCAGCTCCTCTTCTTGCTTCCCAGGCCTCAGGGAAAATGGACGAGAACGAGTTCGTTGCTGTGACCAGTACAAATGCAGCCAAAATCTTCAATTTCTACCCAAGGAAGGGGCGAGTGGCTGTGGGCTCCGACGCTGACCTGGTGATATGGAACCCCAAGGCCACGAAAATCATCTCCGCCAAGAGCCACAACCTGGTGAGGGTCCCCGAGTCAGGGTCAGGGTGGGGTCGGGGCCTGGCAGCCTTCCCGGGGGCTCCAGATGGCCATCGGGGGCAGCTCTGCCACCTCAGCTGGGACGCCTGTCTCGAGATGGCTGCAGAGCGTCACGTGCCTGCCCACCTTGAGGGCGAGTTCCCTAGGGCAAGCTCATCCATGTGCTCTTTGTCCTTCTAAGAAATGGGACGCGGAGACAAGCCCAGGAGGTGCGGCCAGTTCCTGCTGGTTCTGGCCCTGCCGAGTTGGCTGCCTCCCATCAGAGGTCAAGCACAGGCACACGGACCCGCCCACTCCCACCCGTCCCCCCTTGCCCTCCCCGAGGCTGGCAGCCCGAGGGGTGTCCTGAGGGCGGAGCTGGACTCTCGCCCTGTCTCCCCAGAACGTGGAGTACAACATTTTTGAAGGCGTGGAGTGCCGAGGAGCCCCCTCGGTGGTCGTCAGTCAGGGCAGGGTGGTCCTGGAGGACGGGCACCTGTTCGTCACTCCGGGGGCCGGCCGCTTCATTCCTCGGAAGACGTTCCCCGACTTCGTCTACAAGAGGATCAAGGCGCGCAACCGGGTAAGGCCTGGGCCAGCGTGCCAGGCGAGAGTTCTCGGACCTTCCATGCACCCGGGCGGTTTCTGCTCCGGATCAGCCCTGACCCCCCTCTGCCCAGCAGAGCAGGCCTGCTCCGGGGGACGGGGGGTGGGTGGGTTCCAGTGGTGGCCCTGTGAGCGTTTATTTCCCAAGTGACGCACGTCTGTGCAAAGCCCGGACAGGGGAATAGTCATGCGGGGCACCTCCCCAAGTAAACTGCTGTGGACACAGAAGCAGGGCCTCCAGGGCTTCTCCGTGAGCAGAGGTGCACGCTGACCAAAGTAGGGCGTGAGCTTTCCACAGCGGCTCTTGTGAACCTGGACGTCATGAGCACTTTTCCTTGTCTTTACCTTCTCTTCCCGTAACCCTGCGTCTGATGGTTGCACCAGGTATCGGCCTGGGTTCCATGCTGCATGCCTAGGTGATTGCTGCATGCGCACACGTGCTCACACATGAACACGCATGCACACAGGCACACTCAAAGGATGTCTGAGCTGAGAGTGAGCTGCCTGGGGGCCGTCCCCTGGGGAGGGGTGTGGTGTCTGCTCTGACTCAGCCTGTCAGGGCCCGGAAGCTGCTCCCTGAGCCTGACCCTGACGTTGGAACAGAGTAGCGTGGCCAGGCTCTCGGCAGGAGCCCCTGCCCTCCAGCTGTGGGGTGCCTCAGCCCCCTCACGCCTGGCTCCCTTGACCTGCAGCTGGCAGAGATTCACGGCGTGCCCCGAGGCCTCTACGATGGGCCGGTCCACGAGGTGATGGTGCCCACCAAGCCCGGGGGTGGCTCCCAGGCCCGTGCGTCCTGCCCGGGGAAGATCTCAGTGCCCCCCGTGCGGAACTTGCACCAGTCGGGGTTCAGCTTGTCTGGTGAGTTGAGCCTGTGTCTGTGGGTGAAGACCATGGCCCTGCGAGGGGCCGGGGCTGTGAGGCCCACCTGGAAGCCCCTTCCGCCAGAGCCGGACCCCTCCCTTTCCAGCCCTTGGGTGGGGCTCCCCTGCCCCTTGATGACTGGTCTCGTGCTCCCTCTTGGGAAGGTGATGGCAATCCCTGCTCACCTCCTGGGGGCATAGGGCAGGGGAAGGTCCCCCTTGGAAGTCTGTATCATCTTAAAGGCTGGGGACAGGCCTCTCCCATCTCGGGGACTGTGTGCAGGGCAGCCTGAGACCCGCTGGAGGGACGAGGTAGGACTGGCTTCTGCTCCAGGCAGCCTTCCCAGAGGGTGGGCCTTGACCCCCAGGCCTCTGCCTGCTGTAAACGCTGTCCTGGCTGTCCTGTGCATCCGAGGCCTCAGTGACAGGAGCACCTGCCATCTGGGGAGCGTCAGGGACCCTGGGCGGGGCGGGGGGGGGGGAGGGGTCCTGCAATCCTGGCCTTTGCATGTGGCCGTGTCTGCGACCTCTCCCCACGCCCGCGCCCCGCCCTTTCTGCAGGATCTCAGGCAGATGACCACATTGCCAGACGCACAGCCCAGAAGATCATGGCGCCCCCTGGTGGACGTTCCAACATCACCTCGCTGTCCTAGACGGCACTCAGTGCTCAGGGTGTGAGCAGCGGGTGCTGTCCCAGACAGGCGGCGTGGGGCTCCCTCTCCCTGTTAGCTTTCCCTTTGTTGAACTGACTTTGAAAGGTGCTTGGTCTTCCCTTCCCCTCCCCAGAAACTCTCCTTTTGGGGGTCCCAGGCCCTGTTATGAGGGCCGAATCTGGGGAGGTGCCACTGCCAGGGACAGCTCAGGTTGCCTGGGCTGGGTGCTAGGTGCCTCATGAAGGCAGGGCTGTGGGAACCCCCGGGGCCTCACAACACACACAGGCCAAGGGTTTGGGGTTTGCCCCCTGCTCCCCGTGTGCATCACTGCGTCTCTGCCGTCTGCCTCCCTGCGGAGCTGCTGCCTGTGCCCCGGCCCCCGGCCCCCGGCTCAGCCCGTCACAGCACAGGAGCAGCGCCCGTGAGCTGAGCCCCACCGGGGCTGCTGTGACTTCAGGGACCCGCTGGGAGCTGAGCGCGGCGTGGCTTCCCAGCCGAGCGGCTTCCCAGCCGCGTTGTACACTTCCGAGGACCAAACCTCCGCCTTCGTAGTCGCCCATCTCCAGGGGAAGTTAGGACCTTCAGCTAGGATGCCCCGTCTTGTTGCCGACTGTGCGTCCGGTAGTGCGGTAGAGCAGCAGCTTAGTGCGGTGAGGACTCTGTAGCCAGGACTCCGCATGCCGCCCCGCCCGGCCGCAGCACTGCCACCAGTCTGATGGGCACCGGCTCCATTAAAGGCGTCTGGGTTGGAAGCTGCCCCGACTTCTCTGGCCCCTGCACCATCCCCGCGTGAGTGGGTTATGCGCCGCCCCCCTCGCCCCCCCCTATTCCGGACCCTCCTGCTGGCCCCTAGCCTGGCCTTGTGCCAGCTGTGAGCCTGGGCCTCAGGACCACCCACAGGGAGACGCTGTCAGCCTACGCTGGGAAGGGGCAGGGCTGGGTCTGAGTGGTGGGTGGGGATGGCTTCCCTCAGGAAAGGGGGCCTGGGATCCTGCTCCTGAGCCCTGGCCTGTGGGTCAGGGACAGCCAGAGGGTCAGGGGCAGACGGGGAGGACCTCCTCCCACATTCTGACCAGATGGGCCCACGCCACAAGCAGGAGGTTGGGGGGCTGCATGGCTGTGAGCTGATGCCTCCAGCAAGCCGCCAGGCCTAAGTGTGCTGCCCCTACCCACAGACACTCAGCCTGGGCCCCACCCCCCTCAAGGCAAAGCAGCCCAGGGTTCCAATCCAAACCTGAGGCTAGGCTGCCCAGAACCTTCCAGAAGGTTGGGCCGGTCTCCTCACCTCAGCCTCTTTCTCATAAAAACGGTTCTCGTTCTGTGCCCCAGGTGAGGAATGCTCCCAGAAGGGGTGTCTTCCTCCCCCCTCAGTGCCCCCACCCCCCAGCAGGATGGTCATGGTCATGGTCATGGTCATGGGGAAGACAAGCCGGGAGGTCAGGCTGGCCTGGGGCAGCCCCTGTCTGTCCTCCTGGTCCCACTGCGTTCCGGGGCTTTCTCTGGCAGAGTTTGGCCAGGCAGCCTCCCAGCTGCTCCCTGGGGCTCCACCGAGGCTGGCGTCCACTGCATCGCACCCCCTCCCCCGGGAGAGGCCGTCCACTGCACCACACCCCCTCCCCCGGGAGAGGCCGTCCACTGCACCACACCCCCTCCCCCGGGAGAGGCCGTCCACTGCATCGCACCCCCTCCCCCGGGAGAGGCCGTCCACTGCACCGCACCCCCTCCCCCGGGAGAGGCTGGGTGACATGGAGCCAGACACACGCCTCCCTGCCGCCTACAAGGGGGACAGGCTTGCTGTCCCCTGGAATCTCAGAAGCTCACATAGACTTACATGTTTATACAAAATCCCAGACCTCCCCCGCCTTCTTGCCTCTCACATCACAGGTCTCCGCCCAGAACTTTCTCTGGGGTCTGTCCCACCCACAGGGCAGCCTGCAGTGCCGCCCACCTCTGGACCCTGGCTTCCCCGGGGGTGACTGGGCCCGAGCCGCACCTGGGCGCATCAGCTGTGCTGACAGCAACCCCCATACCCCAGCGAGTGGGGTGGCAGGACCC
Source organism: Eptesicus fuscus (assembly GCF_027574615.1). Taxonomy (NCBI): domain Eukaryota; kingdom Metazoa; phylum Chordata; class Mammalia; order Chiroptera; family Vespertilionidae; genus Eptesicus; species Eptesicus fuscus. The sequence continues at coordinate 56,508,587 of NC_072489.1, read as the reverse complement.
CTCTGCCCTGCCCACCTCCACCTGGCTCAGCCGGCTCCTCAGCCTTCCCAGAGGGTGGGCCTTGACCTCCAGGCCCCTGCCTGCTGTAAACGCTGGCCTGGCTGTCCTGTGCATCCGAGGCCTTAGTGACAGGAGCACCTGCCATCTGGGGAGCGTCAGGGACCCTCGGTGGTGGTAGGGGGGGTGGGCTCTGCAATTCTGGCCTTTGGATGGTCCTTGTCCTTCCACAGCCCGGCCCACTGCCCAGCAGGCGCCACCCCTGCCACAGCTCTACGGCTCCCGGGTGGAGGGCGCCCACCACCCCAGAGCAGTGGGACTGGGGTGCCCAGGGCTCTGCCCAGCAGGAGCTGTCCGACTCCTGGACAAATGTCCCTGAACAGCACGACCACTCGGCAGGCACAGGACGTGGGAAACACCGAATAGGTCTGTAATTCCCAGAGGTGAAAATATGCAGAAACACCGCAGAACGTGCTGGAACAGTTTGTATTTATAAAACATCCTCATCTCCCCACCCATAGCCCGCCTCCCTCTTGATGTACAAGAACCCTGGGCCCCTCCCACGCTCTGGGAAGCAAGCTCAGGGGGGGCAGCCGACGGCAGGCCGGGCCTCCAGGCCTATGTACAGTCGAGAGGTGGTGAGAGACGAGAGCGCCTGTCCGCCACACGGCCCAGCCCGTGACCTGTCAGCGAGGGGTCGGAGGCCACCGGACCACCATCACGTAATGAGCCTCCGGGTGGCAGCGCACTCCTTGTCCACCATTCGACCGCACCGACAGCCACTAGTCACCATGTCCCTCCGAGAGCCGGTGGCAGCTCAGTGGTCAGGCTGTTCCCGTGGAAACAAACCGACCAGGACACGGTAGAGCCACCAGCCTGGGTCTGCGCTCGGACCAGCGGGCTGCTCAGTGGGAACGTTGAGCTTGGCCGGTCCCTCTGGTGCCCTGAGTCCCCAGGGCGGCCTGAGTGACCTCCCAGGGCCCGCGGGCTCCTAGCTGCTCCCCGCCGAGGGGCAGATGGAGCCGCACGTGGGCAGGGCGGGGCTCGCGTCCTCACCATCCGCCAAGGCCTCGCCGTCCACATCCCCAGCCTCCCTCGTGGGGTCCTGGCTCCTCCTCAGCCTGGTGGGGAAGCACAGGGAGGGGCTTTGTGCAGCCTCGCCAGCAGCCCAGGAATAGCTGGCCTGAGCCCTCCAGAATGTGTCCCTGGCTCAGGGGCCCCGGGCGTGCACCAGGTGTCCGGCATGTCCTGGACAGGCTGGCCCAGCAGGGAGCTGATGGCACTGTGTGTGGGTCAGAGGCCTGGCGGGTTGTGGGCACTCGGCCCAGCAGCACCTCTGACTATGGGCCCTGGGGCTGGGAGCAGCGGGCGTGGGGAGTCTCAGTTCACGTCCAGCCAGAAGCTGAAAGGAGGCCCCATTTAAGTGCAAGTTCTGGGGTCAGGAATTTTGGAGCAGGCTTTTCAAAGAGCTTGGACAAGTCCCCATCTTACCCTGGCTCTGGCCTCCAGGATGGTGGTCAGTGTCCTAAACCAGTGCCCAGCTGTCATCCTGGTCACTGAAGCAGGACAGAGCACCGACCCATCCTGCTCCCTTTCCTGGCCGGAGCTCAGGGCCACCTCCTCCAGGAAGCCCTCCGTGCCTCGCCCCGCCACTCCTTCCCCTGGGCCCAGAGCACTGGGCTTTATCCCTTGACTGTGGGGGTGTCACAGCTATTCTGTGGCCTGTTGTATCTCCCTGCCAGCCAGCCATGACCTCTCTGTCCCACAGTCCCTGACACACAGTCAGTGCTGGCTCAGTGAGTACGTGACTGACTGAGGGGAGGCAGTGGATGTGCAGGAGCCATGCAGGCAGGAGCCACCAGCCCTTGTCTGGGAAGTCCACTGAGTGTCTGTCTCCCCAGGAGATTCTGGCCATTGGCTCCAGTTTAGGACTAAAAGATCTGGAGGAGCCCCTCCCGTATGAGCCTGAACGTGGGCCCTCCCCCCCTTCCTCCCAGGGCCAATGCTCAGACCCCCCCAGGAGGATGGGGCCAGGTTTCCTGGGTTCAAGACCTGGGTGTCCAAGAAAGCCTTGTCCCAGTTCCCCAAACTCCTCTTTGCCCCCATCCCCCCCTCCCTCCCCTCCACACACACTCACTTTTCTCTATTAAAAATCACAAAGTCTTGCTGGATCGCATCAAGGCAGTCCTGAAGGTAGTCATTCTCCTGTTAGTCAGAACGAGTGCTGGATGTCATCAGGTTCTCTCACATCCCCTCAGGTGGGAACTCTTCCACCTGGCCCGCCTGCCCTCCCGTGGCTGCCCCTCTGGCTTTCGTCCAAAGCCTGACCGATCCCCCCGGCAGCAGAGCACCTGGGGGTTCGCACCTCGCAGGCGACTCTAAACCAGTAACCGAAGGATTTCCTGTGCAGAATCCCAGCTCCTGCCTCAGGTGGACGCTGACAGGGAAGGCAGTGTCCGTGTGACCCGACTGGGTGGGAAACTACACCTGGCTTGGCTCCCTCCCCTCCCCCACTTCCTCCAGGCCACTTCTCACTGGTGCACAAAATCCCACCTCAGGGTCCGCTGGGAGAGGACCTGCCCTGGGAAGCAGTCTGGGGACAGGCCTTGAGTTGGGTCCCGCACTGGCCCGATCAATGAGCCATCGCTGGTGCCACATGGAGTGTGAGTTGGGAGGGTGCGAGCAGCTCTGGCGTTGGGGACAGGTGGGGAGGGAGTAGTCACATGGACAAGGGCCTGCTTGGCCATCGCTGGGCACTGGGGATGCACGTGCAAGCGACAGGCTCGGGTCACTGTGAGAGCAGCGGGATTTCAGAGAAGGCCGGACCACCAGGCTTCGGAAGTTCCTGCACCAAAGCCGAGGCCCTGATAGGGAAGGCTCTGGGCTCAGTGGATACACCTGGGCGGTGTCGGCTCAGTGGGTACACGTGGGCGCCCTGCTGCACCTGCACAAGGGGCCCTCCCCTGCTGGAGAAGATCCACCCCCCCCCCAACGTGCCTGCAGACACGCAGAGGCCTTGAAAGACAGTGTTCGCCCCGCAGGATGTGCCTGGGCCTCTGCCTCCCCCTGAGCCTCAGAACTACCAGTCTCCGGCAGCACGGCCGGCCGGGGCAGGTGCTGGGCCTGCCGCGCTGAGAGGTGCTGGGCGTGGGTGGGAGGCTGTGGACGGGGTGAGGCACGGGCCATATGCTGGTACAGGGGTTTTGCTGTGAGGGCATCCCCCCAAGACTTTGGGGCTAGTTCCCTGGCAAGAGCCCCTGGAGTGGGGTCTCATTCCACTCAAAGAAGCAAGTGAGGGGCTCAGGGAGGGAAGTGAGGGGCTCAGGGAGGAAGTGAGGGCTCAGGGAGGAAGTGAGGGGCTCAGAGAGGAAGTGAGGGCTCAGGGAGGGAAGTGAGGGGCTCAGAGAGGAAGTGAGGGCTCAGGGAGGGAAGTGAGGGGCTCAGGGAGGAAGTGAGGGCTCAGGGAGGAAGTGAGGGGCTCAGAGAGGGAAGTGAGGGCTCAGGGAGGGAAGTGAGGGGCTCAGGGAGGAAGTGAGGGGCTCAGGGAGGAAGTGAGGGCTCAGGGAGGAAGTGAGGGGCTCAGAGAGGAAGTGAGGGCTCAGGGAGGGAAGTGAGGGGCTCAGAGAGGAAGTGAGGGCTCAGGGAGGGAAGTGAGGGGCTCAGGGAGGAAGTGAGGGGCTCAGGGAGGAAGTGAGGGGCTCAGGGAGGAAGTGAGGGGCTCAGGGAGGAAGTGAGGGGCTCAGGGAGGGAAGTGAGGGCTCAGGGAGGGAAGTGAGGGCTCAGGGAGGGAAGTGAGGGGCTCAGAGGGGAAGCCAGAGGCTCAGGGAGGAAGACAGGGGCTCAGAGAGGGAAGTGAGGGACTCAGGGAGGGAAGTGAGGGCTCAGGGAGGAAGTGAGGGGCTCAGGGAGGGAAGTGAGGGGCTCAGGGAGGGAAGTGAGGGGCTCAGGGAGGGAAGTGAGGGGCTCAGGGAGGGAAATGAGGGGCTCAGAGGGGAAGTGAGGGGCTCAGAGGGGAAGTGAGGGGCTCAGAGGGGAAGTGAGGGGCTCAGGGAGGGAAGTGAGGGGTTCAGGGAGGGAAGTGAGGGGCTCAGGGAGGAAGTGAGGGGCTCAGGGAGGGAAGTGAGGGGCTCAGGGAGGGAGTGAGGGGCTCAGGGAGGGAAGTGAGGGCTCAGAGAGGGAAGTGAGGGCTCAGAGAGGAAGTGAGGGCTCAGGGAGGGAAGTGAGGGCTCAGGGAGGAAGAGAGGGGCTCAGGGAGGGAAGTGAAGGGCTCAGGGAGGAAGTGAGGGGCTCAGAGGGCAAGCCAGAGGCTCAGAAGGAAGCCAGGGGCTCAGAGAAGCTGCAGACTCGGGCGCAGAAGATGGGGCTGGGCTGGAAAAGGTGGGAGGAAGGTCTCGGGACTCTGCAGGAAGTGCATCCTTGCCGGGTCTGTGGGGATGCTGTAACATGATGGAGAGGACCCCGTCCCTGGCCCCGCACTCACGGACTGGGGGCTGTCCCTGCTGCTGTCCCGGGACCTGTTCTTGGCCAGCCGCTTCTTCTTCTTGTGCAGGGGCCTGGACTCCAGGATCATCTCCTCCAGCTCGAAGGTGGGGTCGCAGTGCAGGCGGCCTTTCTGTGGAGGGACAGGGCGCCGAGCTCACCCACGGGTGCCGCCAGCCACCCCGGAACCTCTGTCTGACTGTCGTGCAGGCTTACGTTGGGCACAAAGCCCGGCTCCACCTTCTTCTTGCTCAGGTCGTCCCATAGCACGTTGGCCAGCGATGGGGCCTCCTTCATGTCCTGGAGGCTGGAGACACGGTGCCTGGGGTTCACAGTGAGGAGCTGGAACAAGGCCCACATCAGATGGTGCCCGGCCCGAAGCCCGGCGGGACCAGGCCCAGCACTCCCTGGGGGAGCGGCCTGCCCAGGCCAGGGCACCCAACAATTCAGTCTGCGGGTCTGGCTCAGCCCCTGGAGCCCAAGGAGGCAGAGGCACATGGGGTCTGCAGGAGGTTCTGCTGAGATTCACCAGCAGGTGGCAGCCTCGGACTGGCTAACAGCAGGACAGTAACTACCGCCATCACAGCCCCTTGCAGCCCTAAGGTAGGTGTGTGTGTGTGTGTGTGTGTGTGTGTGTGTGTGTGTGGCCATGGCGGCTTCACCAGCCCTGGGGCTTGGTGCGAGGACCATCGCCACTCCCTACTAGAGCTTCTGGGGCCAAGGTCCCACTGTGAACCACCTGGGCAGGTATGGGCAGAGTTTTGTGGGGCGAAATCTAGGTTAAGAGGCTCCATTAGGGACTCAGAGAGGCCTCTAGCTGCCTGGCTACCACTCCAGGGTCAAAGGTCTCTCTCTGGGCAGGAGCCAGGGCCTGCCCAGGAGGACCCTGTAGGCCAGGACTCGGGGCCTCACAAGTCCCGCACGTGCTCCCACCCCGAGCCCTGATGCACCAGGGTCTTTAAAGTGAGGCTCTCCGAGGAGGCACAGTGGGGCCCCACAGTCCAGCCCCTGCCCCGAGGAATGCATGCTGGTGGCAATGCCATGGCCCCCCACATCCCTGCAGGCTGAGGGCCCTGGGCTGCTACAGACACGCTCAGGCCTTGGAGGTGCAGGGGCTCCCGGGGTCTTCTGTGCTTGCTCCTGGGGTGGCCAGGCCACTGGCAGCAGGCACTGGCTGTGCCTCCAAGAGGAGGCACAGGGGCAGAGGAGGCCAGAGTGCAGCTGGGCGGGCACCCAGTCCCACACCCTCTCCCTCCAGCACGCACAACGCGTGACCTGCACCGGCTAACTTCTCCGCCTGCATCTCAGTTCGGGCATCTGTGAGACAGGCTGACGACCCGTGTCCCGGGACCAGCTGGGGAGGATTACATTAGTCACAGCCAGGCTACTACAGGACAGAGTCGGACGGCCAGAGAGCCCGCCGGACAGACATGCCGGAACCAGATGCCCCTCGAACCAGGGCTCCATGCCACACCCCCCTGTGCGTCTGGCGGGCCTGTGCTCCGGGAGCGGCTCACCTTCCGCAGCAGGGCCACCATCTCCTTGGACCAGGAGGGGACGTACTGGACACTCACGGTGCTGAACAGCTGCACCAGGGACTCCATGGCGTCGCTGGAGTGGATGTCGTAGGGCCTCTGGGGGAGGAGGCAGCGCTGTGCCGGTGCCTCACCGTGACCCAGAGCGCCCGGCAGTACCCACCCCCGTGCAGGCACAGCCTGAGCACGGCCCCTCCCGGGAACAGCCAGGAGGAGAAGCAGGTGCGTGGGCCAGGCCGCACCTCCACCGAGGGACTGGCCAGAGAGGCGCGGACCAGGCCTGACGGAAGCATGTCCTTCCCAGGGCCAGATGGGTGGGTCCTGGAGAGGCAGGCGGAGCTGCCTTCCTCGGGGTGGGGTCCCTCGGAGCCCCCACCAAAGGATGAGGAAGGACAGTTCCAGGCCCAATGCCCAGAGGCCAGTGCACAGGCCCTACCATCTGCCTGGGAAACCCCAGCGACCCCCTCCAGCACTCCCTCAGGCATTGAGCGCCCACCCAGCGTGCGTGGCCTCACGGACGCTGACGGAAAGGGAGCGCAGATGTCCCTGAACACCTGGGGTGGGGCAGCCTCTTCCCTCCCCAGGGCACCAGGGCCGCCCCTGGGGGTCACCGCCGGCTTGGGGTCTGGGGCTGAGCCTGGGGCCGAGGAGCTCCATACCCATCCACGCAGCAGCTCGTAGGCCATCACCCCCACCGACCACCAGTCCACCTCGAAGGAGTAGCCGGTCCCACCGTTGACGAAAGACTGGAAGATCTCCGGAGCTTTCCAGAAAGGGAAGGAGAGGCTGAGCACCCTGACCCGGCCCCAGGGCTGGCCCCCCAAGATGGGGCCTGAAACCAGGCTGCCGCCGGAGCTGACCGGGAAGCGCCCTCCACTGTCATCCTTCCCCACAGACCACCTGGTTCAAGTCCAGGTCCCACAGCCTGCGTGCGCGCCAGGTTAGCTCACTGTCACACCCATGACCCTCTCGTGTGTCACTAAGTCTTCTGCACGGATCAGACACGCTGTTCTGTACATGGCCGCTCTGTGCCTGTAGGGAAGTGAGCTGCCCACCAGCCACAGGCTACATGGGAGTCGGCGGCTGGCAGGTGGGTGCGGGGGCCTCGCTCACCCATGTACGGCTTGGTCCCAGCAAGTGCGGTCGCCCTCTCCCCGTCCTTGATGATGGTGGCGATGTTGAAGTCGGTCAGGTGCGCGTGTCCTGCGAGGAGAGAGGACAGCACCGCGGTCCAAAGGACCGGAGATGCGCCCTGAGGGCAGGGGCACTCACCCCTCGCTGGCCTCGCGCCCCTGCTCACCTTGCTCGTCCAGCAGAATGTTGTCGGGCTTGACGTCTCTGCAGAAAGAGCAGAAAGCGGGGAGACATCCTTCCTGCTCCTGCCCGGCCTGGCAGGGCTTGGGGCTCCCCTGAGAGACCTCCAGCCAGCAGAGGCCCAAGAGGCCTGAGATGGGCCCTGGAAGACTGAGGGCCTAAGGCCCCCTCCCCACCTGGTGACACTCGGATGGAGCTGGGCAGACCAGCCCTCTGGTTCCTGGGGGCTGCCTCCAGCACCACCTTTTGGACCAGACAGCAGTGGACACAGAGGGAGCCGAAGTCCCTAGAGGACAGAAGCGGGCCCCGGGGACCCCGACTGCCCAGGCTCACCCTCTCCCAGAGCCCCGAGCTGCACAGACTGTGGACTGGGGCCTTCGCAGATAACAGAGATCCCCGGGCAGACATGCTAAAATCACAGCCATTTGACTTTATAATAAACCACACAGTGAGTTTTTTCTTTCTTGTCCTGTGAGGGCAGCTTTATCTCCCTAACTGCATCTGCTTTAAGCTACTGTTAACATTCGTTTGAATTCCCCAGGGATATGGCAGATGGCCAAATGGGATCCTGCAGTTAAACTCACCAGGTGAAGGCTGCCCCAACGTGGCCAGACCCCGGGGTCCCCGGGATCCAAGGGCTCTGTGTGCCTGGCCCAGCTGGGGCTGCTGGGGTAGGATCTGCCCCCAGGTGGACATCAGAGATGCAGCTGTGGGGCTGGCTCAGAGCCACACCTGGGGGCAGGTCTGCGGGCAAATTTGGGGCAGAGCACGAAGGAGCTGTCGGGTTCTGCCGGAAGGTGGCACCCTGCAGGCGGCGTGTCCCTGCGGCCAGTCCTGCCCAGTCCCGGCAGGTGTGCGCGCACCTGTGGATGATGTGCTGACTGCGCAGGTAGTCGAGGGCCAGCGCCATCTCGCAGATGTACAGCCTCACAGTGTCCTCGGAGAACTGGACGTTCTGCTGCAGGTGGTAGCGCAGGTCCCCGCCCAGCAGCAGGTCCACCACCATGAACATGTCCTCCTCGTCCTGGAAGGAGTACCTGTGGGCAACAGGGGAGGCCCTGGCACATGCATGGCTGGGGGTCACCCCCCAACCCCCACATTCCACAGGAGCAGCGTCCCGCCTCTTCAGCCCTGTGAGCACCCAGATGCCCAGGGCCCTGGGGAACCACACCCGACCTGTGAGTGAATTAGAGGGCACACCCCCCCCCAGAAGAAGGTGATTGGAGGATTCAGGAGTACTCCCAGGGAGGAAGGAGGGTGACCTGCTGTGGACTGCAGGTCCCCACCTCCTAGGGCTGGTCTTGGGGCCCATTTTGTGAAGGAAACTCAGTCAGGCCCCCAAGTCTCCCCCACTGGCATTTTTCCAGAAACTCTGTGGGCCACAGGCCTCCTCTGTGGGAAAGCACAGGCTTCTGCAGGCGGGGGAGACCCTCAGGAACGCAGGTGCGGTGGGCCCCTGGGGCCGGGGACCGTGAGTGGCTGGGGAGAGGGAGGAGGGGCTGGGGTGCCAGGGGTCCCAGGGTCAGGGGAGCGGGGAGCAGCGGTGTCTCCTCCGAGGTGCGGGGCGGGCTCACCAGAGGTTCACCAGGAAGACGTGCTCGATCTCCTGCAGGATCTCCAGCTCCCGGAACACGTTACGGACCTCGTCCCGCTCGATGCACTGCTGCTTGCTCATGTACTTCATGGCGTACATCTTCTCCGTGTCTCGCTTCTGCACGATGCACACCTGGAGGCACAGGGCGTCAGCACGCTGCCCGATTCCCATCCGGCCCTTGCAGGCTCCACTTTGAAGTGACTGGATGTAAGTCTCTGGAGGGACACGTGCGCTGGGCACAGACGCCTTCTGAGAGCAGGCGGGACCCAGCCCAGAGCACGGCAGGGAGGGGGCCTACAGGCCTGTGCGGATGCCTGCATCCCACACCAGCCATGACCTGGGCAGGGGGTGTCACCGTCCTCAACCCCAGCCCCACCTTCCCAGGGCTCAGAGCAGCAGAAGGCTTGGAAAGTTGTTGGGGAACGAAGGAGAGGACCCCTTAGCCAGAAAGCCCCTGTGCATGACAGCTGCTCTCAAATCCCCACCCTCCTAGGGTGGCAGTCCCTGCCCAGCTCTTGGGTCCCCTGGAGCGCTGCCCTGCAATGCCAATCAGCAAACCTGCCACTGCTCACACGATTGGTTGGTAGAGAGGATCAGGGTGAGGTGAGGACTGTGAGAAATGGGCTGGGCTCCCTCGTGGCCAAGGAAATTCAATCAGATCAGAGACAAAGGCCTCCAACGGAAGGAGGACTGATGCACAAAGTCACGGGCTGCACAGCCAGCGCTGTGCCCCCCATTCGAGTCATGGGGAGACCTCGCAAGGAGAGATAGCCCAGAGCCATTTCTAAGGGTCCCCACAGCCTTCGGTCTCCAGGTCTTCAAGGAGCAGGAGCCAAGGGAAGTGGAAGACTCTGGAACTGGAGGTCCCAGGTGCCTCACGCAAAGGCAGGTGGTCTGGAACTGACCGGATGTCTCAACGGGCACCAGTGTCTCCTGCCAAACCTGCTGGATCCCGCCCTTTGGTGAAACCCCCCTCCCCTGGCCTAGGAGAGCACCCTGGGAAACGAAGAGGCTTTCTTCCGAAGATGTTCATCACCGTGTTATTTACAGCAAGACTTTCCAACAACCTCCACGTCCAGCACCCTGGCCCCCCAGGCCCCGCCTTACCTTGCCGAAGCTGCCCTTCCCGATGGCCCGCAGGATCTGGAAGTGGTCGAAGGTCACTGTGGGGAAAACAGAGGGATGCCAGGTGAGGGGCATGGCAAGAAGGCCCTGTGCCACCACAAGCCGCCGCCCGGCCCCCGCCGCTCAGTCGTGGGCGTCATCGTGGCTCCTGTGCAAAGTGGGGAGGGCTCAAACCAAGGCAGAGGGGTGGGCCCCAGGGGGACCGTAGAGCCCCCTCTTCCAGAGCTCGTGGTGGGGCAAGGCTGGGCTGCCCCACCTACAGACAGAATGGCATGAACCTCTGTGCCCAGTGGCCCCCCATGAAGGCTGCTCCCAACCAAAAAGGACCCACAAATAGGAGGTCCTGGGACTCTCGGGGCAGCCCAGAGCCTCCGAGGCAGGACGCCTCACCCTCCTGCTGAGTCTCCTGGGGGCGTCTGCCCCGAGGGGTCGCTGGATGCGCTGGAGGGGAGCCTGCCCCGCCCCAGGATTAATCTCTGGGACACGGCCTGTCCGAGGCGCGGCCCACAAGGCCCATGAGAACCCACAGGAGTTCTTATTTCTGCCGACTTCCTGGGCAGTGGGCCCCTCCTGGAGAAAGGGGTCCGTGGAAATCACAGCAAGACGCTCACGAGCTTTCCCCGCGGCGTGGACGGGTTGAAATGTGCTCTCAGGGCTCCCAGTTCTGTCCAGAACCAGACACCTTCTCCTTACACAGGAGACGGGGTTCCTCAACGGCACAGGCTTCTGCCCTTCGGTACCTGGCAGCCCCCCAGACAGGGAGCCGGCTCCGCCCAGGGCCCAGGCCAGCCTGGCTGTGCCCCCAGGTCTCCACCCTGCGGGTCTCTTCCCACCCAGGTCTCTACCCCCCACACCCTCACACTGTGAGCATTCCCGTGGATGCGAAGCCTCGGGTCCTAGCCCCAAGCCCCACAAGCAAACCCTTTACTCCCTCCCCCCCCCCATGTCCTGGGGGCCTTTGTCCTCTTGCCCTCTGACCCTCCACCATCCGGGACAGGCCCACGGCCTCACTGGGCCCTGCTGTCCTGCAGGGGGCACCAGGAGCCCCCTGAACCCTGAGTTCCTCCAACACCCAAACCTGTCAGGGAAGCGGCCGCTCCTCCTGGGCCGTTTGGGGCTGACCTTGGCTGTCTGACAGAGGGCTCTGGCCACAGGTCTGTCTGGGAGGCTGGGCCCCAGCACGGGAGCGAGCCAAGGTCGGAGGCTGCAGGAACCACAGGCGAGGCCTGTCACCGACCCTGGGCGGGGACTCCTGGAGGGGACACGCGAGTGTGGGCACAGACGCTAAGCCAGCACACGGCTCCCGCCTCCGGGGCCGGGAGGGGGTTGCTACTTTTTACAAGGTCTCAGGGAGTCATTTGGGAAGCTGGCATTCGGGCAAAGAGATGAGGCTGTGAGACAGAGTCCCTGCACAGCGGTGGACATGATCAGTCGCCGAATTCTTACATGCGACGCCTGCTGCTGTGTGATGCTGGAGGTGCGCCTCCAAAATTGCAGGGTGGGTGGAAGGAAGCGGCGATTCAACCCAACAGTCTCCCCCCCCCCCCCCCCCCCGACACACACACTCCTGGGTCTCTGCCAGGAGCCGGAGCAGCAGGAAGCCTGTCTGTGTGTCCGGGTGTCCTGCCTGCAGGGAGATGGCACAGCCGGCGCTCGGCCTCCACGGACCCTCTGCTGCACGGCCTCGTGGGCACGGCGCGGCTCCTCCGGGGCCAGACGAACACGTAAACCCAGCCGTTCAGGGACGTTTCCTCTTCCGGGAAGGCTTTCATCTCGCAGTGCTGGGAGCACAGCATTGCCATGAAAGTAGGGCGTGTGGAGGCGTTTTACTTCTCCCCCCGGGGCTGACACACTGCCCGGCCCCGCAGACCCCGGCCACGTCCTGCTGCGGGCTGCTGTCTGGTTCTGGGCCCCTGAACTGAGCCCCCTGATCCTGGAGCCACCTCCTCACCACTTGTCTGAGCGCTCAGGCCAAAGCCCAGACACAGCCCTCCGGGGGACATCTAACAATGTTCTGGAGTGTGTCACCCCAGCTCAAGAGCCAGCCCCCAGGAGAAGCCAGGGAGCTCTTTCCAGAGTGGGGCCAAGGCTCCCACGGACGCGGGCCCGGGGAGACACACAGACCGTTCCTGGAGGCCATGCCGCGGACGGCCCTGTTGTGACCCCGGGGCCCTGGCCCTGTCACAGGGCGCTCTACGTGGGCTGTGTCGTGGGTCCCACAATCTCAGGCTCAGGGTAAAGGTGGGCTGGAGGGCGAGGGGAGGGGTCGAAGCAGGGTGTTACGGGCCGACCTTGACCCAGGAACTCAACGCTGCTGTTGCAGGTACCACAAAACCCAGGGGAAATGTGGGTCATGTCTGAGCACTTTTTCCCGAAAAACAGAGCGACGCCTTGTCCTTCCTCGGTGCCCGCCTCGGCCCTGCGTCCCACTTGGAGTTCAGCGCCCAGCGCTCGGGACAGCTGGAGGCCTGGGAGGTGCGGCGGAGAGCGGTCCCCTCACAAGCCAGGCCTTTCTCAAAACAGACAAAAAGCTGCCCCCAACGAGGAAAGCAAGAGGGAAGACGGGCCGGGGAGGGTAAAAATAGAGCCGCTGCGGAGTGGTGAGTCACCGCTGCTGTTACCCGTGACACAATGAGGGCTCCCCCCCGCCCCCCGAGGCCTAGAGGGCCACCTGCTGCTGACCCCCCTCCCCAGGTCTTAATGCCTTCAGAGCCGGGGACCTGGGGGCCCCAGACAGTCTGCAGGAGCCTGTGGGAGGTGAGCTGCCCACCGCCACGGGGCAAGACCTGAACCCGCCTGACTTTTCCCTCCCAGCCTGCCTCTCCCCCACCCCCACCCCATCACCTAGGAGAGGCCCAGCCCCCAGAGCATCCCCGGGAGACCCAGCCCCTCTGTCCCCCGGGAGAAAGCTGTAATAAATCACATGTGGCAAGTCACATCTGATGACCCAGAAAACTCTGGAAGAGAGTCAGCGCCTGGCCCTGGCCTGCCCTCTGCAGAGCTTGTGGTCGGTCCTGCCCGGGGTCCTCACAGGCGGCACAGGGCCCACTCCACCTCCTTGGGGCGCACAGGCCAGCCCACCTGGGTCAACAGGACACCTGCACGCAGAGGGGAGGTCACCAGATGGTCACCTCAAAGACACGCCAGGGCCCTGACCTGCTCACCACCTGTCCTCGGAGGAGTCCTCATGTCCTTATCGCGTTTCCTTCTCAGAGCAGTGCAGTGAGGGGTGAACGCGCCCACTTTACAGATGAGAAGACTGAGCTGAGAGTCCGGCACAGGCTCGGTAAAGGACTTCGGGACCCTCGAGGCAGAAGAGAGGGTGGAGTTCTCCTGAACTTCAACCCCCTCACAGGGACCTTGACCCAGGGGTTCCTTGGCCCCTGAGGATGTCTTGAGACTCCCCTCCTCCCCCCTGGGGCAGGAAGGTCAAATGTCAAAGTGGGGAAGAGGGTGTTGGCTCTGGCCTCTGACCTTAGACTCCTCAGCCTCCAAGGGAGCCTGGCTGAGCATGACGTGTGCTGCCCACTGGTCCGGGAGGACCCAGCCAGGTACCCGCCACCCAGTCAGGGCGGGCAGCAGCCCGCGTGGACAGGCATCTGTGCCCGAGTGCTCCCGGGGCCCCGGGGCCCTGGCTCAGCCTCGTGAGGTCAAGGACAGCCTCTTGGCGGTCCAAGCAGCCACCTGAGCTGGAAGGAGCCTGGGAGGGGGCTCTGT